>NC_134313.1:118589997-118912479 GCF_964195595.1 Calonectris borealis
GCACCAGATGCTCCACAGTAATTGTCCATACACTTGCTGTTGTCCAGGAGCATCTCACTACATGAAAGCTTAAACCTCCCTGGTGGTCTTAGCACCCATGGAAAGGCATTACTCCTTTGAGTATGTTGTTTATGTTTGGCCCCCAAATTGCTATTTTGCCTTGCTTTGTTGCATGATTATATGCTATAGGGTTGTGCTTCATTCTGGTACATAAAGGAACCAGCCTTTCAAGTACACTGTCAGAAGCAACTAGAGTCTGAGAAGATTCTGCTCGCCATTTTAAAAGTGAAAAAGCTGGCAATACCAATAACTGGATAAAATAGTTGTTACCATTATGTATAGGTTCATATAATGATGACGTTGTCATAACATCTAGCTGATCTTCACAAAGTATCCGAATACCTTTCAAAGCTAGATTGAATAAGGTGACCCACACCACATCTTCTCCTTACTCAATGCAGAAACTTTTGCAGCACAATATTTTATTTTGGTAAGTTGTTGTGGGTTTTTTTGATAAGTATGCTCTTATCAATTTCCTTAAGAAGTTGGAGGGGCAATAGCTTGGTTAAAGAGATTGCACCGTATTTGCAGCTTTGTGGCGGTTCTTAGTTCATGGTTCTCAGTCCCAGAGCCATGCCAGAGAGGGACCATTTCAATCACTTTATCCTTACCTTAAAGAGTCTCTGGGAAGTGCAGTTGCTCATTATGATCTTCATTCTGAAACTGGGAGTAGCTGCTTTGAGAAACAAGGCTAGGGCTGTGGAGGATCTTGAAAAGAAAATCTTCTATGGGAAGTTGGTGTTGAGGTAGAGGACCCTCTTGTAGCATGGGCTGCACTGCAGCCATCCATATCAGCTGGAGCTGCCTGAACTTCATGTCCCAGAAATATGTGCAGCTGCCGTTCAGTCTCAGGGTGACAGAGGTGTCACAGACAGAGATCAGACCATCATCAGGTCTGCCTTCCACGCAGTCACAGCTGATGGGACATTTTACATCTCAATTTACATCGCTGATGGGACATTTTACATCTCAATTTACATCACAAGGTGACAAATATATTGGTGTGGATAAGTAGGGGTGGCTTTATGTAGACCTGCCCAGTTTGATTTCTCCCAACCTTGTATCTCAGAAGCTGAGGCACCAGGCAGCCCTCGGCTTGGTGGTGGGAACGCTCGCCCTCCTGCTGCATCCTGGCAGAAGCGAGTGATTGCAGGTGTGTAGTTTCTTGCAGGCGATGGCATGAGGCCTCCCAGCTTGAGCTGTGCATTTCTCAAAGCTTGCCTCTTTTCATTCACTGACCTTCTACAGAGAAGGATAAACAGGTGCAGATTTTGGAAGAAGGGCAGAAAGAATTTATTCCAGGTGTTTGGATTCACAATCAGGGTTATTTTAAGCATTTAAGAAGGTGTTAAGAGTATAGGTGGCATTGTCTAAAGGAAATTTTGGGACCACTAGCTGTCAAATGATGAAGAGCTTGGTGTAAAGGTGGTTTATTTAGGAGAAAAGTACTTGTCATCCTACAAAGAGCATTGCGATTACTTTATTTGCCATTCTGTGATGCCTTCTTTGATGAAACAATTTGCTCAGTGGATGAGGAGAGCGCCATGGACATCATCTACCTTGATTTTAGCAAGGCATTTGTCATGGTCATCTTAATAACCTGTTGACAAGCTGGCAAGATACAAACTGGACAGATGGACCACTGTAGGTAGGTGGACAACTGGCTAAAATGCTGAGCTGAAAGGGTAATGGCTAATGGCTCAAAGCTGAACCAGCAACCAGTCACAAGTGGAGTTCCTTGGGAGTCAATACTGGGCCTGATACTATTTAATAGCTTTATAAAAAACTGGGAGGACAGGATTGAATGCACCCTCAGCAAGTTTGCAGATGACAACAAATTGGGAGGATAAAGATGCTGAAAGGAAGGGCCACCAAACACCAGCAACAGGCTGGAAGATTGGGCCAACAAGAACTGCATGAAGTTTAACAAAGATAATGGTTAAATCCCGCACCTGGGGCAGAGTAATCCCATACAGCAGTAGGGGTGTGTGGGGGTGTCTGTGTCTGACTGCCCGGGGTGCAGCCTGAATGTGTGCCAGCAGTGTGCCCTTACAGCAATGAAAGGGAACCTTGTTGTGGGCTGCATCAGCAGTAGTACAGCCAGCAGGTCAAGGACTACAGCCAGCAGGTCAAGGGTGTGATTATTCCCCTCCACTTAGCACCCATTAGGCCTCACCTGGGATGTTGTGCCCAGGTTTGGTCTTCCTGGTCCAAGATAGACAGAGTGGCAGAATATTCTTTGCTGGAAATATTCAAGACTTGGTTTGATGGGACCCTGAACAACCCAGTCTAAGGCCCTCTTTTCAACAGGAGGTTTGACTGTGGAATCTCTGGAAGTCCCTGCCAACCTGGATGTTTTTATGATTCAACAGCCACAATAGACACAAACTGGGATATGCACATGGCTTTCTGCAGCGTCATGCAGAGGTACCGAAACTAGCTCTGGAGGAGCTAACTGAAGCGCTGAAAATACTACAGCCTCTAAGCCTGGAAAACTGGGATAAGTTTGACTAGAGGGAGCATCACACTAACACAGATTTATCACCAACTACCTATTTAAAGCTAGCTTAGATATTTCTGCATAGCATTGCGTTCAGAATTGCACACATACCTCAGACTCGCATGGTAACATGCATATCTTCTTTTACCAATGCCATACAGAAAGACTGCATGAATTCTACCCTTTTACCCCTAAAACAACACGTGCAAGCTGCTTCTGAATATGAAACGAAAAAGTTCAGGGTGAAAATACTTCAAAAAAAGCATAGCAAAATATAATGCTGGAAACTCTCACCAGATAAACCAACTTCTTCCTAACCTAGAAGAGATCTCTGGTGCACAGCTGAAATTAAGTTCATGTGAGGATAATCTTAGGTGTGGGAACAGAATGAGCTCAGATGCCCAGTAACTTGTCTAGGGGAAACTGAATCTGAAAATTAAGTGGAGATAGCTTTTGATACAGAATTTGTTATTTTATTGTCAGCTCACTGAACAGAGTGAAATCTTTCTTCTTAAGCGAAATTAAGAGGAAAAGAGTTTTAGCCAAAGTAAGAGGCATAAGGGAAAATCTGGAGTGGATACTCAATAGGTATTGCTTTATCTGCACTTTGCATTGTGCTAAGATACTTAGCAGTGAACGGTGAGATCTCTCACCATGAGGGCTGTAGAAACCATTGAATCACTTTCAGTGATGATCCTGATTTGATGGTGCAGAGAGAAAAGAAAGCTAGCAACAGGAATCTCTCCTCAGTGAGCTGATGCTTCTCATTTCCAATTCAGTAGCACAATTAAGCACATTAACTGTGTGCTTTATTTTCTTAGTCTCCCCAAATCCTTAACATCACTGATATCAACAGGAAAGCTATTTTGGGGGTATCTTTTCTGTGAAGATGTATTCGAATTAGTGCTTAATGTGCTAACTTGAGAACAAGAAGGAATGGGGCTAGAGGCCTGTTGCTGTGGCAAGTCTCCACAAATCCTGTTGAGAAGCTAAAGGGCATGTCACTGCCCTACTGTGGCTGTTTTGTTTTGGGATCAGAGCTCATATCTGCACAGGGTATCTCCTACACCACGCACTGTTGTACCAACTTATGTTGGTGCTATTTTGGGCTTCTCTCCACCACGCTCCACTGACTCCAGTTGGATTTCTCTTTTTTTACATCTATCTTGTAGAGCTCATAATATCATAGAGGAATATCCTGTCAGTCTGCCTTCAGCTAAGAAGAGCTAGTAAGAGCTATAGTGAATAATGATGTGAAATACTTGGCACTTATGCTTTCCAGTGATTGGAAAGCTGTACAGAACATGAAATAACCTGGATGAAATGAAAAGAAGGAAGTTAGGCAGGGAAGCTAATTGACAGTTTATTGTTTTCAATTCCATTTTTTACAGAAAGGTCTAAAGACCAACCAAGAATAGGGGCCCAATGGCATGGTGCTCTGTGCCACGCCACAGCACAGGGCAGTCCAAAACCAAATAAGCAGATTTGGGCAAGAACTATCACACATGGCCACAAGCAGCATGGCCCAAGATTTTCTGGGGAGTCCTGTGTCAAAGAAATGGGGAGAGAGGCTTAGGGAAAGCGAGTTAGGAGGACGGTGGGACAAAGAGCAGGTGTGGGTACTCCTCCCACAGCCCAGAACAGCAGCCTTTACCCTAGTTGTTTCTGCAGTTGCTGCTGGCTGGACTCTCTAGCTGCATCCTAAACATTTCAGCTGAACTTCAGATAAGCAAAAGTCTTAAAAAATGCATTACTAATGAGCTTGTTCCTAACACAATTAGCTTCACATTTTGGCAAATGCACTTAAGATCTTAATACAAATGCTTATCATTAGCTCAGAACAGAAACCTCCAGATTTAACAGCAAAATGAACCATTTCAGCCTGAACAATTTGATGTAATAGAGCACCCGCATGCATTCAGCGCCTCATTCCATTATGCAGTTTTTAGCAGGGCTGATCAGGAAAGGCTCTTACAAATCAATGTACTTTATGAATGCAGTGTGGAACAATTTCCTTGCAGTAAATTCCTCATTTCTGAAAGAGACAGGAGGAACCCTGAATTCCTGTCTAACCCAACTGTAGTAGCGAAGTCATGTATTTCCTTGTGCTTATGCTGAGGTAGGAAAGCATCTTCAGTATCAGTCTAGCAGCACTAGTACTAAGCTTTGCTTTCTGCACTGCTCCTAGACAGACACTCTTAGACTAATGCAGAGAGGTTTGTTCCTCTGTCAACAGAGGCAACACATTTTAGCATACTAAATTTCATAAATATCTCTGTATATTCAGCATGAAAGTGATCATTAGTAAAATGATTTTTTCCACTCACATGATGATAGCATTTGTATTACCTCTGCAGTCAGAAATCAAATGAAATAAACAATCTGAGAATAAAAATGGGTTAGTGGGATTAGTATTAGATTATTAGTAGTATTAATTAATATGGGATTAATTATTAATTAGTATTATTAATATGGGACTAGTATTAGTATAGATTAGTATTAGCAATTGCAGTAAACATTTTGAGGGTGAGTAGCAATAGACTTGTGCTGTAATCTTTTTTTTTGAAAATATTGTTCCTTACAACACACTGCCTGCCTCAGCAGGCAATTAGTGAGCAGCTAGTACAGAGTTTAAACAAATTTTAGGATGAGCACTGTCTTTTCAGGTGAAGGGAAGGGCTTTTTCTTCTTGGAAAGGCATATATGCATATAGGATCGGCATGGTACCGCATATATGATTTCATTCTCTGTAGTCTAATGTCATCCTTATGGCAGGAGTAATGCATCTCCTTGTCAATCAGCTCCCCCCTCCATTTTTTTTACCCTGGTGAGAACAAGCTTCGATAACGAGTTAATTGCTGTGCTGGATTCCTCATGAAAGTCGTATCTCCTGAAAAACCTACTGGCATGCGACAGATGTGAACTAGTAAAATCCTGCAGAACAAGATAATATTAAAGGTGGTGATAGACTGCTGGAAATGTGCAGTTGTTAAAAATAGGTAAGACACCTTCTCAAAAAGGTCCATTTAGACTGGAGTCTGCACAGATATCTTTTGTACGTCGTTCTGATTGTTCCTCCTGTCCTCAGTGACAAACACTGAGGCCAAAGCAGAGTGCCAGTAGAAAACAGGTATGGGGAAAGTTGGGCAAATTATCAGTGTTAGAACAGTGGTTTTCTAGATTTGTGATCCCTCCCACACACACTATTAAAGAAGTACAGCAGATTTGGATGTAGATTTAGGTTTTGTTTTGTTTGCAGTACTTCTTTGTTGAAAGATCTGGATTACGGAAAGAGCTGAATAGAAATTTGAGGTGGTTTTGTTGATATGCTATACTTCAACATGGAATGAAGTGCATTGAAGTGAATTGAAGTGCTTCCAAAGGAGGGAAAGGTGGTGAGATAGACCGAAGGGGACACAGACTTTCTCCACGCCACTCTGCCTCAGGTACTTTTAAGCAAATTTATTTTGAGTAATAATGCACAAGGATAGTAATTTGCAAAGTGGGTATTTTTTCCCCCTAAATTAGAAAAGGGAACTAGGAGGAGGCCACCAGATGTATTTCCAGTTTTCAGAGGAGCTTGAATTTATATCTCTGCTGTGCAAAGATGTGTGAAACGAGGAATTGCAAGTCACATTTTCATCCCTATACTTTTCCAAAATGTTCTTTCAGATGTGTCACAGGCGGTATTTCTCACTCGCAGGATGCCTTGCACTGCCTGGGTGACAGCCACAAATCACAACTGCTTCAGAACCCAGATAGAGACATTTTAAGAAACCTATTATCCACAAAATGGTTTTGGCTGTTATTGATACTGAACATTTTTCCTTTTGTAGATAATTAATATCTTTCTATTCAGGTGCTTGAAATGGAAAGGCACATTAGAAATATGAGTCAAAAATATAATTTTGTTGGTAGTAGCTAGAAGTTACTCACTCTAACTACATACTGCCTTTCAGTTATTCATATTAGCAGCTGATCTTTTACATAATGATAAATTGCAATTGATCTGTCACAATTACAGCTTAATAACTGATTCAGCCAGTCTTACATACTAGGACCAGGCCCATAGCTGGCACTGGGAGGGACTCTGAGCAGATCTGGGCTTTGCGTAAGGAGCACAAGATGTAGCGGATGATGCTCTCCCTGTATCTCATCCTCTTACCTAGGCAGCAGACACTGCCCTTGCTTAAGGACACCGCTCTGACCTATCATAAGAAAAGGCCTGAGGAACAGGTGACCAACACTTGGTGTTGGTCAGCCCACAGATACATCTACTACAACCATCTCTTTCACAGTCTAAAATACATGGCAAAATGGGATTTTCCTCAATTTAGGAAAGGATAGATTATATCAGGTCAGTTGTCAAGAAACTGAACCTTGCTTAATCTGTCCAGCCCCCTGATATTTCTACTGCAGGATTTTGGAAGGCAGTTTCAGAGGAACCTGTCTTCATGCCATAGTTGTGATTGGCTGCTTTATATTCAGACACAAATCAAAGGCAAAATTGAAAAAGCAGGACCTTGATCTGCTGTCTCACCAGACTCAATGAGAAGTGTCATTGGTGAAACGGGAACTGGACAGTATTAAAATTACGCACTAGAGAGGAGAATCAGGCTCATGGCTTACTGCAAGACTAATACACAACTATGGGACAATGCCATGGCTGGTATAAACAGGCTTATATTTATTAATATAAATGAAGTTTATGTGGTGGATCTGAATATATAAAAAGAACAAAGAAGGCTAGAAACCAGCATTGAAGTAGTTTTTTGATAATTCTGGTCCTGATTCTTTCATGAATGTAATGGAGAGAAGGGTCTAGCTCTTCCAGTGTAAAAGAAAATTATATAATTAAGGAATACTTTGCTACTTCTACTAGAGTTTTCTGGCTGGCAGAAGTCTGATCAACTGTCCAGCAGAGCTGATTTATTCAGGTAACTGTCCTTCGCACTTTGGGGAGTGTTTCAAAACTCACCCTTAGCAATCGCAAGTTTAGAGACCCCTCGGGGGGCCTGATTCTCTGCTATCAATGTTAGCTCGATTTTCAGGAGTGTCACTCCAGCTTTACCCGCAACTAACTAAAAGAGTCAGGTTACCCACAGTGAATTTAAAGTATTCAGGTGGATCTTATTTTTTGCTTTCTGCCACCTATATAAAGTGAAGGAAAGGAGTAGTTTTCCAGAAGACCCAACCACCACACCTGCATACCTCCTACCACCCTGGATGGTCCACTTCTGAATTAGCACTCCAAATCTTTGAATCCTGGCGCAATAAATGTAGAAAAGCAAAACCACCTGGGTTGCCATGGTTATTCTGTGTACACCTCCGAACAGCTGAAAAATCGCTAACAGCATGTATTATGCCTGAGCATAAAGGACGTGGTTCTCTTTTCTCAAGGACCTTTCACACAATCCAGAGTAAAGGAGCCTTGATGCTACTCAGATCTCAGGACAAGTAGTCCTTGAAATCTGGGCCAGACTCTCAACTATTATTAAACAGCCTTGGCCCATGAAACTGTTGCTATAATGCAAATTCAAACTAGGTGAAGGTCTGATCCAGGTGATACAATGGTACTGTGCAAACCCACTATCATATTTCTTTTAGATTTTGGGGTATTGCTAAGACTATCAGCAATTACTCAAAACTTACAAAATACATGCATTTCTAGCACCTCTGTTTAAATTCAGGTAGTGTGTGATGTTCTAAAATAATGGCATTCTGCCACCAGCTCAGTACATTACTGGTGAAAATCTAAACACACCAGTCTGGAATCTATTCTTTGAACGACAGTGTGAGAAACATACTCCACAGATTATACATGCTGTTGCTAAATCTTGGGCAAACTGCATCAATTTAGCAAGGAAAATGAATGGCAATCATGTCTATTAAGCTTTCTATACCTATCTAAAGCTTGACACTAACTAAATCTTAAAGACGAACAAAGATAATGAGGATGTCTGTCCCAGACCATACTCTGGTATTTCAATATTTGTTTTAATCCTGAGTCAGTGCAAGGATTGAAAATTTGCAGAATGTAGACATATGGAAAGAAGTCAACCTGGAAAACCCCATTTGTGATGACTGCTGGGAAAACAACATTGTTATTTATCAACAATATTATATAACTTATATGTTATGTAATTATTATATGTATCAGCAATACGTATCAACAATATTATACATATTAACATATTATATGTATTAACTTATTATATGTACCAACTATATTATATAACTGAAAAAAGAAACCCTGCTACCTGCAGGTCTGTAAGATATCTTGGCTTTCTTCCCACTATTAATTGGGATGTATTTATTCTAGAACAAGACCTACAAGAAGCCAAGACAACATGACTAACTTGAGAAAGTACAGGACTTGATTTAAGGATATCTTAGCTTTATATCTGGCTTTGCCACAGAGGTTTCAGCTTTTTAGCTGTAGCATGGGGAGAATATGTATGCCTTTTAACAGAGATTAGAGATCAACTGAAGAAAGGTAATAGGTAAGAGCTAAGCATTATTATGATGACTTTTTAGTATTATCTGAACAGCTCTTTAGCTGTTAGCCACTGTTAAAATTGCAAAATGCAAAAAGACGGTCTCCATCAGATACCGGTCTATTGTGAAGTACCACAGAACATGTCCCTTGTGTTTTTTTAACCAAATGTGAAGCAACAGGATGTAGTCAGTTAAAATATTCTTGTGTAAGATTATATGTAAATGTTGAATGTTAATACCGTTGCTTTAAAAACTATTATACTCAAATATAACTCTATGTCCTGACAGAAATGAGTTAAGCTTGCAGGAAGGCAAAACTGACCTTGCACAGATTCGTAACAGAGACTCAGTCCTGCAGTAAGACATCTTTTACCACACACACCACACCACAACCATTGTCGCTGATGAGCTTTCGATACTGACATGGCCAATGTTTTTTTAATAAAATCCCCTAGTTTCATTTTGCTAGCAGTGCACAGGTGTAGCAATGGCACCGAGTCCCAGGAGATCCAGATGCTGAGCTACAATCTTGGCAGAAAGCAGGGCTGAGACATAGTGCTGGGCTTTAGGGTGAGCTTCGTTTCATCCCTTACACTTTGATGTCTATACTTTAATCATATCCAAACCCACACTTAGCCAGTTACAATATGGATCATATTTTGCTCCTGTCCCACCCTGTTTTCTCAAAACAGTCTTTCAAATGATCCCCTCTACTCTGGGGAATAACCTTTCCAAACAAGGGTCTGTGTGATCTGTGGGGCTTACACCTGTGTGCAGACTCGGTCGTTTTAGGCAGTAGAAGAATGTGACTGTTCAGAAATGGGAGGTTCTGAAGTCTTCCTATGGCTAAGAAATAGCTGCAAGTTAGGGGATCCTGTGTTAAATTCACAAAAGAGCTGTTCTGACAGAACATCAGATGACTGGTAGGAGGTAGTGACATGCAAGCCAAGGGGGCATTTCTTCTCCCCATGAACTCCTCACTGGGCATGCAACTAAAAATCTTCCTAAATGTTGTGTGCTTATGGGCAGCCCTGCCCTCACATAGCCGAAGCTCATGGTTGTTGCTTCGTCATAGGTTCAAAGAAGGAAGTAAGGCAATGACTCTTTAAAATATCAGGTGTTTTTCTTTTCGTTCTCAGAGCTTACATAAAATGAAGGGACAAGTAAACAACACTTGAAGAGTGGAGATAAACTCTAATCTGTAAGTATACAGAGAATGAACAGAAGTCTTTGTTTTCAATGCTTTTAAAACAATTATTGCAACTTTAGGGAAAAAAAGTATCCAATTGTCTGGGTTTTTTTATTTTTAACACATTTTAAAGCTTTTCTGCACAACTGTTTTCGTCGTTGTTATTTGTAATTTCCTAGTACAGGAAAACATTGCTTTATCCTTTTTCATATTGCTGTCCTGTAGTTCAACACTGCCTCCTAAAAGTGGGAGGCAACTCTTTTTGTTTTCATCCATCTTTGTGCATGTGTTTGATAGCATTCAATCTCTGTAAGGACCAGAAGGCTAAGTTTGTTCTCTTTGATAAGATACAGCTAGGACAGTAAATAATTATTTTTAGGAAGGTTCCATGGTTTCCATTTTTGTGTAAAAGCAGCAAAAGTCTTAAACAAAAGAGGACTAACTCAACAGGTTTTTCCATCCCATTTGTTCTTCAATAGACTGGATTTAAACTAAAAAGTATCAGTATAATGACGAGACAGTCTACAAGACATGAGTCCATGAGCTAGTGAATGAGTTAGAGGAATCACTAAAAGTTGTTTGAAAAAAGTCAATATCTAAATGTAAACACACACTTCATATTTCATATTTTTAATTCGTAATGTTTTCCTTTAAGCAGATGTTTATACTTCAAACTTCAGGTGTGTGTGGTTATTTTGAAATGAAGAGAATGCTGCAATTATTCTAGTAGCATTACCTACATTACCATAACACAGCATGGAATTAAAGCAAATCAAAAAGCAATTACAATGCTCTCAACAGAAAGTAGCTCTGAGACTAAATGAGGATGTTTGTGAAACAAATGCACATTTTAAACAGACCTTTGTAAATAATATTTGTATTTTACACTGCCTCCAACCTAGTCTAGCTCAATGCAGAGATGTCAGTTCTGACAAACACTCATTTTTCCATTTTATTAAGTCTGTCAAAAATAGAAATCTTTCATTTGAATTGAACTTTTTTCCCCTCCGAATTCAAATGAAACTTCTCAGTTGGGTGCATGCAGGCTGCAAATGCTTCTTCTGCAGAATCCAACTGTTGGAACACATGAAAATCTCTATGAAGCCTGCCAGTCCCTCAGCAGACGTATACCGGGGGATAAGTTTTGCAAACACTTGTTATACTGAGAGTAGATCTCACTGTAAGACTGTCATCGTTTTTGACAAATGAGATTTTTTTTTTTAATAAGTTGATATAATGTTGATGTAACATAATGGTGACTGATGAACCTGGCTGGGAAAATAGTAAGCAATGAAGAGGACAAGCCAGTGACAGACTGATGCGGATTGCGAAGTCAGGTGCAAACTAGCAACGTGCATTTTACCACTGCCAAATGCAAAGTTGTTCATCTAAGAAGCAAAAAATAGGAGCACAGTGCTGATGGAGGCAGTTCAGTGACTGAACAAATATGACTGGGATGAAGTGAAGATAAGTATCTTCTATCTTTTATCTCTACTTATCTCCAGGTATCTATAGGGAAAGCCAGAATTTGACAAAGGATTTTTAAATCCGAAGGCAAAACCAGAAGTACATACTATGCCTGGAAGCTGAGGCTGTACAAACTCTGTCCAGAAATATGGTTCACCTCTTTGTTTTTTTAAACAGTAGGATAATTAACAGTAGGATAAAAGAGAAACAAGTTCCTGAAGGTTGGTATGAATGTTCTTTTACTGGGAAAATTTTGACAGAGACCGAATCATTTTTGTAAATGTCATGCTCTGGCCTGAAGAGAGCAGTCCAGGGAAGTCCCATGGACTGTGCTGTGCAGAAAGTCACAGGAAATGAATGTGATGGCCTGACCCACACTGACAACTGATGAATCTTGAATCCACAAGAATCTTTTTGTCGATCATATTTCTGAAAGAACCCAGCATCTGGCCTCTTGGCAATCTACCTCTTTTGTGAAACTAAAACACAGCTACTTTGGCAATTGTCCCCAAGCCCTTGGCACCAGCAGATGTCTCTTTAACCACTATGGCATTCAAATGAAGTGGTTGCCTGTCATTGACTCATGGCTGTTTAAAGCATATGTCCGGCAGAAGTTTAACCAAGTGATGAGAGGCGTAACATAGAGGAAGACCAAAACTTGCTCCAAAACTTGAGCAATATCACTGAACTGGCAGTAGCTAGAGGGGGTAGGTAGGCACGGAAACAAGAATACCTCCTTGAGGAGAAACTCTCTGCCTTTGGATGCGCGATGGGGTAAGTCCTTTCCGCACTCCTTCCGTTCCTACAGATGTCAAGAGCTAACGTTAGTGTGCATGAAGGGAAGCCACCTGAGTGAGGCAAAGCTGCAAAGTACCATCCTGAAGGAGCTCCTTGGTGCTTCAGACATTGTTTGGGGTCAGGGGGTGTGTGGTGAGGAGGGAAGAAGGGGTGAGACTGAACTGTAACTCTGTGGACAAAGTACAGCCACTCTGTAAAATGCAAGATAGTTAAAAAAGCTAGCTTTAAGCAAGCTAGATTCAGTACTAAAGCAATGCTGTTACAGCTGGCAAGAGCTTACAGCAGCTGACATTGGCAAGGGGCTAAGCAGCATGGGGGAAGACCATTTCTTAGATAGCTTGATACCACTTTCAGTGGTCCCTTCTGTTGTTGCTCCTCTTCTGTGAGGTATTTTCTGGCTCTTGGAGCCTTCTATAGCTCATGTTTCTAGTTAGGTTCAGCATATAGCCTATGTTATATAATTAATTTGTCTTGTAAGACCTGCATTCATTCTCATTCCATGTGCGTCCTGTTAAATTCTGGCCAAAGGACTTGTTAGTTGTATTTCAGGTCAGCAGGTTATAGCTATATGAAAGTCATTACAATAGGAAACGTCATTTCACCAGAAAGCAGTGTTTCCTCTGTGAAACATACCCTGTGTCGTATTATTCTCTGTATTCATTACTCAGTGATATTTCAGTGGGATGCCTGTAGTAGTGGGGAGCTGATAATCTCATATCATAGTTGCCGGTAGCTTTTTTTTTGAAGATTAATGAAAATTATATTTCCTGCAGAATCTTACAATGAAGGTGTTTAGCGATGACAGCAAAGTTCTGCAGAAATCTGCATTTCAGTGTCTCCGTTACTTATTTGCAAACAGAAATAGGTCTCTAGCTGTCCCCTTAATAGGACTGTCTGAGGAAAATACCAGTTATCTGTCTTCTGCTTATCTGTTCCTTACTGCCTTCAGTTCAAGTTTCACTGCTGGGCTCTGAAGGGGTCCTTCCTCTCCATGTGCAGCCTTGCTGCTGGGGCTGCTCACACCAACCCGCATTTCCAGCTTGTTGCTTTTAGGGCTGTGGCACTTTTTAAACTTCAAATATGCATTTTAAATTAAAACAGTGCGATAATGCCACTTTTTAGAGATATCTTCTCGACCTAAAGCTTAACAACTTGGAGAAACTGATGAACAGCTATTGCTAATCCCTTCTGGCTTGCACGGCTGAAACGCAACATCTCAGAAAAGAGAACAGAACTGGAAGAAACTTGCATGGTTTCTGATGCAAGAGCTGCGGTGTGCCAATCAGCAGCGCCTTTGAGAAAAAGCTCTTTCATTGCAACCCATTTTACTTCTCATAATGCACTGGAATTAGTTGACCACATAACTCCGAAATGCAGTTTCAAACAGAAAAGATCAGTAAGTGCCAACAACCAACAAATCAATTTGAGATAATGCAGTTACATTTATGTTGATTACTATAAAATATCTGGAGTCTTAGATGAGTAGGATAGCTAGAGAATAACTGACTTTTCAACATATAAAGAGATCTTGATTACTGTAGGGGCAAATGCTTAGAAATATTGTTAAGAAACAACAAAAAACACCTGAGATACATCACAGATATTCATTCCCCAGTGCAAATTTGTTTATAAAACTGTTATAGTATTTCCTCTTCTCCACAAGAGAGAGAAGTGCTAAAGAACTTTTTTCCCCTCCCAACTTCTGGCAGTATGTGCTACCTAAAAATGAAAATAAGCTGAAACACCACTCGTACAAAGACATAGAGGAACTACATTTTGAAGTTAACAACATTGCAGTATTAAAACAAAAACTGCAAAAACTCATTCAGGAGGAAACCCCCTCTTGTGTTGTAGGATTCACTGGTGAAATGGATGACATACCAGAGTCAGTTTTAAATTATAGTTCAGGTAGCAGTAGCAGTTTAACTGGGGTAGTACAGAGCCCAGCACTGTTCAATTTCCCCCCTTCTTTTCTTGTGACTGTAGTGTGGACATCCTCTTGATACTTTCATAGATGCAAACATGCCTCAGGATTACACCCCTGAACTCTTCCCTTCCACATGATCTTGTAGTACTTAAAAATCCTACCAGAAGTTACATTTAGAATTATAAGAATTATATTTAATCTGTCTTTGAAACAGTAATATATTGAAAATGTATAGCATACTTATTAAACTTGCTATTAACTTTCATCTAGCCTCAGCTTAGGCCAGGCAGGCTTATTTGCACTAACCCAGGATGTCCTTTCCTAACATTTTCTAACAGCCCATTTTGTAACACCCGGTTACCTCTTATTAGATGTGAAATGGCCCTGAGCACCAGGACAGCACTGCCCACACTTCTCGGTCCGGCAGAATCTGAGCAGAATCTCCATGGAGCCTGGGTATCCATGATGTTTAATCCCTTACTCAGATAAATTGTCCATGGAGAAGGAGGAGTTGACTGTAATGTGTGCAAAACTCAGCTCTCGGTTACAAACAAAATTTGTAGCTTTGGAAGAGTAACATATGGTTGTTATCTGGCTCTGGGAAGGGCAGATTTATGTTGCAAATGAACAAACTGATGAATGAGTAGCAGAGTTCGAACAATATCTCTGATCTTCACTGCAAAAGCATGCAGATGCTCAAAAGAAAGGAGAACTAATAACACAGAGATCTCACAACCACCACAATCATGTAATTTCTCTAAGAATCTTTTCTTCCCACATATTACTAACTCATGCTTGTTTTTAAGGGTATGGCTGGCAACCTCTTAAGGACTAGAGCAGCTTCTCTGCCCAACCTTCTCAGCCATTTTTCTCTAGGCTGGAGGATGTTTGGATAAAACTACTGGTTTTGGCTCACTGGCTGTGAGATTCCAGGATTATCCCTCGAGCAAGATCCAGGTGGAAAGCTCTGCTGACTTTTCACATGGGCCCTTTCATTCCTACCTTATCTTAGTCTTCATGTATTCTTTCATTTCTAGAATACGTACAAGGAAGATCTCAGGAACATGATTGAAGAAAATAGGAACAGCAGTGACTCCTCCTCTGCCTTCACTCATACCAACACCATGAGTGCCATACTGATTACTGCCTACTCAGTTGCCTTTGCTGGAGGTGGGATCGGGTCCATCACAATGTCATTTGTGCTGGTCAAGATGAACACTCTGTCAGTGACCACTACAGCCATCATTAACCTGGTTGTTGTGCACAGCCTCCTCCTCTTAACGGTGCCCTTCCGCCTGCACTACTACGTCAACAAGAAGTGGGTATTCAAGATGCCATTTTGCAAAATGGTGAGTGCAATGGTGCACATCCACATGTACCTGACCTTCCTATTCTACGTGATCACGCTGGTGATCCGGTGGCTCATCTTCTTTCAATGGAAGGACAAGGTGGAGTTTTACAGGAAGCTGCACGCCATTGCGGCAAGCGCTGCTGTGTGGGTCTTCGTCATGGTCTTTGTGGTGCCAGTCTTGTCCTTCGAGTATGGACGCTCAGGCTCATACAATGATACGACTTGCTTTAAGTTCCACAAAGAGCTACAGCAGGAGAGCGTGAAAGCCCTGAACTACACCATAATTGCAGCTGTCTCTTGCATTACTTGTGTCCTCTTGGGCCTGCAGATTTTCATCCTGGTAAAAGTGGCGAGAAAACTTTCCACCTCCCTCTGGTCACACCAAGAGTTCTGGGCCCAGGTGAAAAACTTGATTTTCATCTGTGTCATTATAATTTGCTTCCTTCCCTATCACCTCTTTAGGGCCTACTACATACAGCATGTGAGTGATTTTGACCATTTAGAAAGCTACAATGAAGTTTTTTTGAGTCTGACTGCCCTCAGCTGTCTGGACCTGCTGTCGTTCGTGCTGAGCGGAAGCCGCTTCTTCAAGCAAAAGGTGGGCATGCTCCGCAACAGGTTGTCTTGCTGCTAGTGTCAATCTCCTGCAGCGTGCGTGGACCTCGACCTGGCAGAGTACGGTGCTGGACCGGCATGGCAAGCCCTCCCCCCCGCTCAGCAAGTCAGGGTGGGCCCTGGAAACAGCGCCACACACTCACACAGGGCTCTGCACACCTGCTCCCCAAAATAATGGGGTGAACCACCTCCAGTGTCTCAGCTGGTAAACTGGAAGGTTACCTCTGGGATCTCCTGACGGTGCTACCTAGTGAGTTGTGGATGCACCTGGGGGAGAGGGAGGAAAGGGCTATTCTGCCTCACTTTTTTTACATCAAGGTTTGTGAAGTCAAAGGCACTAGGAGGAGACTCAAGAGAATTTGCAAAGTATGTAGAAACACGAATAGAAAACAGTTTTTTATGGAACAAGGTACAGATTTTTGAAATTTAAATTTCTATATAGTTTTCCACATACATTTCTTATTTATTCTCCGCAAGCTCTCATAAAATATCAGGGAAGCTATTGTTCCTCCTGAGTAGGTCTGTTCCTTCACTGTAAAGACAAGTATAACTTTCTAAGTGAATTGAACAATTAAACTAACTCTTTGAAAACAAACTAGCAATAAATATTTATTTCTTAAAAGATTTTATCAAAATTACCTTTTGGAGATGGTATCATCGCAGCAGAAAAGAGTTTTGTTCTCTTTCACACATTATGAAAATGTCTCCAAAAAAAAAAGACACATTACTGAAATGAACAGTGTAATTTCAAACAAAAGCCTGTATTTTTATTTACAGAATTGTTTAATTTAAGGAAAAAAAAGTTAACAGTGAAGATCATTTTATTTAGACGATTCAGACAGCAGTTGTCTTCTCTTAAAAAGTTAAATATTTTAGGTCTCCAAGGTAACAATGATTTTTTTTTCTCCTATGTTGATTTTGTGCAATTCTGAAGTTTATAACTAATTACTCACAGTATCTTTAGCTTGAAATAAATTCTATAGATTTAGTACTAGTAGAAGAAATTAAAATGTTACTGCTTGCATTGGAGGGATGGAAAAAACTAATAAACTTAGTGTAGCTAAAAAGCTTATTATATCTCAGTGAGGCATTGTGAGTTGCTATCTCTGAAGACAGAATTGAATTCCACTTGAAAAGAGGAAAAAAATCAGCAAAATAATTCTGTGAAAGATATTCAGGCTTTCATAGCTCAGCTGCTTTACACCTATCCCAAAAAAAGAGTATAAATCTCTGACTGCTATAACCCAAGACAGCAATGGCTAATTTATCTTTCTTCTTGCCATCTGCATAAGTTTTTTTCATCTAGAGTCAGTGGAATAATATTTTAATCATTTGACAAATTAGAGGTTATCAGCTGATTGATTTCCAGTGACAGTCTCTCCTCATGATGCTGTTGAAGTCCACCTTTTCATACTTCTGAATCTTTCCATTCCTTTCTACTTCACCTTCAACATCTCTTGCTCATCAGACAGCAATCAAATAACTATTGGTTGATCTTGCTGTACCTGTACAATCTTAGTGCTATGCTCATTGCTTTTGGTCCCACCAAAGTTGGTTACTTTGTAGGATCCCATTTCTTCTATAGTTTTTCTTCCCTGTTTTACTTCTTGCTTCAAGCTCCTCTATATCTCTCGGGAGGTCTGATCATGAGAGAGTATTTTCAGGTCAGCATCTGAGCCATGCTATATAACACCAAAAGTTGGAAAGATAGAAATGTGAGAGCTTGCAGTGTGTGGATCTGAGACAAAACTGTCTGAGAAGGCATTTGCCCCAAAAGGATCATGGTAAAGAGGAAGTTAACTACCAGCCTGATTCAACAGTAGTCAGGGAGCTACGGAGATTTTCATAACATGGGAGGAGTCAACTTGAACGTGTAGTTCACTACCAGTTAACTATGTGTCATTAAGAAAGCAATAAACTGCTCTGATCCAGATTTGTTTTAAAACTACATGAACAAAGCAGGTTTTCCTTGTGGCAGAACAGAAGATGCAAAATGGCACAACATTTCTGTTTCCTCCTATAACAACATTGTTGGTGGAAGAAAATAACTTGCACGTGTTCTGTAGGCACTGCATGGCTTTTAACACTATATTACAAACCTTCTGTCATAATAAAGTTGTTAACAAACGACTATGTGCTGAAAAAGTTAAGCAAGTCCTTCCTGCAAATATGCATAAAAATGAAAAGCATTTTGTATCTGAATTTAGCAAGACTTTCAAAAAATAAAACATACATTTACAAACAGTACCTCCTGACCATACAGCTTAACCAATCATCTTGTTCATGTATGTGTTAAAATCACAAATTGTTTAATTCTTGTAAATATGTACACTTTCACAATACCCTGCACCATAGCATCATAAAAAATACTAGATACTGGGTTTTTTCCCAAATAAAAATTGATGCTAATGATCACAGAATCATAGAATCATTAAGGTTGGAAAAGACCTCTAAGATCATCGAGTCCAACCGTCAACCCAACACCACCATGCCCACTAAACCATGTCCCTAAACGCTTCATCTACACGTCTTTTAAATACTTCCAGGGATGGTGACTCAACCACTTCCCTGGGCAGCCTGTTCCAAGGCCTGACCACTCTTTTAGTAAAGAAGTTTTTCCTAATGTCCAATCTAAACCTCCCTTGGCGCAACTTGAGGCCATTTCCTCTCGTTCTATCACTAGTTACTTGTCAGAAGAGACCAACACCCACCTCACTACAACCTCCTTTCAGGTAGTTGTAGAGCGCGATGAGGTCTCCCCTCAGCCTCCTTTTCTCCAGACTAAACAGTCCCAGTTCCTTCAGCCGCTCCTCATAAGACTTGTACTCCAGGCCCTTCACCAGCTTCGTTGCCCTTCTCTGGACACGCTCCAGCACCTCAATGTCCCTTTTGTAGTGAGGGGCCCAAATCTGAACACAGTATTCGAGGTGCAGCCTCACCAGTGCCGAGTACAGGGGCACGATCACTTCCCTACACTATTTCTAATACAGGCCAGGATGCCGTTGACCTTCTTGGCCACCAGGGCACACTGCCAGCTCATGTTCAGTCGGCTGTCAACCAGCACCCCCAGGTCCTTTTCCACCAGGCAACTTTCCAGCCACTCTTCCCCAAGCCTGTAGCGTTGCCTGGGGTTGTTGTGGCCCAAGTGCAGGACCTGTGTCCTGGTTTCGGCTGGGATAGGGTTAAATCTCTTCCTAGTGCTGTGTTTTGGATTTAGTATGAGGAGAATGTTGATAACACACTGATGTTTTCAGTTGTTGCTAAGTGCCCTCCTAGTCCAAGGACAGCTCCCGTGCCTACTGACTGAGCTAGGTACACAAGATGGGAGGGAACATAATCAGGACAGCCAGCCCAGCTGACTAATGGGGTATTCCATACCATGTGACGTCATGCTCAGTATATGAACGGTAGGCGTGATCCAGGAAGTGCCGATTGCTACTTGGTTATCGGTCAGCGCGGGTGGTGAGCAATTGCATTGTGCATCACTCATTTTGTGTATTTTATCAATATCATTATTATTTTCCCTTTTTCTGTTCTATTAAACTGTCTTTATCTCAACCCACGAGTTTTTCTCACTCCTACCCTTCCGATTCTCTCCCTGTCCCGCTGGGGGTGGGGGGAGTGAGTGAGCGGCTGCGTGGTATTTGGCTGCCTGCCAGGTTAAACCACAACAACCTGGAACTTGGCCTTGTTGAATTTCATACAGTTGGCCTCAGCCCATCGATCCAGCCTGTCCAGGTCCCTCTGCAGAGCCTTCCTACCCTCCAGCAGATCAACACTCCCGCCCAGCTTGGTGTTGTCTGCAAACTTACTGAGGGAGCACTCAATCCCCTTATCCAGATCGTTGATAAAGATATTGAACAAGACTGGCCCCAAAACTGAGCCCTGGGGAACATCGCTCGTGACCGGCCGCTAACTGGATTTAACTCCGTTCACCACAACTCTCTGGGCTCGGCCGTCCAGCCAGTTTTTGACCCAGCAAAGAGTGCACCTGTCTAAGCTGTGAGCCGCCAGCTTCTCTAGGAGAATGCCGTGGAAGACAGTGTCAAAGGCTTTACTGAAGTCCAGGCAGACCACATCCACAGCCTTTCCCTCATCCACCAGGCGGGTCACCTGGTCATAGAAGGAGATCAGGTTGGTCAAGCAGGACCTGCCTTCCATGAACCCGTGCTGGCTGGGCCTGATCCCCTGGTTGTCCCGCACATGGCTCGTGAGCACCCTCAAAACGAACCGCTCCATAATCTTCCCCAGCACCGAGGTCAGGCTGACCGGCCTGTAGTTCCCCGGATCTTCCTTCCGGCCCTTCTTGTAGATGGGCGTCACATTGGCAAGCCTCCAGTCGTCTGGGACCTCCCCAGTTAACCAGGACTGCTGGTAAAAGATGGAGAGTGGCTCGGCAAGCTTCTCTGCCAGCTCCCTCAGTACCCTCGGGTGGATCCCATCCGGCCCCATAAGCTTGTGAGCTTCCAGGTGGCGTAGCAGGTCGTTAACTACTTCCTCTTGGATTATGGGGGTTTATCCTGCTCCCCGTCCCTGTTTTCCAGCTCAGAGGGCTGAGTACCCTGAGGATAACTGCTCTGACTATTAAAGACTGAGGCAAAGAAGGCGTTAAGTACCTCAGCCTTATCCTCGTCCTCAGTGGCAATGTTCCCCGCCACATCCAATAAAGGATGGAGATTCTCCTGGGCTCTCTTTTTGTCATTACTATACTTGTAAAAACATTTTGTGTTGTCTCTCACGACAGTGGCCAGGTTGAGTTCTAGCTGGGCTTTTGCCTTTCTAATTTCCTCTCTGCATGACCTAACGAGATCCCTGTACTCTTCTTGAGTTGCCTGCCCCTTCTTCCACAAGTGATAAACTCTCCTTTTTTTCCTGAGTCCCAGCCAGAGCTTCCCGTTCAGCCAGGCCGGTCGTCTTCCCTGCTTGTTCTTTTTAGAGCATACGGGGACAGCCTGCTCCTGTGTCTTTAAGACTTCCTTCTTGAAGAATGTCCAGCCTTCCTGGACCCCTTTGCCCTTCAGGACTGTCTCCCAAGGGACCCTCTCGACCACTGTCCTGAGCAGGCCAAAGTCTGCCCTCCGGAAGTCCATGGTAGCGTTCTTGCTGACCCCCTCCTTACTTCACCAAGAATCGAGAATTCTATCGTTTTATGGTTGCTAAGCCCAAGACGACCTCCGACCACCACATCTCCCACCAGTTCTTCTCTGTTTGTGAACAGCAGGTCAAGTGAGGCACCTCCCCTGGCAGGCTCATTTACCAGCTGTGTCAGGAAGTTATCTTCCACACACTCCAGGAAGCTCCTCGACTGTTTCCTCTCTGCTGTGTTGTATTTCCAGCAGACGTTCAGAAAGTTGAAGTCCCCCACGAGAACAAGGGCTAGCGACTGGGAGACTTCTTCCAGCCGCTTGTAGAATGATGTTAATGCTAACTCAGGATGACAATGAGCAGAATTAGAGGGTCGTAATTCCATGCTTTAAGTCAGTGATGCTATTCAGCATAAATTCATGCTTTCTATGGGACTGTCTACTCAAACTTTACATCTGCCACTCGTCTTGCTTTGTGAAAGTTAGTGCCTGGCAGAAAAATCCTGCCTCTGCCCTGAGAGAATGAAGTCTCAGTTAACACTGGCAGGAATTGCCCTGCCAGATGGTGACAGAGGTGATGCTTCCAGCAAGGGTGCTGTCAGGGCTTGCAGAGAGGACCGGTTGCTGCTCCCTCCAGCCTCCCCCTGCTTTGCCCCTCACCACCTTCTTGCTCTCTCCTACCCTCCCAGTACCCTCCCTGCTTGCTTCCCCCAGAAGGGCTGAGGGGGAGTGGAGGTGCTGCCAGGCAATGCCACAGAAGAAGAGTCTGAATAACTCCTCAAAATGAAAGTGTAGGCAAGGCTAGAGCAGCATCCCAAATGTAGCCAAGTGGCTCCTGTGCCCGGGGATGGCAGAAGCAGTGATGGGGAACTGCTGACATGCAGGAGATGATCTATAGAGGAAGGGGGAATTTCCAGTTACCATCATCTGCTTGGTCAGAGGCACCACGGGCTTAAAGGAGACCCTGATTTTGCTGACTCTGGATCATGGAGGATAGTTCTGGATTAGAAAACAACCACGTGAGAACACAAAAAGCTGTATTACAGCAGGACATAGAGGGGATAGGACCTGGAGAATGTGACAGGGGATGAGGATAGGAGAGCAGAATATCAGTATGTTTCTGCCACACAGCAGCAAGATAACATAGACTGCATCTCTGGCCTTCATCTCGTGTTGCTTACTGAACCCTTAAAGTTGCCAAAAAGTGTCACTCACACTGATGGCAGCAAACTTGCCCTCCACCACTACTTGTTCGCACTCCCACATCACCCTTTGCATAGGGTTGGGATTCTTCTGCTGAATGGCTTTCAGCTGCATCAGTTGCCTCTCTAGCTCACCAGGGAGTCACGGAAAATCGAGTCAATGCAAGGATAAATACAAGACTGCTTTTTGCAGCAGTGCTGATTTGGGGCATTTCTCAGACTGTAATCCTACTTGTCTAATTCCCCTTAGGATCCAGACATTTTCTTTCCAGGCACTTTTCCACAGATTCACATCACGTGATATTTCCATTTCCATGTGCTCCCAAGGACCAGGGTACCTTAGACTAGAGGTGCTGGTAGGAGAAAGAGGGACCTCCACAGCTGCAGGCCAGGAAAGGGGATTCAGGCATGGCAGCCCCTGAAGGCAGCAGTTCCTGAACAGAAACCTCAATAGAGTTGCAGGACTGGATATTTCTGATCCATACATTCACTCATTTCTGCTGTTCCCAGAGCAGAGCATCCGAACAGCAATATTGAGGAGATGCTCATGGAGTGAATGGCAGACAATAATTTGTGGGTCTGGTCTATGGGAATATGCTTTGTGCAGTTTGCTAAGAATTCAACTCACCACCCGGGAATAAACTGTGCACCATACTCAGCTCTGTTTGGAACAGATCCCAGGTGTGGGCTCACTTCAACCTTGCTTCCATTGGATATCATCAACTGCCTAATGACTGAGGAGGACCTGGCCTCTGTGCTGACCACCCCTGCTGCACCAACCTGTCCCCACAGCCCATGAAGCTCCAGAGGACTCCACCTGTACCTGCAGCTGAGACTGCAACAGAACCTGCACCTGGGTCTCCTTCAGATGAAATTCACCCACAATCTCCGAAACCTCCACCCACACAGACCGTACAGACACATAGTCTTTTGCCACCAGAGTCTATGGCTAGTGGACAACCACTAGCTACCTTAGACTCCAAAGCTGCCCTCTGTTTTCACCAGCAAGATGAAGGACCATGGACAGACCAGGCTGGCCAGGTAGAACGACATGAGTTGACAACTGAGACGAGAAGGCATGGCCAAGTCAACATTCATCTGGCAGCAACAGAGACGTTGTGACTGTCCACAAGACAGACCAGCAAGCAAGTTGACTGAAATGTTACAGGGCAAAATGGAAGTGCCAACAACTCTTGTAACCGTTGTCTCAGTCATGAAAATAATTGTGAGCTCAGTGGAAAAAAATGCTGCTTTATGTCTTCTACTCAAGCTTACATTTTGAGCTTATGTTGCTTTTAAGGAATTTACATGTGCAAACTAACGTATCAAGTTATTTTTCCAAAATTAACTTAAAAAGTGAGAAACAATAGTTCACTAACTTACCAGTTTGCATGTCTGGAGGAGAGGAAAGGGTGAGGGAAGGAAGTGGTTGTTTTCTTTGGTGGAAACTGGAACAACCTCAGCCTACCAACACTAAGTCCCCCTTCCTCCCTGCCAATGATTGCTGTTCCATGATAATATATAATTATGATGCTGTTTATGTCACCCTGCCATAGTGGAGGAATTATCAGGAAACTGATATACTTTGGGTTTGTATTGACTTTATTATAAATGTCTTTTACTGCATGTATTTAATTTCATTAGGGAGCAAAGTTAATTAGCATAGCTGTTTCTCATTACTAATGTAACCCATATATATGCCCGGTCTCGTTAGCTCTGCTGTTATCTTCTCCGTATGCAATCTTGTAATAAATAAGAGGCAATTTACTGTAGCACTGCTCTGATATTCAAGAACATGCTCCTTTCAGGGCTGCTGAGTGGATGTTGCACACTTTCATGCATTCTACTTTGTCTCAACAATAATCGACCTGGAAACTCAGTCACAAATAAAATAATGAAAAATAATCACATGTGAAAGTGAAGTTCTCATTCTGTCCACCACTAAGAACAGACTGCAAACCCAAGCTGATACCTCTTTCACTGAGCAGTATTAATGTTCAGTCGATCAAGCAATTTGAAAGGCTGAGCCTTCTCGGGTGTTTTAGGAGAGATGGAGCTCTTTGTAATGCAGTAGTGGGGTATGGAGGATAAACAAGACTGGCAAACATCATCAGCAAACTTTTCACCCCAATGAATGTGAAGTACAAGAAGCAGCAAAATTACAAGAACAGATGAAAAACATGACCAGTGAAATCAGAGAGTAAGCCGTTAGTTCACTGACAGATAAGTAAAGCCAAGCTGTGAGACAAAAATGAATCTGCAAGAAAAATCTCAGCTGTTCCTTGGTTAAATACCCCAAACTGGTCACTCATGGGCATATTTAATTACATAAGGGACACAAAAAAAGTGGTAACAGAGGCACATGGAAAAATACAGCATGTGAAATACATCACCATAACAACACCTTTTATAAAATTGTGTAGGAGTGTGAAACCACTGCAGTTACTGGTGAAGTGAAAATGAAAAAAGTAATAATTATGTTGGACCAAAGTGGTTTCACATATTTTAATGTCAAGGGGTATTTTTGCTGTAACAGAAAAACCCTGAACTGATAAAATAACATCAAGGACAAAATCTTCTTCTGGAGGTCAGAATGTGTGTAGGAGCAAATGGTAATTTAGATTTGTGTTACTAAATGTTCCACATTAATAATTGCTGCAAGTTAGTTAGTTACTATATTTAGTAACCCCATTTAGTAACTTGACCCTTCACAAAGCTGTGAACACGAAGTGAAGTTGTGGAAGGGAGGTTCACCTCTGTGGTATTAAGACGAGTTAAAATCACAGAATCGTAGGAAAAAATATCGTAAGAGATCACTCGAAGTCATCTAGTCCTATCCCCAGCTCAAAGCATGGCTAAACTCAAAGTTAGATGAGGCTGCCCAGGACTGTGTCTAGTTGTGTTTTGAAAATCTTTAAGGACGGAGAATCCAAAGACCTTGTCTGGGCTCCTGGACTTTCTCACAGCTGCACCACTCTCAAATTTTTATCAATATCCTCATAAAATTCCTGCTGGCCCATTCCCCCAGTCTGCTGAGGTCCCTCTGAATGGCAGCCCTGCCCTCCAGTGTATTACTGCTCCCTCCCCTTTGGTGTTATCCACAAAGCTCTGTCCTGTTATGGAGCTTGTAGCGAGGGTGTTGAAGGGTATCGGATCCAGCACGGAGGAGCTTTGCTCCTAACTGACTGCCATTCATTCCTGCCAGCTCTTCTTCAGTGGTCTTTCAATGCCTTTTTTGACCCTCGCACCTGAGGTCCTCGCTCACCCGATATGCCCCATCTTCCAGTGTCCAAAGCCTTTATAACTCACCCCACTCTGCCCCTGCCTTCCTCTACAAACAGTAAAAGGAATTTTTGCTCCTAGAGACAGATGCTTTGGGGAAAATATTAAGTAAGTATGGTCCTTATTACTTAACTAAGTATGGTCCATTCACATGAAAATTGCACCTTAGAAAGATTTTTTTCTGGATTAATACGTATTCCAGAGAAGCTTTCTGAACGTACCTTTTTTTTAAAAAAAAAAAATTTCCAAACAAAAACTTTCAATTTGAAAAGATTCATATTTTCTTATATTTTCAGAATATTTCAACTGTTTGCTTCAAAGTTGTATTTTTCCTTTGGTCTGGCTGGGATGGAGTTAATTTTCTCCATAGCAGCCCGAATGGTGCTGTGTTTTAGATTAGCGACCAAAACAGTGTTGATAACACACCAGTGTTTTAGGTCTTGCTGAGCCATGCTTGCATAGTGGCAAGGCCGCCTTTGTTGTCTGCCCCTCCAGTCAGTGGGCTGGGGGTGGGCAAGGGGTGGGGAGGGGATGTGGCTGGGACAGCTGACCTGAACAGGCCAAAAGGATATTCCATGCCATCTAACATCATGCTCAGCAGTAAAACTGGGGGGAAGTTTTTCCAAAGTGGCCATTGCTCAGAGACTGATTGGACATCGATCTGCTGGTGGTTTTTTGCATGACTTAATTTTTTTTTTTCCTTCCCCCCCCCTCACTTATTAAACTGTCTTTATCTTGACCCACGAGTTTTCTTCTCTCTTTTGCCCTTCTGTTTCTCTCCCTCTGGGGGAACTGAGTGAGCGATTGGATGGGGGCTTAGCTGCCAGCCAGGGTCAACCCACCACACTTCAGAATTTAAGCCACATTTTTAAAGAAGGAGTTACAAGACTGTAAAATTCCTTAAATTGGTGGTTTGGGTTGCACCCAAATAGTTTAGAAAATAAAATTGGATTTAGTTTGGAAAATAAAATTGGATTTTGATACAACCTTATTTTTATTCAAATTGTTAAATCTGAACGTGCAAAGCAAAAAATCCCCAAGGCTCAAACAGGAAAAACCTATGTTATTTATTCATTCTTTGATCAGGAGGATTTTCAAGTATCAGGAGGATCTAACAAGCAACTTTTAAATCAATTAATTTTTATCTTCTCATAGGTAACAACTGCCAACAATGGTTTGACAGTCATGCCTAAAACCATGCTTAGTGAAAAAGAAGAAGAAGTAAGAGAATTATTTGCCTCTTTCATTGTCCTCCTTTGAACTGAGGACATAATCCCTGGATTTGTTTTTGAGAGTTTACATCTTCTGATGCAAAGGAACATAACTTTGAATTTTTAGATTAATTAGACCTTCAGCTTTACAGATAAATATGATGTTTTTAAAGATGCTTATTTCTACTACAATTATTTCTGCTATTTTGTACATTGAAAATGTACAATTGAAACACATAAATCTATGTACCTTTGAAACGTGTAGGTAAACTCCCTCCCTGATTTTCATCTGCACTTTAGATCAAATTATTAATCATATTTAAGGCAGCTTTTTCTCTCTCTCAGATTTATATAAAATAAATCTCCAAAGAGGTCAGGATTTGCTTAGAGGAGAAGTATGACCCCTTGAAAAGAAAATTTTCCCTCTGAGCTTATTTCTCGTGGTGAGTAAATAGCTGCTGAAGGGATGTTACGTGTGGTTGGAGTAGGTAAAGGAGTGTACTTGGATCATGGAAAATGTCCTCATGCAAGTGTGTACAGATGCAGTTATCCTGCAAACAAAACACTTTGGGCAGCAAATCTGTAGCGTGGGTCAGTGATAATCCTGGGGAAACAGCCGCCTGCCCCGTCATCCTTGGAAGGCAGCTGTAGGATGCTAAGGACAGTACCACCCAGAAGGCTTTTATATGAACAGGGAATGGACTTCCAAGTGAGAAAGAAATAGTAGATAAGGCAGAGAAACAGAGAAAGTGCTGGTTTTTTGGCTTCTATTTGTCTCAAAGGTATACAGGAAACGTATCTAAAAGCATCGTGATTTATAAAACCTGAGTTGGCTTGAGCTAGTCCTATGATCCTCTGTGAAGTGCGATCACTTTTTTTCTCACAGGTATTTAAAATGGGAGCTGAGCAAGGACTTCAGGCCCTTTCAATTATTCCACAGTCCAGATGACTGCATTTCCCTACAGAAAAGTTTGTACCCTCTGAGGTCCTGGAGGTCTGTATGAAGAGCTGGCTGACAACACTGCCACTGTGCAATAGGAGATTAGTCAGGCAGGTTTGCAAAGACGTTAGCAGCCCACCAGCTATGATTAAGGAAACATCAGCTTCTCCTTTTAATTCTATCCTGAATGTATATTCACCCTGTGGATAAACCTCCATATGCGTACTACCACAGATGCCTTTTCAGACTTGCAGCAGTCCAACGTGGGCGCTGTCAAATCCTGCCTCCTGCTGTACGTGGAGATGAAAGAGGCAAAGTTCTCCTTTCTTTCACTCGTTTCACTGAGCAACAGCTGTCTTACCTAATTCTAAGAACTTTTCTAACCCCCTTTTCTAGGCCTTGTCCCTGGGGCTGAGCATTGCCCTTAATTGCTAAACATCTTGGGGGTCTGATTCCTCCTGTTGGGCTCAAGATCTACGGTGCTTTCGGCAGTCTGTCCTCTTCATCCACGAGCCTCAGTCTTTCCGTCTGCTCTTTGGGAAAGGAGTGCATCACTAGCAAGCGTTATATTTGTGCGGGATTGCATGGCTTTAAGGCGCTTCCTGGATCTGGGGATGTTCCCCTACTGAATTTTTGGATGAAGAGCAGCAGGTTCTTAATCCCTGCTCCACCATAGTTGCTCAGAGACTTTCAAGCCAGAAGCAGAGACAGGAGAGGCTTGTTGGAGCTCAGGAACACTGGCCGTGCAGTAACCCTTACACGCTCCCATGGGAAGTGGAGAAAAAGCACCAGAAGAAGAGCCGCCTCTACCCCCAAAGGGAGGTAACAGCTGAATCTTAAAGACCCCCTTCTGCTTTTAAAGGTAGCCCTCTCCTATCTCTCTGAAGCCAAGACTGATTGCCTACAGTGCGATAATAAATATTAGAAATGGAGGGATTTGGCCATTGCTCTTGACTCTCTCCATGCCTCTCTTCAGTTGGCAACTGATGCATTAAAACATTCAGGTTTCAAGCTTGTGACATTTTGTACTCATTTGAGTTTCAGTCATTCAAAAATGATTGGTAGTTGAGTACAAGATTTTATAAAATAACCTCGTGTTGCACATACAGAAATAATTTCCTCCCCGTGTTTTCTGTATTAACAAAGGCTTCTCCCATCTTCTTCTTCTAAGAATTGCTGGTGGTTGAAAGAAAACCAGTTAAGTTAATCACTTCATTTTAAATGTTCTCCTCCATCCCATTGTCTTGTTCCGCAATTTATTTTTGTTACAATGGAAAGATAAGTCCAACAGGACTCCGCTAAACAGTTCATTTGAAACCTATCACATATTTCATTTTCATAGAGTTAGCTTAAAGTATGTTAATTAGCTGCATGGCCCATCTATGCTTTAGGGTAGAAATGTTCTTACAATTACAGTAATTGCTCAAATTCTTGAACTGAGAAAACAAAGAAAGAGTGAAAGCTATTGAATGAATTGATGTAGACAGTTTCATGATCATTTTAGTACGAGAGCATTTTGATTGGTCGTACATATTCTTTTTGCCATGTGTTGAGAGTATGAGGTAGAAACAGACAAACGGCATGGCATTCATTTTATTTCATTCCTGCAAACAACATGTATAATGGAAGCACAGAGATATCTCAATTAGCAAAAAGGCAGCAGAAATGACATTATTTTTTCTTTCAATGCTGAATGTGGCTGAATTATTTAGTAATATGTGCAATATATATAACTTTAAAGATATTATCCGATATAGTGAGCAAAAAGCCTTTCTGAGTTGCTTTGGGACATGCTCTCAAGTAATGGTTCCTCACATTTCAGCAAATAGCAAACCTGGGTAAGATCTACATAAACACAGGGTCTCCTTTATTGATTTAATTGTCTTTCCTCTTAAAGGCCATTTTTTGTTTCCTGTAAAGAAATATCCTTCTGTAAGGAAGATGTGGTCACTACTTATCATTATCATAGCACTAGAAGGAGCAGAACTGCCAGCCTGGATGTAAGTCAGAGCAGCTGGGCTAATCACTGTTGTCATTTGAGAGGTCTGCAACCTCCTCCTGAAAAGAGGAAGAACTGGGTGCTTTGGACCCAAAAGAAACCCGAGGCCTAGAGAGAGACCCCAGTAGAGATGCTATTTTTTTGATAACTTCGGTAGTCTTTTATTAAACCATTGAGTTTCCAGATCTGATGATGCCAGTGATATTTGTGATTAGAATATAAAATGACAACTCTGCCCGGAGAAATGTACGGGTCTGCTGGAACTGCTGGTCTTACCATGGGTGATGGACTGGCCACCACGTAGGTTCATTCCTTGCTACTGGCGTCTCTGAAGAAGTCAACCTTTTCCAAGACAGGGCAGAGAGGAGGTATACTTTAAATACACGACAAGCATTTCTTTTTAAATCCCTTCGGATTATTCTTGTCTGCACAACACTTGGCTTCCTAAGCCACTTCTATCGCTGAGTGTTGCAGAACTGCTTTTTTATCTGTTGTATTTTCTTTTGCAAATGGTGGCCATGCTATGGACAAGGCACTCTGAGGGTGAGAGAGTCAGTTTTTGTAAATACAGGACTTAGTCCTGCACAAATGGTCTCAGCTTTGGAGTTTCCTCTGCCTGTGGATTTGCCCCACTGCAGGTTTTCCAAACCTTGGCCCTATCTTCTCTTCCAGGGACTCAAAGGAAGCAGATTTTGTGGTGGCATCCACTAGCAGAAATATTCAGATTTCAAACTCACTCTTGCTTCTCTAGGCGTCTTTGGAAACCTCACAGGAAATTAAACTGGAAAAGGCTGGTAGCCTGCAGCATAGAGTTTGTATTCAAATCTCTATTTAGTGATAGGAACTAAAAAATCTTCTAGTGTCAGAACCAGTCCAGTTTCCACCACTGAGAACAGCATGAAATATTACCACTATATATTGGAAATGCTGTAGGTCTTTTGTTTCATACTGATATTTAATTTCTTTTATATCTTAGAATTCACACTATTGATATTGACTCTCACCCCCGCACTTCCCAGTAAGGATAAATGCTAACCCATTTTTTTCTGATTTGGTCATGTGTTTGGGTTCTAGAGAGCTGATATCTGATATTTCAAGTTCTCAATAGTTCAAAATCCTCTTTTGTCATTGTTTTTCTAGTAGATGTGCTTTTGGGGATGTGTGTTTTCAAGAAACTGGGTGACAGGCCTCCAGACACCAGAATCATCAAATTATAAACTAATTTCCTGACAAATGCAAACATTTTTTATTTTCAGAGTCCTAGTCACTTGTCTTCTAGTGCTCTCTCTGCAACTCCATCCAGAACATGAGCACTTGCCTTTCTTTCAGAAAAATGGGAAACTTTCCTCAGTAAAGGTAAGGCTCATTTTTGTGGGAGATGGTCACAAACAGACAGTTGCAAGATCTCTGGGAGTTTGAGATCAATGGGAATTTGGAAAAACAACCCAAAACAAAAAAACACAACCCCAAAACCAATCTCTCCACCCCACTTTGAAAGCACCACCTCTGTGTTTTGGGCACCCTCCATGCTTCCTGTAACTCGTTGAAAACGGCTATCAGTGCAATGAGGAGCTTCTGCTTCGGTTTATGTGTTTTCTTTCTGATTGCTTTTTAGTTTAATGTTGTGGTTTAACCTGGCAGCAGCCAAATACCACGCAGCCGCTCACTCACTCCCCCCACCCCCAGCGGGACGGGGAGAGAATCGGAAGGGTAAGAGTGAGAAAAACTCGTGGGTTGAGATAAAGACAGTTTAATAGGGAAAGAAAAGCTGCGCACGCAAGCAAAGCAAAACAAGGAATTCATTCACCACTTCCCATCGGCAGGCAGGTGCTCAGCCATCGCCAGGAAAGCAGGGCTCCATCACGCGTAACGGTTACTTGGGAAGACAAACGCCATCATTCCGAACGCCCCCCCTCCTTCTTCTTCACCCAGCCTTATATGCTGAGCATGACGTCATATGGTATGGAATAGCCTATTGGCCAGCTGGGCCAGCCGCCCTGGCCACACTCCCTCCCAGCCCCCTGCACACCTGGCAGGGCATGGGAAGATGAAAAGTCCTTGACTAGCGTAAACACTACCTAGCAACAACCAAAACATCAGCGTGTCATCAACATTATTCTCACACTACATCCAAAACACAGCACTATACCAGTTAATAGGAAGAAAATCAACTCCATCCCAGCCAAAACCAGGACAGCATTTGGGACCAGGAAAAGGTTTTGCTGTCAGTGCCAGATTCTTGGCTCACGTGGTTCTCTGCAGCTGTTCTGAGTACAACGGCGCTTTAAAGCCAGCATTATCAATTTTCTGGAATAACCTAAAGCAGCAACAACTTTAATTGCCTCTACAGGTGTTGGAGGGCAACTAAACCAAATACTAGGACATAACTATTTCATAAATCTTCTAACTTACTACTAAACTGGTATGTACCAGTACAGGAGAATAATGACAAGTTCCTGAACTTGTAATAATAAATCTCATCTCCTTGCACCAAACCCAAGAAATAACAATTTTGTTTCAAAAGGTAAGTCATAGTCTGCCTGAGATATACTCTGCCAAATTCCTCCACAGAAATCCATAATATATGACTTCTACTTAAATAAAGCATAATGTCTATTTTTGAGTCATATAAAGTAGATATGACTGAGGCAAATACATATTTTTATTTCTAATAAACAGAGAAGCCAGATAGCCTCTTCCATCCTGACAAACAAAGCCTGAGAAACCTCTCAGCAAATCTGCAACCAAATAAGTAGAAGATTAGTCCAAGAATTTCAAATCTCCTGCTAACCTTGTTGACCATTTACTGGTTGAAGATATTAAATTCTTCATGCTGCATGGGTGGGTGGGATCGGCAAGTTAAAGGGATTATCCCGCAAGTTCACTAACCGTGGAGTGTGATTTGCTCACTTTCCAGTACGTGTGACTCATGTCTAGCAGAGTGGGAGTGAGACAGCAAGAACTGTGATTGCATCTGCAAACAGGAAAAAGCAGTACGTTAAAACATAACACAGGTATTCCCTATATTACTGTTATTATGACTCTGACCTATATGTACCTCAGTTCTTATAAGTAATTAGCAATAGAGGGTTTAATATTAATAAATAATTGAAAATTATCAGCAATTATCACCCTAGGTAGGAAGTAGCTAAAATTGAAAACCTATCCAGTAAGACAAAATAGCGCAGTTTTATGGTTATTCCTAGACAGAAAGGAGCTCTCAAGCTCGTATGTGAAACTTTGTACTGACCAGTAAACATAACATTTTCTTACAAAGTGACACAGAAAGCAGAGGAAATCATGCAGAAATGAAATGAAATCAAGAACTTAGAGTTCTACTGCGGATCTAGCCCCTGCTTAAAGGAACTCTGCTACACCCATGCATAGGCAGTCAGTGACACTTCCACAGAGACTCATCCCGCCTCTGAACATCCAACGGGCCTTGTTCCTCTTCTCTCAACTGTTGCTTCTTCTTCTGTTTCATTTTCTCTTCTTAATAATTAAAACCTTCACCTTTCTTCTTTGTCTTCTGTTTCCCCCAATGTTGAACGAGACACGCCCAGTTCTTTCCTTCCTTAAACTCTGTTTGTGATGCTAGTCTTGACTTGTATCTCTGATATATATATATGCATTTCTCTTTCAATCTTTAGTCTCATCACTGGTCAAGGCAAACTATGTGCGGATGAAGTAAGAAGCAAAAGCAAGATCTGAAATTTCATTTGAACAGGCTGACGTGACTCAATTTCCTTTTGTACTCAAATGAGAAACTAACCTAAAACTTAAGACCTAGATTACAGAGCTGAGTTGAGTGATTTCTTTTTTTTTTAACAGAAGAACGTGAAGATGAGAGGTTAACACACTGAACAGCTTCAACATACAACCTTCAAGGAACATTTTGAAGAAAGACAAAGCAACTCAGAGGTATGAAACATCAGTTGAGAAGTTGGTTTTGACCTCCAGTAGTTTTGCTGTCAGCCAATGGTGCTCTCCCCAAGGTGACAAGAGCATTATCTATGCAACACCTTTGCAGGGTTTTTGCATCACTTTATATCCAAAGAGCTCAGACTGGACTCAACAAGGTAATAGCGTGCACAAAGCTCTTGAACTTATAGCCTGATTCAGCTCTGTCTGGAGTGCTGGCTGTTACATAGCAGCCATTTTAGGAATGCAATTTCTTCATATCTCTTCTGCATTATTATTTGGTGGCTCAAGCTTTGTGGATCACTTCAGGTCCTGTGGAGAGAGCACAAGGCTGCAGGCATTTCCCTGCTTTACCCAGAGGCTGTGGGTGTAGTTTCATGATCACTCTAACCCATCAAAACCATCGGTGTCTGACACCCAGGCTGTTCCCTACCTGTGCGTTTCTGCAGAACCAGCTGATCATTTTGCCATCCAAACACCATTGCTACCGTGTCAGGCAGGAGCCTGTCCTTATGTGGGACTAAGTGATGCTGGAACCACACCTGGTGAGTACCATTATTTACGTAGCTGTTTTCCTTCAGTGCTCTGTCTGCTGGAGCAATTGCACGTTTCTCTTAACCCAAGCCCATGAGTCTATGCAGTCTCCAAAATGGGCATCCCTCCTGTTCTGAATCCCGCTCTAGATGAGATGGTAACTGCTCCCTCAAAGCTTTCAGAGTTTATCCTGAGAATGTCTCGCAGACTGCTGTCTCCACATTCTTGCTCACCCTCACAACCCTTTCTGTTTCTCTCCCTGACTTGTAGCGCCCTTGGTTTTTGAGTCTTTGTATTTATTTACTTCTAATAGTTCTCTTTCACATCTTGTTCTTCCTAATGACTGTACTTAATAACAGGAGAGAAGCCTCTCGGAGGGAACCACTCACATCCACAGCAGAGGATGACTGCATGATGGCCAGAGCAATGCTAGTTCAGCCCTGCTGGAATATTGTTTTTATGTTATTGCCCACAAAACCTGGTGTGTTGTCCTTTCGTGTTTGAGTACTGATGACTCTGACTGCGATCTAGAACTCTAATTGAAAAATAAACTGGGCTAACATTTTTCTGTTTAATTTTTAGTCAAGAAACTGCTTTTTAATGTCTCTGGAAGATCCCTGACTCAATGCTTTCCTCTTTCTAGTGAGCTACATTATACTAATGATATGGTTTGGGGTCAGCATTCATGAGTGCAGGTCAGGCATAATCTTCAAGCGCCACTGGCCTCTGCATGTCTTTTTTTAACAGCAGGAACTCTTAAGTCACTTTTCATATATGTCTGAAGCTTACTTTACTTATAATATTTAAACAGTGAGCAATCTCCTCTGAATCCTTGAAGATCTAATAGCATGTTAGAGTGAAATCTTTTGTTAACTCTGCTAAAGACTTTGTTATTCTGGCATATTTAGCTTAATTATTAAACATAAAACAAGTTCAAGGGAAAAGTGCATTTATAATGAAAAATCCTCTGCTCAGCTGCATATTTCTTCACTTGATCAGTGGCACTTTTTACTTGCTTAGTAGCAAAACCCAATAACTTTTAGTAGTTATACAGCTCAGGGAATCACTGTCCATCTGAGCTTTAAGGCTGACCAAATTGTGGGCAAAAGTATTCCTGACAGGTGGGTCTGTCCTACATGTCTGAGCACAATGATGGTCTCTGACAGCTCAGCAGCTTCTCAGCAGTTCTCTCTGCATGAACAAAATAGTATTAGATGTTGAACGTATGTGATTGCTATCGCAGTGAAGCAAGAAAAAAGGCTTGTGCCTTCCTGTATGTGGGCTGAGAAAACCCTCAACCGTTCTGGGTCAAACAGTAACACCAAAGGCTCTTTTTTTCACGCTAGCTATATATGCCATATGCTACGGATGAGTGAAGTTGTAAAGAAGATAGTGGAAGTCACAGAAATAAGAGATTATAAGGTACAATTTAAGTATTTTATTTCTATAAATAGTGAAAAAACATAATCTATTTCTGAGTAATATAAAATGTTGGCATCTAGCCTGTAAATATGCTATTTATAACAACAAAAAGATTGTACCTTCTTAAAGCCAGTTTGAAATATTAATAATATACACTGGAAAATGAATTTGTGTCAAGAGCAGAAAGACATCTTCTTAAAGCTCGTAAAACTTTTTGTATACCAAAGTTTCTGGGAAAGCAAATTTCTCATGCCGGCCTCAGGAATATTAGGCGGGTATATAATTTTAACCATTTAAATGCTTCTAAGATCATGCATTTTAAAAGGGAGTGAACAGAAAGTCTTGGACACAACACTGCAATGGCCTTCTAAAGATGCTTTACCTGATGCTTCATAAGTAAGGAGTTTCTCTGAAAATGTTTTGCAGTTGCAGTCTATCATTTTACAGATGAGTGCAACAGAATTAAGAATTGCCAATTAAAGCAAGTTTACTGATTTCAAACTTCAAAGGAATCAGAGAGAGAAGATGCTGCTTTTTTAAGAGACCATTTTTCAGCTCTTACTTTGTTCTTTTGAAGCTCTTTGTAAGGTAAGGACAGATTTCATTAGCAAAGTATGCATGTATCCTGCATGCTATCCCCATATACTTGTACAGAAATCTGTATGCAAGCCCAAACAACTGAACAGTCCACATCTTGCCTTAAGTCTAACAAGAATGCAGCTGTATGTGGCTATGTTCAACAAGTGCCAATAGGATTATATGGTTCAGAAGATTGTTCCTAAATTAATTCTTAGCTTTTCTTCACTTTTTGTAGTAGAGTAGCTCAGGTGAAATTCTGTAGCAAAAAGACTTGGAGCTGAAGCAAGAAGAAATTGAATTTTCATCTGCAGATCTTTATTTTCAGTGTACTCTATGCATCTAGAAACTGAACCTGTTGCTGCCTTATGGGTGTCCTGCACCCGTCCAGCAAGATGCTAAAAAGATGAGTCAAGTGTCTTCATAAAGTATTCAGAAATTATAGGTACAACCTCTTCACATTTCAGTATTTTTCCCACCTTCAATTTTAGCTTTATAACATGAGTGCAGATTAAACTTGTATAAATTATAGACAGTGTCTTGGCTATTTCAAATGGCTGAATCCAGAGGCAAATAATTGAAAAAAAATCCTAGAATGCAGGTTAGTAAATTAAAAACTCATTCATAATTACATAAAATGTGGTTTTAACACTGAGAGGCTTATTGCTGTCATATACAGCATGACCACAGTTATAAGGTTGTATACTACATGGGATAACACCATTTCAAACACAATTCAGTAAAATGTCCCTTCGTGAATCTGTGATATTCCGCAGTTAACAATAAAGGAAGCAACAAAGAAAATATGTCTATTTTAAAAATTCCCATTTTTCACTTTCAGTAACCTTCGAAAGAGGAGCTTAGGAAGATGCCTAACAGCAGCGTAACCCAGCAGAACCATTCCTCCAACGAGACGCTGCCAGAAACCTCAGAGAGGCTCCGCAACATTCTCATAGCCCTGTACATCATCGATCTGGCTGGTGGCACTCTCGGGGTCATCATGATGTCCCATCGGTTGTTTCAAAGGAGATCGCAATCTGTGATGACCATTATCATCATCAGCCTCCTGGTGCTGCACGCCTTTATGCTACTCAGCATCCCCTTCCGCCTCAGCTATTACATTTTACAGGAATGGAAATTTGGGAGGTTCGCCTGCAAGCTAGCAAGCGCCATCATCTACCTCCACATGTACACCACCTTTGCGTTTTACGTGGCTATCATCCTAATACGCCTCTTCCGACTCGAGTTTAGGACGTGCTACACGACAACCTGGGTGGCTGCTGTCTGGCTGGTGGGAGCGCTGGTGATCACACCCGTTCTTCTCTCGTACTATGGCACCTCTAAGACGTACCACTCCTCCGAATGCTTTCAGTTCCACAAGGAGATACAAGAGGAGCCCATGGTGATTATAAACTACTGTTTGGCTGGGATTTTGGTGGCAGTTTGTGCTGTGCTCACTGTAATCCAGTTGTCTGTGATCTGTAGGCTGGCTGTGAAATACTGGCCTGACATCAACTCCCATGTGGAATTCAGGGCTCAGGCAAAGAGTTTCTTCTTCATCTTGGTAACATTAGTGTGCTTTATGCCTCATCACGTATTCAGAGTATATTACATCCAAAACTGCCACCTGGATAAAGACCATAAACTACTCCCATACAACGAAATTTTTTTAGCTTTAACAACAATGTGCTGCTTGGATATGCTGTGCTTCATAGCAGGAATAGTCCACTGAACTGTGAACTACCAGGAAATCCAGCTGCAGTGTGTCAATACCGGCTTTTCGCAGAAATAAAACTGTGTTGGGATTTTGCTGAGCTAGTGAGACTGCTGAGTTTTTGGCATGGCTGTATAGGTCTGTAGCGTTGTTTGGCTTTGCAGACCAGTAAGATCCATCTTTCAGAAGCTACTGGTTTTTATCCTCTCTTTTGAAGACACGAGTCTTACACTAGTCTTTGACCTAAGAGTCATGCCCTGAAGCTTCATTAAGATTTTCCTTAGCTGTCCCTCTCTAACAATTACAGCACGAGTATCCATTCCTTTCTATTTTTTCCTCAGTGTCTCAGTAACAACAACCTAATGTGGCCAATAAGTTGTCCACTCTGAAGGTCTAACAACTTCTTCTGGCAACTGTGATACTGAAGGGAAGAGAGGGAAGAAAGAAATTCCTTTACAGGATTTTCGTACTAGTGATTTTAGATAGCAAAGACATAAACTCTATTCAAATAAAAGGAATTCAAGTCATGAAAAGGGTATGAATGAAACATTGTAGTAGCATATTTCAGCAGAATCCTTCTTTTCTTCACTTATACAAAGTGTATATGAAATTAAATTATATGAAAACACTTATCATTCTCACAACTTCGCCTTTACTTGCTTCATTCCAAAACCACAAGCAGCTCACTGAATCGTGGTAATTACATATTTAGAGTGAGTGAGAGCGGAACAGGCCACAGATTTCAAAACTTCTGCCTTATGGCACTCTCCCATCAAGACTGGATCTGTGGCTGTTATCCCTTAGGTCCATTGTAGCCAAAGAAATACAAGTTAGTGTGGTCCCATAACTGGATCTGGAATTCGAATCGAGGGGTCTGGTCCTTTATTGAAGGATCAGCCACTTTCTAGGAGAGGGAAATATTTTATCAGCCTTCAGAAAACCTTTGATGTCTGGTAACTTTCAGTTGCCTGTTGATTTATTATCAGATGCCATATTTTTTCCATTTACACATATAACAAAGCAGAACTAGAATAAACTAACTGAACTGTGTTTAATCAGTTCAACATATGCTTATGTATATGTATACAAACTTGTGCTGGAGTATATATTTTCTCCATTAGATGGATTATATTCTTTGGGAACCACATCCGTTCTGGGAATCTCTGTTTTATCTTCATTATGTAAAAGTTTTTTTCATGATTGCATTCTGCCTGTTCTGTTCAGTGCGGAAGGTCTCTAACCGTTCTGCTGAAGGCCCCACTGTCATTTGCTGCATCCCAACAGCTTGAGGCCAGATTTCTCCCACCCCAGACTCCCAGGAGTCACACAAGGGTAAGCTTCCTCCTTCATAGCCGCATAAGTTGCCATAATTTTTAGTCAGGCAATCTTTGCTACAGAAGTGCTATGATCCCTGAATTCAAACAGGTCAAAAGTTGATTTGGGAGGGTTAAAAAGTTACACCTATAAAGTAGTGCTAGTGATGCCTCAGATTGATGGCATTTCTTTGAAAGAAAGAGTTTACACCTACTTTGTCAATCCTGAATAAATGTTTTTGCCTTTACTTTTCCATAAAAAAACTTTGTTGAAAACTCCCGACAGTTCCAGGATCCTTTCTGCCTCTTTGAAAAAGTGGGAGGTGTCCAGGGGACCAGCAACAAATCCTGAAATCTTCTGAAAATCCTGCTCTTACGGCTTCCTCTAGTGTTACCAGGTCCACTCTGTTCATACAATACAGTCTGCCCAGCCCATGATTTTCAAAGACGGCAGCTAGAGATATAACACAATATAACAGAGATGAAATGCAAAGGGACAGATTCTAAAATAGGTGAATAGCTCCCAAACCAGCAGCTTTTCAAATCCTTCTCCAGACAGGACGTAGCATATGTAACTGATAAGAGAGCCAGGGCCCCTCAAGGTGAAAAAGCTTAAATCAAGCTCAGGTACTTCAGGAGAGTTTTGAGGAAAATAAGGCAAGAGACAGGGCCTGCAGAGAAGCCATTTGCACCTCTGCCACCAGAAAGAGTTGGGGTAAGTTGGATCTACCGAAATCTTTCAGAAAACTGGCAAAGCTCCAGGTGGGGCAAAAAGTACCTTGTTTTTCCCTTCCGGTTACTGGACTCCTGTGGTTAAATAAAAAATCTGTTACTTGAAGAAGTGTCCTGTGTCACTGCCTATTCTCACTGACCAGTGTTTCCAAGATGACTTACGTGGTAAAGATCAGAGTCATCTGGTGTTGCTTGTGAGTCTGTTGATAATCTAGCAGTCCAGCATAATGGTGTGCGAGTTTGGGAGAGGAGAAGGAAAATTACGTCCATGTCCTTAGCTATGGTAGAAAATCGTGCCTTGGTGGCTTTGCCCTTGGCTTTTGCCTGACTTTTTTTACCTGTGCCTGGCTGTGTGCCTTGCTGAAATAACCCTGACCCACTGAATTGACTTCTTGGAGTGATGCTGAAGCTGTGTTGCCCTTCACAGTTATCTGGTAACCACTGACTACTGGCTGTCACTGGACCTGCTCTGCTTGCCTTGCTTGGGTACCATGTGTGCTGATTTTGGCTGGGATAGAGTTAATTTTCTTCATAGTAGCTGGTATGGGGCTATGATTTGGATTTGTGCTGTAAACAGTGTTGATAACACAGGGATGTTTTAGTTCCTGCTGAGCAGTGCTTACACAGAGCCAAGGCCTTTGCTGCTTCTCACCCCACCCCACAAGCGGGTAGGCTGGGGGTGCACAAGAAGCTGGAAGGGGACACAGCCGGGAGAGTTGACCCCAACTGATCAAAGGGATATCCCATACCATATGATGTCATGCTCAGCTTATAAAGCTGGGGGAAGAAGGAAGAGGGGGACGTTTGGAGCGATGGCGTTTGTCTTCCCAAGTAACCGTTATGCGTGATGGAGCCCTGCTTTCCTGGGGATGGCTGAACACCTGCCTGCCGATGGGAAGTAGTGAATGAATTCCTTGTTTTGCTTTGCTTGTGCACACGGCTTTTGCTTTCCCTATTAAACTGTTTTTATCTCAACCCACGAGTTTTCTCACTTTTACTCTTCTGATTCTCTCCCCCTGGGGAGGAGTGAGCGAGCAGCTGTGTGGTGCTTAGTTGCCAGCTGGGGTTAAACCACCGCTCCATGGGATTGCACGCTACACTGGGTCTGATTGGGATGGAGTGAACTTTCTTCATAGCAGCCCATACAGTGCTGTGTTCTGGATTTGTGGCTAAAACAGTGCTAATAACACACAGTGTTTTGACTACTGCTTGATGCTTGCACAACATCAAGGCTTTCTCTCTTTCTCACTCTGCCCTGCAGTGAATCGGCTGGGGGTGGGCAAGACTTTGGGAGGGGACACAGGCGGCCAAAGGGATATTCCATACCATAAGATGTTGTGCTCAGCAATGCAAACTGAGGTAGAAGAAGAAGAAGGGAGGGCATTGACTTCTTTGGTGGCAGTTGCTCAGAGACTGGCTGGACATCGATCTACTTGTGGGAGATGATAAGTAATTTCCTGCTTGTTTTTTGCTTTTTTCTCTTTCCTTCACCTACTAAACTGTCTATGTCTCAACTTATGAATTTTGCTTTTGTTCTTCCTATTCTCTGCCCCGTTCAGCTGGGGGTGGAGGGACTGAGAGACCAGTTGTGTGAGTGCTTAGCTGCTGGCCGGGGTCAGCCCACCACACACCCCTTGTCAGTGAGACCCCTGCCCCCCGTTGCCAGAAAATTGCAGGTAGCTGAAATTTGCGTCTGTGGTGTTTCTTCCTTGCAACCACAGCCAAACAACCTGCAATGATGGAAAGTATGGAAAGTGAAGTGCAGCTTATGCTTCACCTTCTTCTCACAGTTATTAAAAACTACAACAGTTTTTGCACCAAGGCTTCAGGTAGAACTTCATTCTAGTGCTTGCTGTATCATTCAGGTCGTACCTCATCCCCATTCCTTCTTCCACCCAACAGTCACTTTCTTTAACCCTACCCATGAACCACACTCCTCTCTGCTTCTTGGCCTTCACCACTCATCTATCTTTCCTGCATTTTATTCTAAGCTTCTTTTTCTTATGCTTGACCATTTTCTCTGTACCTTCTCTCACTGACTAGGGCTCAGTCATGTGAGGTCAAACCATTCACTGGTCTCAGTATGGTCCTCTTAATTCAGAGGATAATGGATTGAGGGTTGATCCCAGTGGTGTTACATCTAAGACTCACATTAAAGTGATAGAGATAAGCTGTATTCAATACTGTTGTGGTTTAATCTGGCAGGCAGCCAAATACCACGCAGCCGCTCGCTCACTCCCCTCGCCCCCACAGTGGGACGGGGAGAGAATCGGAAGGGTAGGAGTGAGAAAAACTCGTGGGTTGAGATAAAGACAGTTTAATAGAACAGAAGAGGGAAAATAATAATAATAATAATGATAGAATATACAAAATGAGTGATACACAATGCAATTGCTCACCACCCACGCTGACCGATAACCGAGTAGCGATCGGTACTTCCTGGATCACGCCTACCGTTCATATACTGAGCATGACGTCACATGGTATGGAATACCCCATTAGCCAGCTGGGCTGGCTGTCCTGATTATGTTCCCTCCCATCTCGTGTACCTAGCTCAGTCAGTAGGCATGGGAGCTGTCCTTGGACTAGGAGGGCACTTAGCAACAACTGAAAACATCAGTGTGTTATCAACATTCTCCTCATACTAAATCCAAAACACAGCACTAGGAAGAGATTTAACCCTATCCCAGCCAAAACCAGGACAAATACCCAGTCCCCTGCTAAAATCTGGACGCACTCTAAAAACTGGTTAAAATAGAAAGTTATCACTCTCCAGGAGGATAATCTGAGAAGCAAATTCTGAAAGGGCAATGATATTGAGCTCAGATTGTAGGATACTATTCTTACTATGAATTATGTAATGACACATCCCCTGGAAAAGAGTTCAAAATGGTTGGTTTGAATGCCATCTGCATGATCCAAGTAATTCTGGAGATAATTATACACATTAGTAATTGCTTTCATGTTAACTGAATATATAAAATTGTAAACCATTTAGTTATCCCATTCATTTTTAATGCCATCAAGTGAACACTGGAAAAATCCCCAGACATTCTGAGGGAAAGAATATCACACTGCTAAATGTATCTTTCGTTGTTGTTCTCTGCATGAAGTTCTACATAAAAAGAGCAGGCAAACAAACCAAAACCAAAATCCCATTTGTACTCCTGACTTCCTAAGCTAGTTTGATAACAGAAAGCTATAGGTGGAGCAAGAGGATTCTTACCGTCAAAAACTGGAGTGCTCACTGCTGTCACAACTACGGTGCTGCTATAGATGGTCTGTTTCTACCTAACTCAGGCATATCCTTTTCAATAGTGCTGAGGGTGATGTGAGCCCACTCACAGGCAAACTGCACAAGGGGCATATCTTTTTTAATTCATATCGTCTAGTATCCAGAACGGCAATGCTTAAATGGAAAAAAGTCTGCATTTCCTTCTGATGCATCTGTTCCTTCCGCCTGCTTATAGAGAAAGGTCATATTGATGATGCTGTCAGATGGGCATGCCCCTCACTGTAAGCAAGCAGAAGGAACAGATGCGTTAGGAGGAAACAAAGGCACACTCCCCCTCCCTTTTTTTTTCTTCTCCATTCAAGCACTGGCATTCTGAGCACTAACAGGTTTTGGTGGGGAAAAAGAAAGGGTGATCAAGTAATGCTATTTGCCTCAGATGGCTAAGCTGCCCAACCCATACATAGCAGGAAGCTCATTACAATTTACAGTCCCCATTCTCCTGTATGCAATAGCTGAAGATAATTTCCTCTGCAGTTACAGAAGTATGAACTAAAGAAAGTGATCTGTAAGGGGAGAATGGTGTGGGGATGGCACACCTGCAGAGTGTGCATGGGATACAGACAGATCAACTTTGTCTCCATGAATAATGAAATTGTTCACTTCACATACTTTGCCCAGAATTCAGGGTTAAAGCTGTAATGTGTCTCGTATTTTCACTGTTTGAGCCTGAATCCCTTGTCCTGGCTATCCAGATACCCTAAGTTTCAGGGTGGCTCTTTGTTACGAAGGGGTCAGTCCCCAAGCCTAGGATACACATGCATCAGGGTGTCCTTGTTGTGAACAGCAGTTTTCACGACTCTCTATTTTTTCCATTGCAATCCTAAACATAAAAACACACTACAGTTCCTGCCTTTTATCACATACACTCCAGTTTGGGGTTTTGAGTGCCACCATGAGCCACGGAGCAGCTATTTGGCATACAGAGCAGAACCACATGTGGGTAAACTTACAAAAGGAGTTTTGTGTTGAAATTACTTTATCCGTAAGCGCAAGGATGAAAAAATTGCAGAAAAGCTACAGGAGGGCAGCGTTTATAGCAATGATTGTTACACAGAGAATAAATATCAGACAAAACTAAACCCACAGAAACATGAAAAAAGAATTTAAAAAAAACCAACAAAGATACAAATGGCCAGCAAAACCCACAATTTCTTCATGTCTTTTTTACTACATTGTTTTCAGCTGTTGGTGAGGAGCCGCATACTAAATCCATGGTAAGTCATGACCATCTGTTGTCACACAAACGGTGTGACATAAATTGTACAGAGATATTTTGTTCATCAGCTGACAACTTTGTGACCAGACTGACACTCAAAGGGCAGGAACCATAGCTCAGGAGGAAGATGCTGACGTTGTACAAGATGAAAGAGCTGCATCACAGAAACCATACAATGTAATGGCAAGTTAATAGCAAAAAATGTAATTTCTAAATGCTGTCACTGATGAGTGCAATTGCTCATGGTCATCTACTCCCTGTCATTATCTTAACAGAATGACAGGCAAGACAAGGAGCTGCCAATGAACTGCTTCATCTATTCCTCAGTTCTAAGAAGATTTCTTGTGTTGAACAGACAGAGAATACAAACTCTTGGGAGTTCTAGGGAAGAAAGAGAAAAAGCCTGACAGCACAAAATCAGGTGCACTGAGCAACCCCATTTCTGAATCCTTAGACTCCACAGCTTCTACCTGGACTCTTGAAAGGGTTCATATTTTCATCCATCCAGTATGCTTCCAACCAGTCTCAGGAACATCTCTCCAAAAGGATGTGAAGTCTTCAGCAAATACATTCATTGTGCACTCAGTGAAACCAGCTCCTTGGTAGCCTTGTTCTTCTTCTTTGTGCTTCTTAGCTGTCTCTCCCCACTTTAGACACTCAGGCGCACCCCTCAGGTCCCAGTTTCTGACCCACTTTGGACTGAGAGGGCATCCCTGCCTGCAGAGGCTCTCCTGCTTCAAGTAGATGTATCTGATCATTTATGGAAAACCACACAGGAGCACTGAGGTACATGTAGAATCCTACAAGCCTGTGAATGTCGCTTGTGAAGCACCAGACTTGCACAAAGCAGAAGAGGGGAAAGTTGGGCTCCAGACGAAGTAATTTTCTCTCTGCCAAGGAAAGATGTGATGGCGGTTCTCCGTGTTCTGCCTTAGTGCTAACAAGAAAGTAGCTGCCTGCTTTTAGGTCCTGGCAAGCGAGGAGGGAAGTGATGAATGTTTCAGAGGAAAAAAGGCTGCAGGAGACAGACTAGAAAACATTTGCCTTGCATGCCGGTTCTTTCATTCATGATTTCTCTTGAATACTTGGGAAGGCTGATCTGTGTAACCCAAGGCATGCTATCGTCACATAAAACACAGTGTAAGTTGTAAGACTCCATGGCAATAAATTGCATTAATCTATCAAACAAGAAAATAAAAAACCACTATGATAAGGTAAAGCCTTTATATGATATTAAACAACAGCATAAAAATACATGCTGCTTTCATTTCATGCTCTGCTTGGCAGAAGTATCATACGCTAAGTAAATCCAGTGACACATCTGTCAGTACGCCACTAATGTTTACTCAAAGATGTGATAAACAATCCTTCAGCCATATTTTTTAATAAAACCTCTTCCTATAGCAATTCTTCCTCTTTCATCTTCATATCCTCTCTCTGTGGAAACCCCCTCTAAAATTTTGCAATCTGAAAACCAGCAGATTCTTGTGAAAAGGCTACCCACTGGAAAAAAACTTCCTCCCCCCAAAATTATAAAAGCAAATGGAAATAAAGGGGAATCTTCACAAGCTCCATGCTTTATTTTCTCCCTGGCATTGTCATACCACCCTCTTTTCCCAAAGCTTAACCTAACCAGGTGACTGCCTGTGTATTGTGGAAGGAGCAAATGAAGAAACGAATTCAGGAAGAGACTTTTCCGCAATGAGGAACACCAAGATGACTCATCTGCTGCTCCTGGTGTCTCTCTCACTGTCCTCTGGCTCTGCTGTGGAAGCACAAAATGTCAGTGCACAGGCTGGTGGAGCCTGTCCCATAAACAGGCTGTGCAACATCAGTCACCAGGCACTCTCCTGCTTTAGCTCTGCTGCTACCCTCTACAGTTACCCTAAAACGTTTCTATCTGTAAAAAGGCACTTTTCCTGATTACTAACAATCTTTCTTCCTAACTCCTAGAACTCTTCAAAGGAGAAATACATTTTCTGGCTCTTGAAAACTGCCAGTCTTTTTTATCTCAAACTTCCCCTTTCCCTTGAAATTTTACCCTCTAACTCTCCCTGAGAAGAGTAACATCAGCTACTGGATTAGTTACAACTTTCTAAAATTTAGGCAACACATAAGCTGGTGAACAAAATATCTCTGTACAATTTATGTCACCTCTTTTGCATGACAGCAGGTGGTCACAACTTATGACTTACCACGGATTTAGTGCATGGCTCCTCAGCAATAGCTGAATGAAGAGCTCTTCGCCAGTAGCTCTTACTCCCCTTTAAGAAAGGAGCAGTTTGGTATTATATGGCACGCGGTTCATCTCCTCATTGTCTGTTTTCATCTGTTTAGTGAAATACCTTTTTTATGTTTGTGGATGGGAAAACTAACTCACTGAGCATCAGAAAGTTCAGTGTAATTTTTCCAGGTTTCTAGACTTGAGCTAGTCTGTTATTGATGACCCTAACGCTTGACTTATTTGACTTGTTGCCAGACAAGTTCTGGCACGATGAATCTAGAGAAGTAAGGTTTGAGAACCACTGACTTAAACCAAAGTTATGCTGTGATCACAGTCACTTTCCAGAAGATTTAAACAGCTTCAAACCTTATTTAGGTAACAAAAACTCATACAAAGCTGGTGTCTGCCCACAGATGGGGCATCTGCAGTTCAAGAAGGTTCCCACCATGCAATCACTTCACCTCGATAGCCTTGTTCTAAGACCCATATCATATACATGGCATGGACACAGCCTTCTGATTCACAAGACAGTCTTTGTGCCGAAGCAGGGACTTTTTGTTGAAATATCTGAGCAGTGTTGATGGCGGCTTCCTCTGACAGCACACTCTATATAAATATGAGAATCATTTACGAAATAATCTCACAACAGCAGTATCTGCGTGTGAAGCATTAGAGCAAGATTAGAACCATGTAAAGGAAATGAAGGAACTCTGAGAAGTCTGCAAAACTGAGACAGCAACAGCAAAATCTTAGGTTTTATAAAAGAAACAGCTCAATTGCAAAACTCAGGCCATTATAAGTCAAGACAAAACAATGCAAGGGAGAATGGGAGAGGAAGGAAATGTGTAACTCATAATGATTTGCTTATTTATTATTTAAAATGACAAAGAAGTTAAAGGAGTGTAAGAGAGAGAGATAAAATACAAAGAAACAAAAGAGGCAGCTCAAAAAGATGTCTCTGAAGTAAGCTAACAAAATTTGATGGGTCAAAGAAAAGCAACCATTGCTGGCTGATAAAGAGAGGTGGCTGAAATAAGCAGGAACACAGAGTAGTGGTGAGGATGAAATGCTAGGGAAAAATGAAAAGCATTTTTAGGAGAGTCTTAGTAGACCAAAATCATGGATTGCACTCGCAGAAGTTGAATTGCTCTCTGAATCAGAATATCTCTATTATTAAGTATAAGAATACCTAATTCCATTCATTTTCTTCTAGAATTATTCTTTTACTACTGCTTACAGAGCTTGAAAAGGAATTCAGTTAAAAAGAAGTGCTCTTTTGTTGTTATCAGATGGAATAAAATCTGTTTAATCAGATCCTGTCTGATCAGACAGAATAATAATCTAACAAGAAAGCAATACATCCTCTACACTTATTTCTGCGGTGGCTAGCTCCTCAGGAAATAGCTCCTGGGAAAAAGCTCTCAGCTCACCTCTGTTCCTCAGGAAATAGCTCCTGGGAAAAAGCTCTCAGCTCACCTCTGTTCCTGCACACCCACACTGCATGAGCCAGCGGGAGTCTGGTCAAAGCATCCTGGCTTTTCTGCCAGCAGGTAACAGGCTGTCAGCCGCTGGACTGTCTCCTCATGCCAAGGTTTCCTGGGCTGCTGCCATCAGAGAAGGCTACAGCTGAAGTGTCATGGAGGCAGTTCCACCCCAGCGGCGTCACTTTGTAATCCAGCTACAGAGCGCAGCGATGTGCCTGGGATACCTCTGCCTGGGGGTCATGGTACAGGACAACGCAAGGAGCCAGGGAGGGGTAAGGGCCTTGGATGTCGTCTGACCAAAACAAGAGTCATTTAATACATGCAGGTTCTGCCAGTCACCAGGCTGTAAAGCCACAATCTTTGGACTTTAGAAACACTCTTCTAGCACATAGCTAGGTAAGCTAGAGCTTGGTGTTTTCTGCTGTGTTTATAAGTTAGAAGAGAGTCCACAGGGTTTCCCACCTATAAAATCTGCACAAAACTGCAATCCAGCAATTTTGGATCATCAACTTTTCCTTCTCCTGCAAAACCAAAGAGATTATCCACCATTCCTTCCTGCTAAGGGTAAACCCCAGCTTTTGTTTTCTGGTGAGTAATGTCCTTGCGGTAGGAGCATTTCACGAAATGCTGCCAGCTGGCCCATGGAACATGGCTGGGCACTTGTTCCTGGGAAGGAGGACAGTGGGAATATGAGTTTATAAGCAGCTAGCAGAACCAACAAAACACACTTTCAGAGAGTTAAATGAGACGGATGTTAGCCAATCAGAAAAATAATTATGTAAATACATATAAAAAAAATATGATAAGATTTCAAGCAGACAAAATATGCCATTAATCCATCTGGTGACCTAAGAAACCCTTTCTACACAGATTTAGAAGAGGCACTGGTGGAATATCTCAAACAGACCTGACAATGACGCAAGGACCCAGTTTTGCAATCATTAAACAACCGTGTTAGTTGCTCTGGGGTATGCCTCTCAAAACCTGTGTAAGCTTTCAGAGAAAAGAACTCATAAACCTCTGAACTAAGGTGTAATTGTGCCACATCACAATACCATGAGAATGTCCTGTCACTCTGTGATTCATTACTCTTAAATGGAGTATGCTACTACATGTCCTCAGATAAACCAGTGGGCGTCATGGAAATGCACATAAAAAACAATCTTCAGGACACTCAATGGAATTAACAGTGTGGACTTCTTTACAGGATTAACACCACTTGTCCCCATCCATCAGAGCTGTAGAGAACTTCCCCTCTTCTCTTGCCAAACTCTCCTGTGTTGTGTATCAGCATTATGGTAGTAGTTTGATTCTAAATGATATTGAGGAAAACTGATATTATTAGGCATGAATATTACTGACACATGTGCAGTACTAGTATCACACTGTTCTGCCTTGCATAGCTCAGCACTGCCTCAGTATGAACCAAAGCCTGAGCAGTTCTAGCTGCATGATCATTCTGTTCCAGCAACGGGATGAAGGGACCAGTAATTATCCATGTCCTATTCTAATGCTCTTAAGTTTTCCTCTCTAATGCTTAGAGCTCCTCTTCCTGCCCATCAAAATGTCAGGACCCAGTAGAGATCCTCTACTTGCGAAGTAGGTGGGTCTCAGAAAGGAGACCTATGTCTTGAAAGAAGAAAGGCAGAATATGCCAGTAAGTTACTTTGCTAGTACCTGTTCTGAGGTGGAGAAGTTTTACCCATGGTGTTCCAATGCACATACCTCTCCCCATTGATTGTTCAGGGAAGGTAGACATTTTGCAAGACTGTTTCACTACGTCTAAAACACAGGCGCAAGCTGGGTGGACTGGATCTCATGCCCTTTACGTCAGGAAGGAAGCGATCAGCAGGTCTACCTGGTAAGTGTGCTGGTGTCAGCAAAGAGTAAATGGCACAAAGTATTAACAGCGCGTGTCTCACTGACTCCCAAGACACTGCTATAGTTATTGGCAAGAACAAAATCCCAATTTTCGTTGTGGAGAAAGAATGATTTCAGAACTTTCTAAGAGCTACAGAGAAAACAAATACCTACCAGCAAATTCTCACTGGGAATTGAAACCCCAGTTTCACACAGCAACCCTATCAGTCTTTGGCTTTAGTTTCTTTTTATGCTTTCATGTATAGCGGCCAGCAGACTTAGACCTACTTGTGGCAGTGACTGTTGTTTACTTACTTGTTACAGGGAAAGAAGTGATGCTGTTCAGGATGTGTGGAACTGCTGTGCATCCCAGGCAGCATTCTTGAACCTCCTGAACTGGTGTAGATTACATGAGCAGACCACCTCCAAAAGCACATAGAAAGTTTTTTTTTTAGCAGAGTTTTGGGGCCATCTGTAGGTGAACCTCTTGCTTTGGACTGATAGTGTTTCATATTGTAATCTCTTCATGTGCGAGTCAAAACAGGACTTACATCAGCGCCAGGTGACTGTGTATTGGAACAGTTGGCAGAGGTGAGTGCAAGGCATGTGGAGACTATCAAGGCTGTTGGTTAATATTGATCCACTGAGACTGAAAAAAGCAAGAGGTCCTCACAGTTCTGTCAGATGTGGCTGGTGACAGCAGCAGAGAGAACATCACAAGGCCTTCTGTGCTGTGGGGGTCTGTGCTGTGGAAGTGGTCTGGTCTGGTCTGTGCTCGACTGTACTACGAGCTTCTCAGATGTGTGCTCACTTTACACAACAAATGAAATGTGCTGTTGCAAGGGTCAAAATCAGAAACAGAAAGCTGCACTATGTCTCTAACAGGAACATAGCTTGTCGCTGGCTCTAAAACTACCAATATCATGATGGTATGTCAGAATCTGACTTTGCATGTCCTTTGAAGGAAGTTCAGACAACTAAATTAAAAAACGCATCCAACCAACTTTGGCTGAAGATTGGTCGAATCATCCAGATGCTGAAACAAATGAAATTTTTCTAAGGAAAATATGGGCAGTTTCGTAATATTGCTGGAAATTAGAAGCTCACAGATATGTTTTAAAACATTTAATTTCTGTCAATATGAACTCAGCTGGAAGTAATGCAGAAGTGGTGCAAGCACTACTTCGTTCACTGATGAGGAGGAAAGCTAGCAACAAACTCTCCCCCACCACAATAATTTCAGTAACGAAGAAATATCTGCTGCCCTGCAGCAAATCTCCAGCAGGTAGTGTGTGACATTTCTGGATTTAGCTGTAGTCCAGCATGCAGCTGTCTTTCTCTCAAGCACCTGATGACACCTGTTCTTTCATTAAAAAGGTAGTTAGGTTGAGCACAACCACTGTAGCAACTGGAAACCCAGCCACATAATCGCTTCTTTCTTTTGACTTGACTTCTGTTTTATCAAGTAGCTTTTCCTGTAATGTCACGAGAAAAAAAGTCTTCAGCGTTGTCACTCTAAGTGGAACATTAGTTTTATTGTGCTGAATGTTGTATGTGCATAGGCAATAGCTGTGACAGCATGAAGAGCACCACATTATGAAGCTTTCATAACAATGCAATTATTAACTCAAGTCATTCAGACATGTTTTCCAATAACCGCTCTGTATGTTTGATACTGTAATCATTTACGTTAAATGACTCAAAATGTGCCACCATTAGAAGCCTTTTTGACATAATTCTTTTCAAATCTGTTTAACAGAACTGTGGTACTTGGTAGTATCATGACATTTTTTGTTGGTTTAGTGCCATGAAAGACTCAAGTGGGATTCAAGTGGGATTACTCATCAGCACTGTCTTCCCTTCCTTCTTCACCATGCTCAGATGCGTCTGCCCACTTGTCAGCTTCTCAGAAAGCCTCTTACACACTGTCATATGTGTTTTCTCCTCAGCAGTAGCCTAGCCACCAAGCGACATTCTCGAACTTGTCTGGGTAGTTTTTGTGCTGCCTACATTTTAGTTCCTCTTCAAGAGCACCCAGGTCTGTCAAGTTCTTCACCATGAGCTGAGCTGGCCTCTGAACAGATTGCCTCTCGCTACCCCTCACAGATACCTGTCCGTTTCCTCAGACAAACGTGCCACTAAAAAACACCTGGAATTGAGAATATCCCTCATACCAGTGGAGCTACCGTAAACCAATTATGTCAGGTAATCTACTATTTGAAAAGCACACACTGAAAAAGAGTAGCAGTGCATAACATTTAACAGAGTGTTTTTAAAAATGATTAGAGAAGGTTACAAATTTTTTTTCCATTTGGCTGTAATGAATCACTCTGTGGTTGGTGTTACCTCTCCTTGTCTTTCCACTGCTTAAACTTCCCATTCTTCACCAAGTCACTCACTGCTGCTGTGGCCACCCAAAAGATATCTGTATAGTTTAAGCCAATCATCTTGAAGAGATGAGGGTACTTTCACCAGCAATCCATCCCTTTCAAAAATAGGTGTTTCAGATTAATAGGAGAATTAACAGATGAACTCACCAATCTGTCTTTATCACTACTCAGAGAGTCCAGATATCTGCCTTATTCTGTCTAGCTTCTGGAACCCAGTATGAGGAAAATACATGTACCTCTGGCAATACAAGGGAAATATTTTGCCCACCTAATCTCCATCCATACTTGGCTCTAACAACCAAACTGATAGGTCACCCCTCTGATGCTCCCAGATCAAACACCCAAGCTTTCTGCACTTCCCATTACACATGTTATTGTAAAGTGCCTAACTGATCTAATTTCCAGTGCTTTACAATTTAGTTTTCATGGCCTCATTAGACCTTCTTATATTATTTTGGAAATATTTACAGTAAGTGAGCCACACTGGGTAGTACAACGCTGATTAATTTGTGGGGAATGATCTGAGTTACCCGAGCTCTTTGAAAGGAGCTATGCAGAATTCATAACTGATATTAATCACATAACAGTGAAGCTGGTGGAGAGATGTAATTTAGTCTCAGGTTCCCCAATATTAATCACTAATGACAACACACAACAAGTTGCATAGCAGGTAGAGGCTGGGTATGCTTGAAACCATGCTAGTGACATCACTATATTTAAAAATAAAAGCAAACACCAAACCCAGGAAGATTAGAATCTGAGGTGGGTTGTAATTGAGCTGCTTCGTTGAGCTGCTTCAAGAACTTATTTCTTCCTTGCCCCATCTCTCCTTCAAAATGATAAGTTAATCATCTAGAAAAGTGCACAGCGAATTCTCATGTCTGCATCAGTCTTTCTGTCCTTCCTCATAGAAAGCTAGTCTCCCATTCATAATTTTAGATTAGTAAGCGATGTGTTTAGAATAGTAATCTTCACTTTACATAATCCTCTCTTTATATACTTTTGCTTTCAATTGGGAGCAAAAGCCAAGTTGATCATGCACAAGATACATACATAAATGTCAACTAACTCGGCTGTCTTCTTCCTCCACTTTTCAGTATTGCTGCAATAGACGATGTTTAAGTGCATCAGTGCTGACACTTATCCTATTAAAGCTCTGAGAATGCACATCAGTGGTACTGCAATATTATCGTTCTTTACATTTTTCCCTTCTGGCTGAACAGGCAATATGATTGATGACAGAAAGCCTGGTTATGCAGAAAGTAGTTACTAGTAAAAGAAGCATTTCAGTCACTCATGAATAAAAATTTAAATGAAAACCAGAACCTATAGTTAAAAACAGGCTATAGATCAATTTTCTTTAAAAAGCAAAACCTTCCTTTCAGTTATAACTTATCCTTTGACTTGAAACAAAACTTCAGAAGACAAGAAGTACGCATACATGAACTACAACTACCCAGCTTGAAATGCAGTGAGGCAGCATGGTTTCTAGAACCTGAAAGATATGAAAGGATGATAAAAATACAATCCAAACTCAAAAGAGAAAGAGAATCAAGAAGTGAGAAAAGCAAAATTTGACATACACACAGACTGAAAGAAAAAAAGACAGAAAGGGAGAAGAAATGTTTCCTCCACAAAAACAAAAGAGTGCCACTTTGTGGCATCTTTTTAAACAACATTTGAAAATAAGTTTCTTCTGTGACAGAAAAAGGAAGGGTGAGAAATGTATGGGTTTACACGGTAGCCACACTTTGTTATTTTATTTTGGTTTTATAGTTATTATTGAAATTACTGTGTTATCATTTGAAAGATTAATATATAGATTTCCCTAGCACACAGGAAAAAAAAAAAAAGATGATTATGAATTTCCTCAAGTCTTACTATTAAGACTATTTACTTTTTGACCTCAGCTGTCTTTTGTTTAAAGGGTAATTTCAATCTGGCCGTAGAAGGGAGTGACATCCACGAAGCAGGTATCAAACCGCTGTTGCATTGTCACGCACGACCTATAAATTTATGAGAGAGACCCGTTGCCAGTTCCTAGAGCTGCTGCCTGTGAGGTCTCCCGCTCCGACAGTCTCTCCCGATGCAGTCAATGCCACCTGCTGGCTCCCTGCTTCCAGTACAGGTTTCCATACTGCACTCGGCTCTGGGGAATAAGCTCAGGACATCCCACTCGGTTCAATAAATCCGGAAGTTAAGATTAGGATAAAACTGAAGCTCCAAAGAACCATTACTTTAAGGTAAAATTCGCCAATTCTGGCAATAGAGAGCCTGGCAGTAAAGATCAACACCACGGTGTAGTGGCAACTTGCAGGCGGGCTGGTTTTGCATTAAACCACTCTAACCAGTTGCACAAGCATTGTCTTAAACGTCCTAGTACAAAATTCATACTTTTGTAGGAAAATATGAGTACGACAGAAGGAAGCATCACAGAACACAAAAATCCAAGAGAAAGTCCCATTGCGGAGATTATTCCAAAGTATGTGTTAATTATATACCAAGTAATAAAGATTTTTAACAAAATGCCTGAGATGTATCTGAAGAATCCACCTAGATGGTGCAAACTGAAAAGAAAAAACCAGTTTATTCCTCCCTTTTTCCAGCTGGTTCTTATTTTAAGGACAAAACATCTCTAAAGAAAGAATCTGAGTGACTGCAAGAAAGGAGAAGCAGTGATAACTGCACCACTGCTCGGCTGTTTATATGATATCACGTCTGTCACTTCAGAACAGTAGGAGAAAGTAAGTGTGAAGTTTTAGTACAAACTCGTTACTGTTCTGTCAGCTGTCACCATTTCCTCTCTCCACTCCTCCACCATTCATATTTCTCTTCAGGATCCAGTTCTGCTGAGGTACTAAGATAATTTACAAGCAGCTCAGGATAGACTGTATCAATTTTTTAAAACTTCTGGAATGATTCATAACCACAAGACTTTGTTATTAACCACATCACGTAACTCCCTGGTCTTACTGTTTCCTACTTTTACGATAACAAAAAAAAGAGTACAAACACTGGGCAGGATGAACTGGGGCAGCAATAGGCCAAATATTTCATTTTATCCTATGATTTTTAAAAAATTTATTATATTTTTGTTTAGAAATTTTCATTATTCTGGATGGCATACATAGAAAAAATCTCCTCACCTTCCTTCCCACGGAAGAAGAACTCACAAAGCCAGGGTGTCCGATGCTGGGGAAGGACTCACTAGACTGTAAGTCACCATTTTGGTGAGATAGCGGTGGAAAGTTCACAGGTGCTGTTCCTGTCAGGGAATTGTGTTGAGATGTTTATGGGAGCCCTACATTAATTCATTTTCACAAATCAGTTTTTTCCAAAGGAAAAATAAAATCAGGAAAGAAGCTTCATACAATGGTCATCATACAAGTAGGTTTTGAACAGCAGGGGGAGAGGCAGATAAGAGGAGCAGCAACTATTTTATTTCTTCTTGTCAGACCCAGGCTTGTGTCTCCACTATCACGTAATTTTGAGGTGCACCATCCATATTCCACTCATGAGTGCTCATTTAAAGGACCTGGAACTGCCCCAAGACCACTGGGTTACCACGCAGAAGTGGCTCGGGATCAACAGAGCCTATCTGACTACACCCCCTTGCGTGGTCAAAATCAATTTTGGCACAAGAGGAACTTTTTTATATAATATGGTATTTAAAAACTCACCACATTGAGTTTTATGGAACATCAGGTAAACTTTCCTGCTTGTATAGTGGGACCTTTTGGGTGTACAATTTATTGTTAAATCTGAGAGCTTAACGCATGAGAACATGTGTACAGTATGAGTGTAAACATGAAGCCTCCCAGCATGATACAAGGATAATCACACAGAACTAAGAGAAGTAATTAGTAGTTGAAAACACAAAGATATTGAAATTTCTGAAAACAGTCAAGTATCAGTCCATGTAAAACAAACTTGGTAAAGCACTCTCATTCTTGCTATGCGGTAAATGAAGGCAGTGGAACTGATGAAAGGACTTTTTAACTGGAAAATCAACAGGAGTAAATTTGTCTTTCTGCCCTTCTATAATTTTCTGCTTTATTTCTTTACTGAGAATATATTCTTGTCTTCCTATTTATTCTCCATACTGGAAAAGTCTTACCTCCCATGCTAATGCCACAGGGAGGCCAACATTGGGCACATGTGAAGAGCATGGAAGCTGATCATCCTTGGCAGGATCTTCAAGAGATCCCTAACTCAAAGGGAATTATTGTCTTACCCCAGATTCTGGATGACAAATCAGTCTTACTACTTTTGAGCTGGTGCAGTGTCCCTACGAAAATCACGGTGAGAAGCATATTATGGCACAGTAATGGAGTCTGCTTCAGTGCTGTACTCCATTGCAGCTGAGAACTAATTCCCAGAGTTGCAAAAGCATCTTGAAACAGTGTTCAAACAGTGAATAAAATCTCAGATTGGCTTGAAACTATTTTGAGGAGCTCAGGCAGGTCTGAATATATACCAGAGACAAAAATTTACCATTTAAAGGATAAGAATATTGGGCAACATATCTCTAGGTGCAAAAGCTTTCTTGCTGTGATTGACACAACTCTCTTTGCTTAGCCCATCCACTGCTTAATCAATCTGATGCTTGTGAAACACTTCTAGGATATCTGCGTGACATTTCAGCACCAAGAAAAAGAGATGTTTTCCAAGCATGCCTTTAAGGGGTTTTAATGGTGATACGGCAGAACTTTGTGATGAACTTGCAGTGCTAATAAGCGCCATACCCATAAAGCTGCTCTCAAAAGACACCTTTACACCTTTGAAATGGACCTATGATTCACACATTGTGCAGCTGAATTGCTGCACGATGCTCCAGGCATCTCTAGCAATTCCGGCAACTATTGTGGCAGCAGATAATCAAAACATATCCACCTTCATTCTAAGACATAACAGGCTCATTTAATTGGTTTAGTTGCTTCATCTGTTAAAAATGACATTGATGAAAATCTCAATTACCCAAAAATGATTGATGGATAAAAATACAGAGAAAGCTTGCAAGTGGCACTAATCATAATGAATGTAATGGAATGCAAATGATTCTATTTCATTTATATAATAGGGTGTTCAAGATAATTACTTTTGACATATGATATGCATATACTTTGAAACGTGAACACATGTTTTCCGGGATGTTTGTTCTTAAAAGTATATGTATATTGACCCTACATTATGAAATTACAAATTATGCCTTTTCGGGATTTGTTAGCATTTGTTAGCAAGTTTATCCATTTTGTTTGCAAGAGACAATGTTGTGGCAGCTATTTTAAACTGTATACATTTGACTTCTCTAACCATTTCAAAGAACACACTTGTGAAACCTGCAGGATAAATGATTTCACTAAAGCAGTAATTTGTATTTCAACTCCAGCAAAGGACAAGGTGGAGGGAATGAAACAGATTCCTGCTTCCAAAATAAATTAAGTACAGATAACTTTCTTAATTCACCAATCTGGGAGTTTCAATGTTTGTGATATTCAATTCTATGTATTTTTAGAAGAGAACCCATTATTCATAAGTAACTTTAAAACCAAAAGCACACAGCAAGTTTACCTCGGGAATGTCTCAAAAGACCATTTAACAATTGCAACAACTGGTTATGCATCATTTTTTCCACAGCTTGCTGCCCAAAGTGTCAGCTTTTACCTTAATTTCTGAATTTGCAAACTCAACAAAAATGTCTCCATTTGGAAAAAAAAATTCCACAATGGCATTTTTTAAAAAAAGAAAATTAATGAAACAAAAGCATACTTTTATGTGATTTTGAAAAACAAATACCTAAGCCAAGACATGTAGTAAATCACAAACTAAAAATATAATGTACCCTTGAGTTACATGAGTTTATAACCATGTACATTTTTAAAATTCATCAAAAACAAACGAACAAACAAACAAACCATTTGTAAAAAATTATCCTGATCAATTTAATATGATGGAAAGCAGACCTCAAGACAAGAAATGAGTACTTCTGTTGTAATCTGTCCTCTGTCTACTCAAGAGATACAAATGACGTCCTTTGGATTGTTTTGAACAGTCAGATGAATCATCAGATTCTTTTTCAAGACATGTAGTTGATGCAATAAGTAAGCCTCCACCGGGCATGAAGAAAGTTAGTCCCTAAAGCAAACTGGAACCCATCAGTGACTTCTACAGATGGTGCACCCTGACTGTGACTGTCAGATTTTTATACAATACTGCAAAAAACTGCTCAAACCCCTTATTTTTTGCAAGGAAGATTACACAATTAACACACATGAATTAATAATAAATTGCTAATTAACAACTAAGAATTACAAAACCGATCAACAACAGGTTTGAAAGAATTAGTAGTATGTGCAGAGGAAGTCAAATTTCCAAAATACTGTTCCAAATTTCTACAGAAATGGTGGGGATTTTTGTGCCAGCTGATTAGATAAGCTGCTCTGCTGCAGTTGCTAAGGTCTCTATTGAATGACAGCACTGTTAAGATATGTTTCTTGCACACTGGTGAATCAGACAGTGAATGACTGATTTGGAGTTACCTCCTGTTTCTGGTCATGGATGGAAGTAAAAGATTGGCATTACCCCAAGCTCTACATTTAGTTTGTACATCCTATCTACCTTTCAGAAGCCAAGATTTTTCCCTGAAAAAGATTCAGGGAATACACAAACCTTTTTGATATCATGTCAAAATCCAGCTGACTGACAGAAAAAAAGGTGAAATTGTTGGTTACCAGATGAATAAGAAACCCAGAAAAGTGGGGGGAGAGGGGAGAAGAGGCAAAGGCTTCAAGATAAGCAATGGTGTTCCAGGAATGGTTTTTCTTTCAGTCACTGAAATTATTTCATGCCTAAATCTAGCTGCTTAACAGACTTCCTGGCTTTCTGAAACTGAGTGCAGATGAAGATGACTTATGCAGTGAGTTCTGTGTTTGTTCCACCAGCTAGAAGGGAAGAAAACAATCTGATTGATGGTAGGTGGTTTATTTTTCTCATGGCAGATGCCGTTTCCAGTATCTTGCAGATCATTCTCTTAGGTGCTTTTGTGCCATGTGGTAATGCATTTGTTGAGTAAATTTTCAATTTAGTGGGACTTTTTTTTCACTGGTAAAATAAATAATTTTGCTTTTGGATTGACAAAAGTGAGCTCTATGTAAAATGCAAACTTAGCTGTTCCTGCCAGTAATTCCACACTGACCTCCACATGTGGGGTCAGCTTTGGGGCCCCATGCAAAGATTTGGCACCGATCACTGCATGCCAAAGAACCACCTTCTGGGACCTCATCCTGGTGGAAAACAGCGCTGTGATAACTTGATGGCCCCTTGCTACCCCTGGTTCTTATTGGTCAGTGTGCAACTTGTTAGCGGACAATTCCAATAGACCACGCTGTCAAGGCTGACCAGTCTTTTGCTCATTGTAGCCTCTCCAACTGTGCAGTGTAATTCCTGTTTCCTTTTGGTGGTCTCTGCAAGGAGTCTGTCAAACTTTAACTGCAAGCCTCAGGGGCCATCAGGGAAGATTCATGGACACTGTCAGCAGCTATACGAACCATTCTGCTGCTGCCAGAGTAAAACACTCTCCAAAGGCATCCTCCTCTCACCCACAAACGTCTGTTTGTATGAGGTCTGAGTGCCACTTTATAGCAGATGCTGCTTACCCACTGTGATCCTGTGCCACATGGTCATTTGGCAGAAAGCAGAGACGACATGCTACTTCAGCTCATAGTATGCAGATATCCAGTGTCTCAGAGGAATACACATTTGGGCAAATAACTGGTACGACTGAACATAGGTATATCATTTAGGGAATTAGAGAATTCTGTGGTACGAATCCTTAGAATATTGATAAATGGGACCAGTTTTAAACTTTTTTCTTATTCCAAGCTTAGACTGTACATCATAACATGGGACATTTGGTACCTAACTCTGGTTCACACCACAAATTTTCATAACTTTGATAGCAAATCTAACAGACCAGGACTGGAGCCTTGTATGGTTAGCATAAGGCATACTAACACCTCTTTCTAGTGATTGCAGTAGAATTTTTTATGGGCCACTGGGTACAGAAATGCTTATATGTTATTACCAATTATGTTATATTAGTTTGCCTATATTTGAGTTCAAAACAAGCTATTGTTAATTAAATCCAGCTTCATGTGATTCCACTTTCATGGGTGCAGAAAGCCACTGCTTTGGCTACGTAACTGTGAAGGGATAAGCTCTGAGGCACAGGTTGGACAACAGTGTGGTGAACACCGTGTGTACTATCACAACCCTTCTAGCAAAATGACGTGGAGAACCTGGGACCTCCAACACCTGGATAGCCCTCCCAGGCCTACTGGCCTCCCAAGACCTAATGACAGAAAAGGAAATGAGGCCATCTGGTGCACTTAGTTCAGGCCTAGGTCTAGTTCACCACAGCACTCAAATAAATCACTGCACCAAACCATCAAAGCCTTATAGCCATCCTGCTCACATTTTTTAAAATTATTAGATTTGTCTTTCACCCTTGGCAGACCTTGTACATATAGCCTTTCTCAATGTGTAGACCTTTACCTGCACCTTCACTACCTGTGAACTGTTCTTAAGCGCTGCATGTGACAGATGGGCATTCCCTACGCAACCAGGCTTGTCTCTACAAATGAAGCCAGGCTGTTTTCCTTATTTTGTTATGTCTTGGTCTGTTTATGCCTTTTCCTCTGTGTCACTGAGGATGTGGTCTATTGTGGGTGCCAGAGTGTGGCAGAGCTTTGGAAGCCCCCTATGCAAAGGAAGGAGGAACAGGCTATGAAAGTTGTTGCCTCTGGGGTAGCATGGACCCACGCACAGTCTATGTGCCTGCCAAAGTCAATCATCTCAGCTGGCAGCTGTAACCACTTTATCATGCTTGCCACCCTGGTGCCAAGCATGATAGGGAGCCGAGGTCCCAGAGGGGACCACGTCTGGCTGCCAGCAGGCAAGCTCTGGCTGATGCTTTTTCATCTGCTGCCGTTGCCATAGGAGACTCTCAGTTGAGGAGGAGCTGTTGACTTTCCTCCCTTCCACCCTCCTGTCTGCTACAGCACATTCCCTGCCTCTGCATGTATTGGCTGACATCTACAGGCATCTGTCTCTAAACCTCCTCAGTATTAAGCCCTGCTCTCTCCCATGAGAAAAATTAAGGCATAAACCTCATTTTTCCTATTTCAGAGAAAACCTCAGGCCAGATCCTATTGTTGAGCAGGATGGTCTAGCAGGATGTCAGCATGTAAGAGAAGATCCCCTCACCTGGGTTGTTCTTGGAGGTTGGCACGATGCTTCTGGAGAATGGCACACAGCTGAAAGGGGAGCTGGAGACTGTGTACTAGGGATCCCCTCCTCCTGACCCAGGCCTCGGACCTGAAGACCTGCTGCAGACCAACACAGTGACTTTATATATGCCAAGCTGCAGTTGACGGAGATTTCAGCCCTGTGCTTTCCTGAACATCACGATTGTTTTCTTCAGTGTCTTGAGAAAACAGGACATGATACTCAGAACCCCTACTCCTGTGGTCCCCGAGGGGTCCCAGCTGGAGCTGAACTCCTCTCACTCTTCCCTCAGACCCTCTTTTGCTAGGAGAAAGGCAGCCATGCTCCCAGCCCCGCACCCTTCTTCAACTCAAGTTAAAAAAAGAAAGGAAAGGGTATTATATAGCATGTCATTGGGTATTATATAGCATGTCATTAGTACATCCAGTAGAACCTAGAGCATGGACTGAGGCTTGTTGAGACATTGCCAGAGTACCACGTCAAAGCGAGCACAGCCATGTCCATAATAGTAAACAGTAGTGGTCCCTAGCACCCCCTCACTCTCACACCGTGTGCAGGAGATGTTTAGGGAAAGTGCTGGCTGTCAGGGATAAATGGTTTCCTGAGACCATTCATCAAATTTACACATGATTCTAAGAGTTTAGAGGTTTATTAAGAAAGCCCGATGCCAGGGAATAATCATGCACGTGGTTCAATTTAGTAGTAAAAATGCAACAAAAGTATGATGATATAGAACTGATGCTGAACAGACATTACAAGGAAAACAAGAAAATCTGAGAGCTTTCCCTTGGCTTGAACTGACGTCTGTGTGTGTTTTCGTTCAGTGTGACTGTAACTTGCTGCCATGGCTGTGTTTTACTGCCAGGTTTCCTCCACACATACAGACAAAACATTTTAAAACTTGTATGGAACATTTCAGTTTAGCTACATGGCCAAGTCACTGGGAAGCCTTCAACAAAGAGAAATTTCTGCAATTCAGATTCTTCTTCAGGCAGCTGTTTTTAATATCAAATATTCTCTTTTGAGCAACCTTCCAAGATTAAGGTGTTGAACTCATCTGGTCACTGCCACCACTCCCATCTGATGTGGATCATACAAGTGAAGCAAAACAAGTGAAGCTGAGTGATGTGATAGGACAGTAGGCCTGGAGATGAAGTTATACATGATTACTATTTTGTAATTTATATTTAAACCTGGAACCATTTATATTTAAACCTGGAAATTGTAAATGAGTTTGAGACACAGAGGAAAAAATGTTCTGGATCCAGAAAGCGTGTTCCTTAAAATTCTAGGTATGTTGATGGCTCTGTTGTGCTATATACACCACTTGACTTGCATTAAAAAGGAAAAGCTATCAGAATTCTTATACAAGAGACAAATGTACTTCTGCCATCTGTAACCGAAGTACCTCTCTGCTTCTCTGTGTGTTTCAGATGTTGAAGCTTTGGGCAAAGTGGTAGATTCATATGGAAAAGTTTTGAAGTTTTGAGCTTGAGTTAATGAAAACTTATAAAGTAGTTATGAGATATATTAACCGAATAGTTGGAGGTAATTGAGAACATTTAACAAATTTAGGTGAAAAATGTGTGCAATGAGATTTTAAAACTTGTGTGTGCTCAAAATTGAACGTAAAACTAGATTTATAGCTGCTTGTATAAAATAAATAGGCCTGTTCTGTTTAACATGTAGTTATAAAATACTGAATTTAGATACACATGTACAGTATAACACTACTGTACTCTTTTACAGACAAAAAGCTGAAACTAATATATCATCTTGGGAACACCTGGAAGGTCATTTACTTATTCTTAATAGGATTACCATTTTTATAGACTGTTTCATCATTTAAATAAAGCTAGAACCTCTCTCATTTAAGGATCAAATAACTGCCTGCAGCATGATAGAGATTTTATAAGCATAGAAGAGGAGAGGGAATAATTTAAAAGAAATTATCAGCAAAACTCTCGCAGATAGGTATGATGACCATATAATTGCATTTATATCAATGTATACTGATATATAAATATATCAGTATATATATATACTGTGTTATCAGTAACACAGGGAACTCTAGAACTAAAATGTGTGTTAAAAGAGAAAAGGTTATAAACTTTCAATTGGGCTTCAGATTGAAGTTCATCAACCTTAGTCATCGAACTTGAGTAGTAAGGATAACTCATTGGGATCAGCAGCTGACTTTGTTAAAAAAAAAGAAAAAAAGAGGACTGGTAAGTAGAAACTACAATGCTAAAAAAAACCAGGAAGCACTTTAAATAAGCTTTCCTCAATATATCTGAAATATAAATCCCTGGTTCCCTAATGGATCTCCAATTACTTTATTTCACTGTTGGACCATCTTCCACCAGGAAATCTTTTTTCAGGAAAAAATTGTTAGGCCATGTTACCATTTGTACTAGGAACAGAGTATGGGATGGCATAGCTGCTAGCAATCTGCGAACAAGGAATTTTCACGTACTGAATTTGCAGCATATATATGAATGCATACATACATGTTTCCTATCTGTCTTTATGTTCAAGACCAGTGCTGGGGAAACAAGTTTGTTACCTCTCCAACCTCTGTGCTGAGTCCATGGGGCTGGCAGGGTGTTTGACGCTCGGGCTGTGTGCAATAGCGATCTTTATGACTGGGAGCACATCCTATGCACATGAAGTATACGCATGCACTGTGTACAGCTGGAGCACAGGAAGGAAACCATGACAGCAGAGGCAAATCTGGTTTTGAGATGACTCAGATGTGATTTCTTATCCTCTAGCACATGCTATATGGAAACCCTGGGAGAAACCCAAGCTGCAGCTCACAAATAAGATGAGTCATCCAGCCATGGGCTTGCACCGTGTCACCCTTTTCCAGCAGGACCTTTCATCTATAGATAAAAATACATTGCCAGCCACATAAGAACTTCCTGTTTCTGCTAACAAGTGACTATTACTCTCTCTTCCAATGACCACCCTGTTTGATGATCACTCACTACATGATCAAATCCCAGATTTCCTTTTCCCATCCACAGGAACATATGACAGAAATGATCAATTGTGGTTTTTCACATGCCTCTGTCATATACTGGGGAGGCATATGGCATTTATCCCTCAAAGTCCTTAGTGAAAAAAGTGTGGCCTATGCTAGGTGAAAGCTTGGCTACTGCTGGCCTCGGCTGTACTTCTATATGCAGATACATGCTGCATACAAGCCAGGACTTGACATCCATTAAACAAGTTGAACCAGCTTAACGCCTTGAATGTTAAAGTGACATCTGAAACAGGATCTACCATTTAAAATGTTTCTGAATGTGACACCGGCATTCACCATTTCTAACCAGCAGTCTTCTAAGGACTGGGTATGTTTTTGAAAGCTACGGTTGGCTAAACATCGTGATGACTGCAGACATTGTATCAAGACCTGTTTTCTGTTCCTAATAATTTTATTACCTTATAACAGATATACAGCAAATTGTTTAGAAATATATAGTCTTTTTTACTTGCATGAATTGGATCAGAGTCTGAAAGAGTCAATCATCAAGAGAATAACTCAGCGTAATTTGTTTCCTACATAAGCTCGAATGAGTACAGCTTGAAAAAGTTTCAACTCCTTTGGCATATTCTTTAGAGTCAGAACAAGTTAATAAAATTTTGTTTAGATTTAGCCTTCTCAATGTGATCTGTTCAACTGCCTCTGCCTTGTGTGCTCTTCCTGTTTATAAACTACCCATTATCTTACTTTTTCTTTTAAATGACCACATAGTGCCAATTAGTAGGGAATTTAAATACAAAACGAAACCAAACTCTTACAGCAGCCAAATTGTGCTCCAACTGCTTGACTATTTTATTCATTATGCCCATAAAAACATACCTCAATTAGTCTCTGGCAAAGTTTTTAGTGGCTATTTTACTGTGCTGTTTAATTTCCGCTCCTATCTTAGCAAGGAACAGTACTTCATACACTACAAAATTTTCTACCCAATACAGCTGTGCAGATACTAGCCTGTTCCACAACTGGAATGTAACAGCATATTCTGCTTGGACTATATCACAATTCAAGTATTCATGTAATTTTCCATCATATTTTCAGGTCTGGTATTCTCTAAAATCCTAAACCTTTCCTCAAGCATATTTTGGTGCTCACCTTAATGTATCAAGATGATGCGATTGTCTGATCCCCTATTTTTAGTGCCCTGCTGGGATTTACTATCATGAATATGCTAAAGCTTTTCACATATACCTGTTCAGATTGCCTCTGCAGGTGAAGATCTCCCAGTCAAAACAGGAATACGCAACAAAGTTTTACTAGTTGGAGTTCCATAAAGTATGGAGTCTGAGTTCAGTCTGAGTTCAGTCCAACCATGTTAACTATTCTGGATGTCCTTAAACTAAGGCTCTGAAGATCTTTAGATTTGATAAACTAGAAACCACCTCTGTATCTTTACCAGTTAACTTTTTGATTTAAAATACTTATGTGAACTTCAGTTACAATCTATCTTTGTTATCTGATACCACAGGTTTTGTTCTTCAATATACAGGAAGCTGCTTCAAGTCAATGTATCTTCACTTGCCTACCCTTTCCAGATCCTGTTGCAAAGACCTGTCTTCTCTATCTCTCTTTTAGTAAGGGGCCTAACCAGGGCACATGAGTAATGGAAAACTGTACATGGATCTGGTGAATCAGTGTATTTGAGACTGCCAGAGAGCAAACTATTAGTCTGTTTTCAGCTGGCCTAGATATGATCCAGGTCAGAGTTACCAGTTTCTTTGATGAGGACTACGTGAGCTGTTGAGGTAGTGGCACTCTTGTGTTCATGGGTGGGCACATATTATTACTACAAAGGATGAACCCAACGTTACACTCCAGTATTCTATAATAATCAGTATGTAAGATGTTGGATATGTTTCACACACCCAAAAGACAAACTGATATATGGACAAGGAATGACAAATACATATAAATATTTGTACACAAATTACCAAACAAAAATAAAACTTTAACAAAGGCAGAAATTTAAAAATATATTGTCATGTGTACTACATCCACAACTGTTAACCTTGCTGTCATTCACATCATTTTGAGATTCTAGGGTAAGGTAGAATAAAACATCCCTGATTTTTCTTGCTCTAGGGCACCAAGTCCCAGAGGTGATAGCCACGTTATTTGAAAGGATTAATGCCCATATTTATCAAGACTTCTAAAACATTACATTCTCTCAGTTCCTTTTCATCTGCACATTTTCTATATATTCCATGCTAGCATTCATGAACCTCTCTCTTGTGGTACAAAGTGTGCAAAATTTTATATATTAGTAACATCCTTTAGGGTTATCATTCATGTTGTCTTCAGGGCAAATTAGGGGGATGTACTGACAGAGTCAGTACATTCTCTGAAAGCAAGCTGTCAATTCCATTATGTTAGTTACCATTTATGGGCAAAATTAATACTAATTACCCCTCAAACCTCCACAACTGTAACCTCTACTAGTCTTGGACTGCCACCTAGAAGCTAACTGCCTGTTTTTGGAGTCTTACGGTCTTTCACCTTGAAAGCACACATGCTGGTGTGTCACAGTAAGTCCTTACGGAAAATTTCTTAGCTTGCTAATTTATTTTATGATGTTTCTTTGTTTATCAATATAGTTCTACCACACAGAACTATTGCACCAGCAACTGTCTGTGCCATGGAGACCTGCACTTGCAGCAGCAAGCATCACATTCTTCAGTTTTGCAACTTTCTGAATCATAACAGCTATTTTTGTTTTCAAGAAATGAAAATGTCCACCATTTCACTTTCTTTCTGTTTTCCACAAAAATACAAGAAAGCAGAAATGGTCTACTCATGGCTAATGCAGAGAAAGCCAGTACATACATACAGAGCTTTCAAGTTACGCAGACTGCTACACTGCCAGGCTAAGAACAGGTCTGCAGAAGAGCTGGGAAGGTCAGACGTTCTCTCATCCTGAGCAATCCTAGAATGAATCCAGGCAGAGAGGCAGGAGGAACACCAGGACACATCCAGGAAATCTAGCAAGCAAAAGGCACAGATTGAATAAGCTACAGCACCGGCATGGACTATACAGCTACAGAAGAGATCACAAGAGATTATAAATTAAGGTGATTAAGGTCTCCAGTGTGTTTACTAACAGGCAGTCATCGCAGCTACATAGGCACTGGTATCTGAGCATGTACTAGGGCACATAGAAAGACTGACTTGCAGGGAAAACCCATCTCTAGTTCTGTCTCAAGGGTTACAAGTCTCAGCAATGTCTACAACTGGTTTTCATTACTTTGTAAAAGAATGTTGGTCATTTGAAACTAAGTCACTCTGAGTATTAACAACTCATGACAAAGAGCAGACCTGAAATCAAGTGGTATGTACAAAATGGAGTGAAATAGTTTTAAAGTTACTCAGAAAAATTACGTAGTCATTCATCATGAACCCATTTTGGTTTATCCATTGCATATTTTCAGTATACTTACAGAATCGTTTTGATTCAGAAAAAAAAAGACAGTAAACTCCTAACCCCTTTTCTCTGATGCCTTTTATAATGACCATTGAATGTTCTGGCCTGGATAAACTAAGTATGTCATCATTAAATTCATTAAGAATTTTACAGAACTATATGCTCTTACCTAAAGAAACATCTTTTTATTATACTTGTTCCACTGAAAGTGCAGACTTGCAGAGCTTTTTGATAGGGTTTATTATTGAAGAGCATCATATAAAATCAACAAGCTGCACTGAAACTGCCTAAATTGGCAGCTAAACCACTCTGACAGAAGAAAGTCCTTTGTTTGGGGGAAAAAAAAGTGTCATGGAAATCAGGTACAACCTCCAATCAAGGTCTTGCTTTCATGTCTCTGTAGATATGATGTTTCAAACATCATCCCAGGGACCAAGAGAAGAAACAGTAATTGACTTTTATTCCCCAAATAAATTCACACTAGTACACTGTGATCAAGTATATAGAAAGGAAGAGGTTAAAGATAAAAAGCCGGAGAAAATATTTTTCCTTATTCAAGGCCCTTGCTATTTAATCTCCCTCCCTTCCTACCACCCCCTATCAGGTATATACCTTTATCCAACAATTACAGTAACATGTAGACCTAATTCTTCACTGAAATGTTGTCGATTAGAAAAAAAAATGAGGGAGGCACAGCATGAGACCCAAGAAAAAGAGGTTCAGCTGCTGATTAGGAAACAGATGACACAACTCTCATCATAGAATCATTAAAGTTGGAAAAGACCTCTAATATCATCGACTTCAACCATCAACTCAACACCACCATGCCTACTAAACCATGTCCCTAAGCACCACATCTACACGTCTTTTAAATACTTCCAGGGATGGTGACTCAACCACTTCCCTGGGCAGCCTGTTCCAAGGCTTGACCACTCTTTCAGTAAAGAAATTTTTCCTAATGTCCAATCTAAACCTCCCTTGGCTGCCAACTGGATTTAGCTCTGTTCACCACAACTCTCTGGGCTTGACCGTCCAGCCAGTTTTTGACACAGCGAAGAGTGTACCTGTCTAAGCCATGAGCCACCAGCTTCTCTAGGAGAATGCCGTGGAAGACAGTGTCAAAGGCTTTACTGAAGTCCAGGTAGACCACATCCATAGCGTTTCCCTCATCCACTAGGTGGGTCACCTGGTCATAGAAGGAGATCAGGTTGGTCAAGCAGGACCTGCCTTTCATGAACCCGTTCTGGCTGGGCCTGATCCCCTGGTTGTCCCACACATGCTTTGTGAGCGCCCTCAAAACGAACTGCTCCATAATCTTCCCCGGCACCGAGGTCAGGATGACCAGCCTGTAGTTCCCCGGATCCTCCTTCCGGCCCTTCTTGTAGATGGGCATCACATTGGCGAGCCTCCAGTCGTCTGGGACCTCCCCAGTTAACCAGGACTGCTGGTAAAAGATGGAGAGTGGCTCGGCAAGCTCCTCCGCCAGCTCCCTCAGTACCCTCGGGTGGATCCCATCTGGCCCCATAAGCTTGTGAGCTTCCAGGTGGTGTAGCAGGTCGTTAACTGCTTCCTCTTGGATTATGGGGGGTTTATCCTGCTCCCCGTCCCTGTCTTCCAGCTCAGGGGGCTGAGTACCCTGAGGATAACTGCTCTGACTATTAAAGACTGAGGCAAAGAAGGCGTTAAGTACCTCAGCCTTATCCTCGTCCTCGGTGGCAATGTTCCCCCACGCATCCAATAAAGGGTGGAGATTCTCCTTGGCTCTCTTTTTGTCATTAATATACTTGTAAAAACATTTTGTGTTGTCTCTCACGACAGTGGCCAGGTTGAGTTCTAGCTGGGCTTTTGCCTTTCTAATTTCCACTCTGCACGACATAACGAGATCCCTGTACTCTTCTTGAGTTGCCTGCCCCTTCTTCCACAAGTGATAAACTCTCCTTTTTTTCCTGAGTCCCAGCAAGAGCTCCCCATTCAGCCAGGCCGGTCATCTTCCCCACTTGTTCTTCTTGGAGCACATGGGGACAGCCTGCTTCTGCGCCTTTAAGACTTCCTTCTTGAAGAACGTCCAGCCTTCCTGGACCCCTTTGCCCTTCAGGACTGTCTCCCAAGGGACCCTCTCGACCAGTGTCCTGAGCAGGCCAAAGTCCACTCTCCGGAAGTCCATGGTAGCGGTTTTGCTGCCCCCCCTCCTGCAATCTTCATTTGCTTCTAAATTTTGCAGATGTGTTGATGGGGATGGGTGCAGTGAAAATCAACCTCTTCTTTAAAGTCAAATATTTTAAAATACCAAATTTATGAATGAGATCCCTTTACATTAAATATTTTGTGATATCCAAAGCATACATATAATTCATTCTAGCAGAGCGGTTAAAGAACAGGCTGCGTCAGCCTTTTAACATTTGGCGCATGAGCATTACCTCATTCTAGTGTTTCTCTTCAAAACTTTTTTTTCCTAATATATAAAAAAGTGGGTGTTCATGAAGAAAGTGGTCTGGATAAAGAAGTTACCAGTTTGCAAAGGAAACCTCAAAAGCATAACCTATATTTTGGGGCTTTAACTTCCACATGGTGGGTGGGTTAAATATCTCATCTTTTGTAGTTCTTTCTAATTTTGTAAGCCTATTAAGGTTTTGAAAGTTGTTTTCCTATTTCATGTGGGAAAAGAAAGATTATTCCTCTACTTCCAAACAGGCCAATGCAGAGTTTATACTAGTTCCAAAGCTAGAGTCTTCCAGTAAAAATTTGTAAGAAGTGATTTAGCGTTGGCTATATAAATGCATTATTTCTTATCTGAATGCGAAGTTTGTCTTGCCACCTAATAGATCTAATCCAAGCTGTTGGGGCATAACACAATCTCAACATTGAAAACTTCTGTAGCTCTGTGGAAATGTTGCATCATTCACGCTGCTGCAGAACGAACATCCGTCAACTTGGGATGATTTAACAGTGAGAAAGAACATCTATTCTATCTCCTTTAAGTGCTGTTACCCTACTTTTTTCTTCATATTAGTTTCAGGAAATAAAATTAACTCTTCAGTAGGGGCTTTGCAAGTCATGTTTTGGTGAGCAGTCTCAGAAAGCTTAAGAAAAGTGACAAGAAAGTCACTGAAACTATATTTTCTTAAGATGCAGTAGATACACATAACAGCACTTATTGTGCCTGGGCAGGGCTTCAGAAGTAAATTTGAAGTACGGGCGATTTATAGATCAGGAACAACACGCGTATGTGAATTGTGAACAGTTTAGAGACATCTACATTTGATTTGCAATCGTTCTTAAACCTATACCTCCACAAAGAAATTCTCACCAGCTGGGATGCCTTTAAGAGTTTATGTATATATGAAAATAGCCACACCGTATGCTGGACCAGTTGTGCTTTCTACCTGTATAAATGAACTTCACCTTTATCTCCTGTGAATTTTTGGGGCTGCTGAGATGCAAGCTTACATCTGAAAAATGATACTCTGTTCTGAACCGGTGCGGTCACAGACCTGCATTAGTAGCGGGTGAGCATGAGCAGTCACCGTTATTTGGCTCTCAAGACCCTCCTTTGGTCACTGTGACTTCCACAAAAAATTTCCTCTTTTCGTCCCCATCATCTCACAGTTTGCAAGTAACACAGAGTGAAGGTGGATTGCTGATTAGGTTCCAAGGCTAATTTTCTCACATTTTAAAGGCTAAGATTCGATTCTGCTTAGGGGGAGAGAAACAGAGGAGAAACACTGCAGGAAATGGCGCCGCTTCCTCTGACCCCTGCTCCCCCCAGCTCCCTCCCCATTCCCCTCTCTGCATGCCCGCAGCTCGGCTCCCCGTGCCCTGTCAGCCCCAGACTGGCAAAAGAGGGGAATGGGGGAAAAATGACCTTTGGAGACTGAGCAGCGAGGGGGCCTGGGGCGGGGTAACGGCCCGGGGAGGCGGTTAGAGCCGTTGGGGGGTGACAGGTGGGTGGCCGCAGGGCGTCCCCAGGCGAGTGGCTGGTCCAGGACAGGGGCCAGGTGTGTTCGCGGGCGTGGGGTTGGGGGTGCCCGTCTGCTCCCGGGGGGGCCCCTGTCTCAGCGGTGAGCAGGCACCCAAGCCGTTGCGCGACAGAGTGCTTGTCGTGGAGGATGTGTGTCGAAACACGGGGTGCACGAGCGTCCTGGTTATGGGAACCTGCGTAGCCTGCTGCCCCTGAGCTGCCGTGTGCCCACGCATTCGTTCACTCATCCACGTTTCTGTGCGTACGTGTGTGTGCATGCCAAAGGGGCACTTAGGCACAAGCGTGCGTGCGCGTCTGCACACCCAGGCGTCTTCATGGAGAGGGTCTGCGCAGATGGGTGCGCACCTGTGTAACGGAGGTGTGTGCTTGCACGCTTGGGTGCCTGCAGGAGGATGCGAGTCTTTGCATGTACTTGTGGAAGCATGCAGGCGTGCATGTGTCTGCAAGCTGAAGTGCGGTGTACCTCAATGAGCGTTTTCCAGCCGTGATTTTTTGTATTTTATCCAGTTTCATAGAATCCAAGGGTAGGGAGCAGATGGTCCATCAGAGTGCTACCTAGGAGCATGCAGCTGTCATACACAAGTGCTTATGCACAGGGAACTATGTGTCTGTCTGTATGTATGTATACACAGGTGCATGTCAATACCTCACAAGCGCTGGGAGATTTTCATGTATATAGGTGTATGAAGATTTGTGCCGAGATATTGAATGTCTATCTGCAAAGAATGTGCATATTTGAACGTCAGTTTGACAGTGTATCTGAGTGTGCACCCAGGTCTATTTTTATATGTGAATAGTCTGAGGAAGCAGTTTTGGTTGTAAAGAGTGTGGTAAGAGGTGTAGTGTGTGGATAGCAAAATGCCTTGTATCAAGATTAGAGAAGCATGTTGCCTGTATCATAGATAACGGAGAAAATGTGCTTCTCTGTTCATGTTTTGTCAGTGTAATACTGACTGTATTACTGAGAGAATGTGTTATGCGAAAATTTTATTTAAAAGTGTAGATGTCACATGTATCTTCACATCTGTCTCGTACAGCCACTATGCCAGACTAATATGTATGCTTGTGTACATATAAGTCATCGCTTTTCATGTATCCTACAAGATAAGAACCCTGATTTGAGGTCATTAGAGTTGAAGCTCTTTAATCAATATTTTTTTGAAATGGTCCACTGTTACATCAGCTCTTCTGAACAGAGTAATTTTAAGCTTGAAAAATTGTTGAGGCCAGACCCTAACAAATTAAGAAACTAAATTTTATTCTGTTTCCTGTGCTATGTGGGTGTTGCAAATAAATTGTATATTGCTCCACAGAATTCTGACACAGGGTGTTAACTGCCATTGTTGTAGGGGCTTCAGTTGAGTTAATTTTTAAGGGAATCAGAAGGCAGCGCTGTGTTGAAAACCATATAAATCAGTTCTGCATGTCACATGTTCTTTTAAAAAACTGCTAAATGTGCTTTGTGTTTTGAATATTCGTGTTTTGAATATATGTTTCCTATAATCACAGGGAAATGGCAGGCAAGAAGAAAGAAACCCAGCTCCAGGTATAAATCCTAATAACTTGAACAATTCTAGAGATGAATAGATTTTTTTCTGCTTTTTTAAGATGTTAAAATGTCAATTCATTTTATTTCAGGCCATAATAACCAATCAAAATGAGTGGGATGAAATGTTGCTGACAAAAGGTGTAGTAGGTACTAACAGTTACTATTTTCTCTTTAATCTCTCATGAAAACATTTACAGTTTTTCATACTTGTATATCATATCATCTTTAATGGATACTTGTCATAACTCTAGAAGAGTAGTACCATATTATATTTTAAATAAAGGTTATATTAATATATTTATAAATGTATATATTGTGTTTACAAATATATACTGTCTTCTCTGATAAATAAATATTGTCACAATTCATATTATCCATTATTTTATGCACTGCTATAGACGGTTGTTTAAAAAATACCTTTCCAATATGGTATCCTGTATGGTAGGAGGTAGGACACTTCTGTGGAAGTTTTTCCCTAAAATCTTGTAAAGACTAAATTAATAATGTAGAGTTGTACTTAGCAGTCAGTCGGTCAGCATTCTTGAGAGTGCATGTTCTATGATGTGTATTATCCCCAGTTTTCCGTTCGTTCAGTCCAATAACAATGTCTCCTAGACCTACTAGGAATTCTATTTGGGTAGAAGGAACAAATCTGTAATGGGATGATATCTACAGAGGAGTAGTAGTGGGAAAAAAACTATCTGCTTATGAAGGTAAAAACCCTGTATAATAAAGATCTAGATAAGAATGAAAGCCAACAGTGGGAAAAGAAATAGAACAATTAAAAGGAAAAGGAATATGAGAGAAATGTAGCTGTTTGGATTAATCATCTCAAATAGTATTGTGAAGTAGGTTGTTGATGTCAAAAGTAATTGAAATAAAAGAAGAAACCATGATGTGTCCACTGAATACATTGATGTATTCATGACACATTCATTGACTAGGAGAGGACTGAAAGATGCATATGAACGCCTTCCCAGTACTGTTCCAATACACTCATAAATATGTCTCATTTTATAAGTTCCACAAGTCAGCTGTTTGTAATTCCAAACTATTACATTTTAGTAATAGATGTGTATCAAGCTTGGTGCGGTCCTTGCAAAGCTGTGACGAATTTATTCAGAAAACTGAAGAATGAGTTTAGTGAAGATGATGATGTGTTGCATTTTGCAGTGGTAAGGATGTAAATTCTGCATGGAATTTTATTTACATTTTATTTTCAATATACATTTTTATCTGTCTGCATATACAGAGCTTTCATTTTACTGTCCTTATACCAAGTGGTCATAATTTTGGCCTGGTTGCCTCTTCTTCTGCATATCTCCTTGTAAGGCTTTGTTTAAAGGTAGATCAGAAATCGTAATAAATATGAAAGAAACTACAATAGAAAGCGAGCTGATATCCCACAACTTTTGTTTTCCTTTATGAGATTGCAGAAACATTCAAAAGCCAGGCTATATGATTTTTAGTTTTAAGGCTGTACATTATCGATTATCATATTTAAAATTCTTACATCCCTGAAAAATGCTGTTACACCTTTCCCCCAAATATTCCTTTGTATTTCATTTTTAAGAGAACAAAAAGGGAGAATTGAAAAATAATTTATCACAAAACTATAGTAGTAAAAATATTCCTCTACACTAGCACTATAAAAGATGAGGTATATATCATATTTGAAGTAGATAAATTTGTTTCACAGATTCAGTTCCTCCCAGATGTTGACCAAGCTCATCCTTTTTCATGTTACTGAAAACTTCCAATTGCCTGATCAAAGCATTTTTGCAGAAAATACATGCATTGTTCATACACAAAAAAAAGTAGTGTTTATACACAGAGATTATCTCAAGTGCTTTCACAGAATTGACCACTTGTCACAAAGAACTTAATGTAGTGAATGGTCTCTTCTGTCAAGACTGCATGGACTACTTCCTCATTAATGTATGTCATTATAACCTACTTGGGAAAACAGTATTAGGATAAGGTATTTTTCCATGATCAGCTGCTGTAATAGGAAGGGAGGCCAATCCCATGTTACCAAACCAGTTCTTTCTTCATCACCAGCCAGTGCCGTAAGGGCTGTTAGTTGTATTTAAGACTGCAGTTTGAGTGTGTAACACCAAAGTTTAGAATACTTCTATATTTCTTGCAGGCAAAAAGAGATAGATATATATATACACACATGCATGCATATACACACTTACATAAATAAATAATCTTTTTCATCTGACTTCAGGCAGAGGCTGACAGCATTCCGACTCTGCAACCATTTAGGAATACATGTGAACCTGTGTTTCTTTTTTGTGTTGTAAGTACATCACATCAGTTTCTTTTAATGCGCTGCCTACTTTTGCATTAATTTTTCAGTAGATTAAGAAGAAATGTGAAGCTGTGTAAATCATATCTTTACATTTTACAGTATGTAGGATCATATCATCAGACGTTGTTTACTTGAGGCTGTTTCCCATGCCTAAATCTGTGGTTCTCGAGCACATTTTTATGGTGGCTGTTGCACATACAGCCACAGAAGATTTGTGGTAGCCACAGTTTTGGTAGTTACTTAGTGAGAAATCAGTATAAGTTTTCCAGGGTTCCCTCACATAAAGTGTCTACATGTGGTTACGGTGAGATGATTATTTTACGCACACCTTCCCTTAGTGAAAAAGAGTTTACATTTCCTGCCACTTCAAATTTTTTAAGATAAACAACTAAAACCGCATTTTTCACACCTGAGCAATTGTAACAATGAATCATATATTTATTATCTCTCCTTGATGGATACAGAAAGACTGTTCTCCTAGGACTCCACTGTAGAACACTGCTCACTTATGAGACAGTTGGTTTTTTCGACTTGAGGGTGCTAGGATTTGAATTCCCACAACTAAGGGCCAAGAACAATGACACTTTCAGGACACTTTCAGGTTTGAATTTGAATGCTGCCAAGTGCAGTTGGCAGTATCTTCGATCACCAGCAGTTGGCTTCACTATGGTGCTCCTGAGTATGGTAGAGCACACACTAAAACATAACGCAAATGAAAAGATAGAAAACTCCATGTTACAGAAATTAGGAGCTAGTCAATTCCATATTTGCATTTACTTCTGACTGTACTATTTATGGTGAGCCTAGAAATAAACACAGAAAATGAGGCAGAAAAGGAAGGGAGGAAGTAAAAGTAAGAAAAGTTAATTCTGAACTAGTAGAGGCAGTAGTAGATTTGGTATTCACTTCAGTGGGCATAGGAAGTGGTCCTGTTGCTGGAACAAATAGCAAGATAGAGCATGTTCCAAAACTCAAGTTAAATGTGTAAACTAACCGACAAAAACTCACTAAGGGTGTTATTTTCTCTTTTACAGAATGGCAAAATTATTGCAATAGTGAGAGGTGCAAATGCTCCTCTTATAAGTAAGAAAGTAACAGAGCTAGTGCAAGAAGAGAGGGAAATTGCAGCTGGACAGAAGGAACGTGCTGAGGTACTCACAAAACAGATACTTAAATATAAATGAGTAATTTTATTACACTTACATGGTTTCTTTCAATGCCTATGATAGTGTTTTCCATAACGTAATGTTTAATTTTTTGTATTTTTTTCTTGACAGTATAGTGACATGTGTGAGGGTTTTTTTTTTTTAGAAATTTCCATTAAATGGTACTTGATAAAAACTTAAGAAATTTACAGATTAGCCTATTAATGCAAGAACTGGAGAGATGGACGAAATGTCACTACCACATAAAGGTTTTAGTCATCTATTTTCTTTCAGGACTGAGTATTTTTCATACATAACTTAGTAAGAATGCATCATACGAAACAAAGACAGACATGGGAAATAGCCATGTCTCATTGCTTGTTTGGAGTGAAAATGGAGATCAAAGAACTCCGCTTACAGCAAAAGGAAACTTTTAACAAACTGTAGCTCAGTTTAGGAAAATCAGGCTAGCCCAAGGTCTTTCCTAGAACTGCTCACTTTCCTGGGTAGCAAATATGTTATTACATTAAGATGAAAGTGTTGTAAAGATCTGACAGCTGTGTTTGGTGACTTTAGCTTCACACTGGTGATGTACTGTATTTACAATTACCTTAGGTAGATGAACTTGTTTTCCTAGAAGAGAAATCATCAGAAGAGACTGTTGAGGAGAATGTACCCAAGGGTAAATATATTTGGTTTATTTTAGAAATGTTAACAGAAAGAAAAAGAACAAATATCTTTTTAGTTATTTGATTAAGAATTGTGTATGTCCAGCATCAATAGACTTTCCTTTGAGTCAATAACATGAGAGGTTATGACTGAGGATATCAAACTAAGCGGAAGCTTTATTTTGTAAGGAGTTAAGATATTAGACTGTCGTTAGTGTTTTCACCCCCCTTTAGGAACCTTCAGAATTCAGGTCCCTGGCACATAGCATCAGTGCTATGTGCCAGGAATTTTCCTGTGTAAAACTAATGCCTGAAAGTCACTTCTACACAGTCCCTGTGTTAGCTATGTACTTTTGTTGAGATGGTGCTTGTTAACCCTTGGATGTTCTACAGAAACACCAAGATGGGGGCAACCTGTGAAGATTGGAAGAGTTAATCTCTGAAGGAATGGCATGCCTTGTATTTTGATTATTTTTAATTAACTCTTTCACCAGAGTAGATTTAAACACTAAAGAACAGACTTACATAAGAGCAAAAATCCACAATAGTAGGATAAGGTTCAAAAAAGGTTGAAAAATATGCACCATCTGGCTTGTCAGTCTCAAATCTATGATTTATTTCAAGCTTGTCATGAGCTGGGACCTACATCTTTCCTATTCTTATTGTTATCTGTGGCTATTGAAGCTTCCTACTACTTCATATATGCAGAGAATGTCATTTGGCAATGTTCAGATGGAATAAACTCCTCTGACCTCTCTCCTCCTCTTCTTTATCTTGGCCTTTTTTTCCTGTGATAAGGCATTTGACCACTGTCACAGATTAAGCTGCGTCCATTCTCCTTCCTCTTCATGTCCTCTTTATTGTATGGTTCAAGTGACATGTTCCTGACCTCAGCTTTAAACCCTCTGAGACCTAGTAGTCCAGTGTTATAAATCCTTTAGCAATTATATACAGACTTCGCACTAATCCGCAGAACCTAAATGTGCAACAAAATCAGGCAACAATTTTCAGCTTGGATTCAGCTTCAGGTTAGGGAATCCTTCAGAAGCCATAATACACTAACACTTTGTGGTAATAATTTCCTTACCGCATGCAGGTGCCTATGAGTGTTTTCTAGTATTGGAAACAAGAAATAGTCTGGTGTTTCCATTAGAGCTATCAAGTTCTTCTACAGTTTTGGGAACTGATTGAATTACATGCTAACGCTTGACTGTAAACCTCAGATTCTGCAAAGAAAAATGTAGTTTATGTTCTCTTCTGACCACTGTCTGTCATTTTGCAAGGATCCGTATGTTATGGATGTTGTAACTGTATGTCTACAACCAGGAACACCTCTTGTTTTAAACATTAGATTGTGTTAGCAGGTATGTGTTACTTCAACAGTTATTTATTGCAAATGACTTCAGCATCCACAGTGCTAAGGAAACAAACATCTACTGTGACAAGAAATGTATATTTTACTGGAAATCTCCAATATTCATACAGATTTTCACTTAGTGATTTTTCCTTAGTAATATCCATTCCTTTCACATTTCTAGTCTTGTACATACAGAGCTCCCTAGACAAAGCACTCATCTTAAATAGTAGTTTTTCCACCACACCTAGCTGCGTTTGAACCATTTCTCCACCATATGACCCAAAACACTAGTGCTTCATCAGGAATGTGGATTCCAGGGATGGCCAAAGACAGTCCCACACTCCCAAGACACTCTTTAAGTGTTGGAGTCGCTTATTTTTTTGAACCACTGTTTGGCCATCTCAATATTAAAATGGAGAATTATTTAGAAAAACCCACTTGTAAGTAATGGAAAATTCAGTTGTGTATTTATTTTGATAAATGTATTCACTGACACATGCTTTTTTCCCTTTCCCAGAAGAAGTAGTCAGATATTCTGTTGGAATTATAAAACCTGATGATGTCTTAGAGGGACGCATAGAGGAAATTAAACAAAAGGTAGACAAAATTTGAAGATTCATTCATCCTATTTAGCGTAGGCATAGTAGCAAGATGTAAGATTAAGTAGATCCTAATTTATGCCCAGGCTTTAGTACAAGACCTGTTAATGCTTCTCTGATAAGGATCATAAAAGCAAGATAATTTTGACCTGAAATAATATGGTGTTCAGATTGACACAATTGCTTTAGTATTTTATGTCACCAGGTGAGGTATGACATTGTTTCATACTGTGTTGATCAGCGACACATGAAATCTACAAACAGAAAAGTGTCTTTTTTTCCTCATTTTGCAATAGAAACAAGAACTAGAAATTGTGGTGGTGAAGATAATTCTTCGGACAGCATCTTTAAGAATCGTAGGCACACATAAATCAACTAACTAGTTCCTTATGGAAGAGAGTGTGTGCGCAGACACGTATGACAATGTATGCGTGTAGATGGCGAGGCTAATTCATGTGCACTAATAATTGTACACTAACACTTGTCAGTAGTGCAGTATTTGTTCCGGCAGTGAAGAATGTGATGCACCCTGCAAGTATGCAAGGGTGCATCCAAGGATTCAGTATTTGTTTAAGCCATCACGCAGTGAAAGAAAAATTCTTTTGCCTTTCAGAATATGATACTATAGTAATGCTCATTTCAGTTACAGGAATTTCTCACCGTTTCTGTTGCAGAAAATGCCTTGTAACAGTATACCTCAAGATAAAATTATGCTAATTTTAAAAAGTGTTATGACAGGGCCAGTGACCTTTGCAGGAAAGAAAATCAGAGTGCTGTATAGGTTGTTTCTGCAATTACTCTACCTTGGCCTGAAAGGAAGGAAGCTCAGTAAAGGCAAAAAAAGCAGGCAGTGCTTGAAAGCAATTTAGCTGGAGCTGAGCAGCTGCTAGTTGGCTCTGCCTTTGCACTGCCTTATGAAGTGTGTACCCACACTTTTTCCGCACTCAGCCTTGTCAAGGCAGTCTGGAAACACTCAGCAGCATCATAGGGGCTTTTAAAGAGCAGAGTACTGGTAAGCAGATTAATATAGGCATAGGATTAGTATTGCGGCTGGGTAGTGCCTTTGTTGTTTAGATATCAGTGTATGGTATAAACCTCATACCAGTGGGCTATGAATTTTGATATAGGTCATGTAAGTCTGCATCTCTTACACATACTTAAATTTAGTGCAGTAATGTAACTTAAAATAGATAATAATGAAATAGATTTTATTTTTGTTTATTTGCTGTTTCTAAAGCCAAGTAGTTTAGCCAAATACAATTGTTGACAAGTACACATTTATATGACTGCTATGATTATAATATAGTTTATAACAACATTTTTAGAAGTGGTTGCATGTTAATCACTCACAAAGGTTAAAACGAGTTTATTCCATGTTACATAAAAGGGATTATTAGCTACTGAATGAATACATACATTGAACTGCACTATATTTTTCACAAACATTAACTTAGTGAACATTGTAATCCTGAATTTAGTGAAGTGCTTTGAAAAGCTGGAACTTTAGTTTAGGTAAACATAGTAGTTATATTTGGAATATTTCAGAGAATTTTAAACTTAAGATAGCTTCCAAAATCAATCAATCTTTAGATTTACAATAACATATGATTTTGTATATATTCATTTTCAAATGCCACTTAATAATAACTGAATAATTACAGATTAGAGATGCAGGATTTGGCATTGAAACAGCAGAGGAGAAAATGCTAACTGAAGAGCAAATCAGAGTATTCTATGCCCGGAATAAAGAACAGGTAAAAACAAACTGAAAACCTGAACAAAAGGAACAGGTAAAACATATCATTGTAGCTATATCTGTTTGCAAATCTCTGTCTTGTAAATTTTTAATATGTTGAAGAACTGAACTAATGTAGATTTAGTACATAGAAAAAAGGAGACATTATCTGTCTTTTTTTCTTACCAACTCATACAAATATGGCTTGGTAACACTGTAACATTCCAACTAAATTAAACTGAACTCCAATTAAAAACCAAAAGATTTTGTAGTTCTTTCTGTTATCAGAATGTGTATGACCCTTAGTCATAGCCCTAAACATAGGCTGTTAGGTGCTGAAATGTAGCACAAAACCAAAATCCAGTGTCATCTATATGACAGTACGTATCTATTTGACACATACTCTTCCAGCCAGAAAATAAGTGATAGTATCTATTACGTTTTTTCTTCTTTACAGCTTTTATCACGAGATAGTACTGGGAATAAGCATGTGCACAGGCAGAAAGAGAAAGCATCTCCATTGAAGTTTATTTTTCTGGCCTTATCCTATATTAGGGGACAACAAACAGCTAAGGACAGACAGAAAGTTCAAGAAAACAATGAAATTATGCTGGTCACCATTAAATGGCAGTAGTCTAGCAAAAAAAAAATTGTCAAAAGCTTTGGCAGTATGATAGATAAAGATAACTCTGTAGAAGGATCTGAATCACAAAAATGAAGCTGCTTAGCAAGTATTTATACCTTCTCCTATTTAAGATCTTCATAAGATAAACAGAGGCTGGAATTATATGCAGACAACTAGTTTGTTTGATATTATTAGAGGGCCCAATGGAAGGGATCAATGAAAGGGTTGGCATAATCAAAAGAAGAAGCTGGGAAAGTATTCCTGTGGTATTCCAAATGAATGAGAGTGAGACAAGATGGTTCCTACTGAAGCCAGAAGGAAAAAAGAAATCTGATAGTAACTACCAGATGGCTGCACCATGGTTTAGAAGGGAAGTAACAGGGAGAGCTTCTAAGGAATTGTGAAGAGCTTGGTTTTGGCAAAGCTGGGATTCTTATTTAGACAGAAACAGTTTTGAAATAAAGGTAAAAATAAGTTATCTTCATGGGAACAGCAGCCAAATTTGAGATTAGTTAGGTGTAGAGGGAGACATGTGAGGAGTAAAGACAGGGGAAAAGTATGCAGTGTTTGATATATGGCAGCACTACTACACCGCAGCAGACCCTAGTCAACGTTAGGACAGGGAGAATAACAAAACTACTATGAACTATTAGAAGCAGTTCAGAGGCCCCTATGCAGATTGAGAAGCCAATTATTTGCCATTCTTTAAGTGTAATTCTAAGCTGAAAAATATTTATGTTAAAGTAACGATATGGGATATAGATTCCTTTGTACTCAGTGGGCAAAATTATTCCTGATTTAATACTCTGCAAGCTTGCTGAAGCTCCAGAGGCTACCTGTTATAAAAGAATGGAGACTCAAGGTAATAGACCTTCAGATATAACCGGAAGCAGAAATTGTTTCTTTTTAATGATGAAACTGGGTGAACCAGGAGACCCAAATCTAATAGCCACATCTATTTCTTTTAATGTGAACAAGTGTACTTTTGAAGCCACAACAGTATAGATACTCCCTTTATGCATTGTACTCAATGTTTTTGTATTTGCATTCATTCTGTCTCTTTTGAGTTAGTTCGTCTTGTGAAACGGGTTAAGTTTATGCATAGATATGAAGATAATTGAAAGAGAAAAGCAATTAATTGAAAGCACATGTGAATATTTCACCCTCATATTATTAAAGGAAAAATGTATCATACACAATCTGATGAGGGTGACTGGTAAAGAAAAGATTTAGTCAAATATTTAAAAGGAGAGAAGATATTTGAGGAAATTCACAATATTGAAGAAAAAGGTGACATACAAGCAAAAAAAGATTAAAAACTCACAACAGCTTCAAAAGTTATTTTCTGATGAAAATGTACATTTATAGGTTTGAAGGTTGAAACTGAAGGCATGAAAAGAACATAGCAAAGAGAATGAAAGAAAAGCCTGCAAATATCTCAGTGTTCTATATTTGCAGCCAGCTACACGATTTTTAGTTTCAAAAATTATGCCTGGAACTGAATTGCAGTTTGTTGTGTCACACTATATGTGTTACTGCAAGCATAGCATTTGATCACATTGAGTTTCTAGATCATTTTCTTCACTCATTTGCATTTTAACCTGGAAGAACATGTGCTTAATGTAATTTTACGACTTCACTTGCCTCAATTAATTGTATTTTAGACATTTTATAGTGTTGTTGTCTCAAATGATTGATCAAAAAACTTCCCAAACAATTTGACAGGGTTTTGAGTAATGTATATGAATGCCATTTTAAAGCAGGAATTATGAGTTACTTTGGAAAGGATGGATTTGTTACTTTGGAAAGGATTATCTAATTTCTGATGATAAACTCTGAGTTCCTGCAATTCATAGGGGAAAAATTTTGGTTTTTTAGCCTGATTTTGAGGATTTCGTTCAATTCATGATGAGTGGACCATGCCACGTTTTGGTAATCACTAAAAAAGAAGCAACTGATGCTATTCCTCACTGGAAAGAACTACATAAATCAAGTGAGAGTATGCCTGATGAGCCTGAGGCTGAGAAGCCAGACAGGTAACTAACAGCAAAAATGTGTCTGTGATGTGATTCAGTTACCGTATTTGGAGCACACCATAAACCAAGGCACATTCTTGCAGACACTCACGTGCCCGTGTGCACAGGGTCCAGGGGATAGGCAGAGTTCTTCATCTGTTTTTTCACAAGCTCATCACTAGAGATGCAACCACAGTTCCTGTGGGAATACAGAAACTCCTTGCTTCCTAGGTAAAGACAGCAAGCAAAGGGCACTGATCTCTTGCCATTTCTGAACTAGCCTTGAATGGGTTGTCAGACCGATGGGACCAGTGCTATGCTTCAGAGCTGATGTACTCCATGCAATTCCACTTCATACTAGTTCACCCAGACAAAGTGACTGCCAGCTTTGCTTACTGAGGGTTGCAGCCTTGACCATGTTTACTCCTATGGATGCTGGGAAGCTGTAGATGTGGCCCAAGGCAGACTAGGGGACACCTGAAGCATGCTGTGCTCCCTGGGACCACTCTGTGAAAGCCAGCAAACAAGTGGGAGGGTTTTGGGTTTTTCCCCCCCTGCCTCCAAGATGCATAAAAACATTGGAAGGATTAGCTGTTCACAACCGTGGTATCTTGAAATATCTGGTTTTCTCCTATGCCAAATATTGGTAGAGAATTTTAAAGAGGATGATAGTTGTATACACAACATCAGACAATAAAGAGAGTGTTCACAAAAATTCAAATATTGGATCAGGTTTTATATTTAGACATGAGATTTACTTGAAGCAACATGAATTTAAATACTTTGTTCCAAAAAAGAACTTGTCATAATAATTGATATTTTTGTTGATGCCTGCTGTATCCCTTTCTGCATTAATTTAGTACAACTGAGGAATATTGCATTTTCTGTAAGTGACCCAGAGTGACTGTATTTACATAGCTAAATAAACCTTAGAAATACAGGCAACTAACAATGAGAAGTATCTCTGTTAAAGACAATTCTGTAGTGCTATCATTTTTTTTTTCATGCTGTACATGAATTAAGCACAATCCTTTTATTGATCATTCATTATATACTGTACACTTGTCAGTGGTAATTCTGTCTAGTGAAATAGAAAGACTATTTTGAATAAGCTAGAGGGGAATTAGAGAAGCTGCATGGCTGCGATTTCTCTTTCGTAGCACATGACAAGGCACTTTTTGAGAAGATTAGTAATTCTCTTCTCAGAAACATTACTTCAGTCATGAATCTGAATTTAATAGAAATTTAGTTTGGCATGCTATTCTTATGTTTCACTAACCTTTAAGAAAGTACATTTGCAAGAAGTCAACTGTTAACACAATGCATGCAGTGACTTAAATACTGTATTACTTTGTATCTCATTAGGTTGGAAGGAACCGTGGAAACTGAGAGTATATTAAACATATGTGATGTGCAAGACAGTGTAGAAGATGCCAGCAGGCAACTTGCCTTTTTTTTCCCAAATTTTGATAAAAAGACAGACCAAAAAATTGAAAAGACTTTGGCCTTAATTAGACCTTCTCTCTTAAAGGAAAGACGACGTAAGTGTTAATAACTACATTTTCCATTTAGGGTATATAAAAAGTCTCATATTTTGAACTTTAAAAATTCTAACTCTACTAATGAAATGTTCTTACATTATATTGTCTCCCCAGCATTAAGCTGACAGTAATCTTTGTCAGGAAAAAAGTTACATGGTTAATGTTTTTGATATGTTGAGAATGTAAATGTCCATGCTATTTTGTTCCTTTGCCTGCTTTGTCAAGAATGTATTTAGATTGTATGTTTGGATGAAATGTTTCTAGAAGACCTCTCAGAGAAGCTAGCAATTTCAAAGTATAGTGTAGGGGATCGTACTTTCTGTTGTAATAAAGCGTTATCCTTGAATGACAAGTCAAAGGTAGATCAATGGCAAGGTGAAAAAGATCTGACCCCGGATGTTCTATGCTGCATAAGGTAGTGCTGCACAAAGACAGGTCTATACAGACGATGTTTTTACATATTAAATCAGAAAATCTACCCCATTAGAATGAAGCTCCATCCAAAAAATTTTACTTTTCTTCTCAAGCATATATTTTCATTTTTTCCTAGATTCTAGATAGCACCTTTATTTCTAACTTGGAATCTCTGTATTGGAAATAACCTATACACAGAGATCTGAAAGACTACAATTTTGACCTCTCTTTGTGTATTTATTGTCTTGATCGTTATCTAGTATTTGCTTAGAGCAGCAGTTTTGCAGTCCATATATAGGCAATTATAGAGTCATTTTGACTTGTACCAAACACTGTTTACTTATGTTTGTGGTCTTGTAAAACTTAGTCAAATGAATATTCACTTATTCAAAATCCTTAGACCTTCTTTGGGTGATAGTAGCACATATCATATTTCTCAGTCAGGAATTCCTACTGAGGTTTCTGAAGTGAGAGAAAGCCTTAAGAAGATGAGCATCGGCTTTCGGAGTGTCCAGGCAACTACTGAAGCCCTCTAGCAGTTGCTTTAAATTAGTCTTCTCTTCTTCAGTTAAGAAATTAATTTACCTGTAAAATTTAAGATTATGATTGGAAAATCCATGACATTTTTTGCAAGTGTGCAAATTAATGAATGGATGGCAATTTAGCATTATTTCAATATTTTAAACAGATTCTATCATGCAAAGAATAAAGGATGATGGCTTCAAAATAGCAATGCAAAAAGAAATAATCCTATCTGAGGAACAAATACGTGAATTTTACAAAGAACATGAAAATCAAGACTACTTCCCAGCCCTTCTAGAGCAAATGACCAGGTACGTTGAATGAAAAATCAACATGTGGATCTATAAATAAGATTGAAATTTTTACAATTAATAATTATCCTGAGTAATACACGACTACAAAATACCCGTGTATCTGAGAGTTTAGTAAAACTCAAAAACAGGACCAGACAACTGCAGAAAATGAGATCATCCCCAAGTATAGTAGATAGGCTGGGAAACTGCCCGGTAGAAAAGGACCTGGGGGTGCTGGTTGAGAGCTGGCTGAACATGAGCCAGCAGTGTGCCCCAGTGGCCAAGAAGGCCAAGAGCCTCCTGACCTGTATCAGAAATAGTGTGGCCAGCAGGAGTAGGGAAGTGATCGTGCCCCTGCAGTCAGCACTGGTGGGGCCGCACCTCGAATACTGTGTTCAGTTTTGGGCCCCTCACTACAAGAGGGTCATGGAGGTGCTGGAGCGTGTCCAGAGAAGGGCCAGGAAGCTGGGGAAAGGGCCTGGAGCACAAGTCTTATGAGGAGCGACTGAGGGAACTGGGACTGTTTAGTGTGGAGAAGAGGAGGCTGAGGGGAGACCTTATTGTGCTCTACAGCTACCTGGAAGGAAGTTCAGTGAGGTGGGTGTTGGTCTCTTCTCCCAAGTAACTAGCGATGGGCCGAGAGGAAATGGCCTTAAGTTGCGCCAAGGGAGGTTTAGGCTGGACATTAGGAAAAATTTCTTTACTGAGAGAGTGGTCAAGCCTTGGAACAGGCTGCCCAGGGAAGTGCTTGAGTCACCATCCCTGGAATTATTTAAAAGACGTGTAGATGTGGTGCTTAGGGACATGGTTTAGTGGGCATGGTGGTGTTGGGTTGACGGTTGGACTCGATGATCTTAGAGGTCTTTTCCAACCTTAATGATTCTATGATTCTATTCTATGATTCTAGATAAATAAATCAGGTTTTTAAAAATTACTAGCTACTCCATATCTCTGCATGTAGGATGTTGAAGTCAGTGGCCAGTTCCAATGATTTGGGTGAAAACAGTTGAGCTCTGCTCTGGAAGGCTGCCGAGGAAAGGAGGAAAAATAAATAGTGTTTTGATATTGCCTTTATATGAAGTTGGGACATGGCTGGGATAAATACAAAAACTTAGGAGCTGATGAGCATTTTTATGTCTAATAATAAAGACATAGCCCAATTCTACAACATTCTTGCTGTCATGTTAACATTCAGTAACTTTGAAATTTAAATTTGTGTTTAAGCCCCATAAGGTTTTATCAGACTGTAGCTGTTTAAATGGAGATGGGTTTTTAAATCCTCCAGTAGTAGGGCTTATTTTCCTGGCCTGGACTGTGTATAATCAAATTCCTTTTACAAATTACAGAGTTTAATATTTGATGTTTTTAATGCCAGTTTTCCTGTTTTACAGTGGTCCAACTCTTGTACTTGCTCTAACACGAGAAAATGCTATAGCACACTGGAGATATTTATTAGGCCCGAAGACTGTTGAAGAGGCTAAGAGGGAAAATCCAAACAGGTAACACTTACAATAGTAAACGATGATTCACAGCTTCCAATTTCCTTTCACATTCCTCATCTCAATGAATACTACATTCCAACTGGTGTAACTATAGTGCCATCATCTGGAAACTGATATATATTTCTGCAGTTTGTTAAGCTTTTCTTGGAAGAAGTGTTGTATTACACATAGTGACTTTAGCATTTTTTAAGAAATAATGGCTACTAAACATGATGAAAATCTGAATTTAAAAACAGGTATTGAAGCAAAAGAAAATCTCTTGAGTCAGAGAAAAATCCCTGACTGCTAGAAGCACATACCACAGGAAGAATCCACCTGTAATAATCTTTTTATAATCCTGCTCTGGCGGTCGTATGAACAGGTTACTTGGCTATTAAGTTGAATCTTTGTGACCTTGGACGGCAATTTTTAGACTTTGTGGTCTACAGAAGTATTGTTATTAATTTTCTACATGCAAAAAACAGTGGTAATATCTCATGCTTATTGATTTTTTTGCTTGAAATAGCACCATTATTTTTTAGAACAGATGCTTATTTTCTTACCTTAATGAAAACTTTCTATCAGTAGCGTATTTTATTTGTGACTAAGTTTCTTCTACACATTTTATAAATTAACATCTTAGTTTTACCTGCTTATTTTATTGTGCTAAGAAACTGCTGTGGTATCACCTTACCTGTTGTGTTTCATTAAGCAAGGACTATTATTATCTTGGAAATATAACAAGATGACAGTTAGGATGGAAGGTGTTCATATTTCAGGTGGTTAATTAAAAAGCTGATTGTTCTTTCTGTAGACAATGAAGGTTTCTTACTCCTACAGAGAGATCATCAAACACTTAAGTCGCCAGATCAACATTAATTTATATTCACTGGGTTAAGGCTAGTCATAGTTGAAGCTCAAAATGGCTATACCTTTAAGTAACTTACTCTTTTAATGACTCTTAGTTTACGTGCACAGTATGCAATCAACAACATACCTATTGGTCAGCTGCATGGTAGTTCTACACCCGATGATGCTGAGAAGGAATTACAGTTCTTCTTCCCCCAGGAGCACACACTGGCATTAATCAAACCTGCTGCTGCTAAGGAGCATAAAGGTAAGCGATCTAGAAAGTATGGGCTATGTCTACAGATGTAATTTCTACAAAATATTAGCAATGTACACTGCAGTAAATCATGTCAGGTGCATTATTTTATTCTCTGAAATGCTTTTTCCGTGCAGAGAAATGCTTTTACAGGGCTTGCATAATTCATATTGAGGTCTCAAGTGTCACATTTCCTTTGCCTATAGCTCTTTCTTCACAAGAATGATAGTGAATTGAAGTGAGAGAGTTCTTAGCTAAGTTAAACAGTTTAAAAGCCAGGCACTTGTGCAAACTAGCCATCCAGCATCCTTTTAAGTCAAAGGAGAGGGACACTTTCCAAATTCATGTTACTTACTTCAGACAGATATCTCTACTGACTCAAAAGGGGTCATCGCTCAATTAGATGCATTCCCATCCTTGGTTTAGCTCGCTATTAGACAAAGGGAATGAGGAGGAAAGTTAAAGTAAAAAGAACACTATTTACAATTTGGAATCTTACCTTAAAGATTTTTGCTGCCACTTTTTTTTAACCCCTCTATCCAGAGCCTCTGGCATTCGTCTTTTCTGTCCTAACAAATTTCAGTAGTCTTTCTAATGTTAATTCATCATTGGCTTTTGTGAGTCTTTCTTCCCCTCTTGTAACAATCCAGATTGATTTTAGCAGGCCAACTGGTGTGTGATAGAACATTATAACTACAGTCCACATTCTGTCCAATGTGAGAAGCAACAGTGAATGCTACTGGTACAGTTTATGAGTCTGGGTTTGTCACCTGCATAGAGATGGATTAGCGCAATGACAATGGTTTCTGTATATTTTAGAGGACTGTTGAAGTGTTTGTCATATTGTCCATGATTTTTTGATAGTGTAAGTAGAATTTTAATAGATATTGGAGATTTTTTTTAAAAAGCATCTAGTATTTTCTCAAATTTTCAAAGTATGGGTAGTTTTTTTGCATCTAAACTTTTTAAATTTTTTTGCATCTAAACTATTTCAATCAAGAACGAGTTTGCTTCTTATTCTCCTAGATGACATTATGCAAAAAGTTAAAGATGCTGGATTTGCCATCTCAAAGATTAAAGAAGAATCTTTAACTCATGAAATGGCTACACAGTTTTATAAGGATCACGAAGGAAAACCCTTTTTTGAAGACTTAGTGTCTTGTATGACTGAGTAAGTGTCTCATTATATACAATATACATATATATACAATACATATTTATACACAATACTGAGGTATGTAAGTATACATCAAACTTCGAATTTACAGTACCAACAAAACATGCTACATCCAAAATGGGCTAAGGATTTTACACTCTGTCACTCTTTTGGGCAAGTTTAGTGGCTTCTAGCATGGAGTGCTCTTCCTTTAAAGGGAAGATTTAAAATTCTTTCCAAATTTATGGATAGTGACTGTTATTTTGGATTTTTTTTCCAAAAAAAGAAATAATTTCTGATGGAATCCTTGTTCTTCTCACGCAGGACAAATATCTTCCTCAAAATATTGTTAGTACAGCTGTTGATAAAACAGTATGTATTGTCTTGCTTCAGAAATTATTGAGTGAGAAATTTTTTAGGACAAAAAGTCCAAATCCAAATAGCTGATCCTCATAATCTTTTTGGCTTTCAAATACAGGATATTGTCTTCAACAAATCACTCAGAAACAAATTTTAAAATTTAACCGGTTTAACAAAATTCAGATAGCGTAATGCTTACCATAACCCTTCATGGTACCTCTGAAGCTAAGTCTGCATCAAAGCTAAGTCTGCATCTCAGAATAGTGTAAGAGCTTTCTTATATTGATTTTACAGGGGCCCATCAGTGGTAATGATCTTAACAAAGGAAAATGCTGTGGAAGAGTGGAGGCAACTAATGGGTCCATGCGATCCAGAATTGGCAAAAGAAACCTCTCCTGAATCAATTCGAGCTCAGTTTGCACAAGATATTTTGTCTAATGCTGTTCATGGATCATCTACTAGAGAACATGCACTGAAAAGCATTGAGTGCGTATTTGGAGAGCTTGATATAGATTGAAGAATTAAGATGCAATCTCTGAAAATTTATATTCATGTCATTAGATGCATTTGTCTACCCAACCACCTATATTTAAGACTATATATACACACATATTTTCCTTCATAGTCCATCCATTTTTTTATCAGCCAGTTTTTTGTTATCAGCTTTGCCATATTGCAAAGTATATCAATGTAACAAGTAATACCTGCTAGGAGTTTGATGTTAGTAATTATTTCTTTATGTATGTTTAGTAGATGGTTTTTCTGTTTTTAACAGATTCATGCCTTTCTAGTAGTTGCAGGAGTCTAAGGTGTTTTGTATGTAACTACCTTAAAAAAACAGGGTCAAGGAAAGTCATTAAACCACTGTTAATGACATGTCCACTGTGATGTGGATTGACTCCTCCAGTTCAGGCAGCCTACAAAGGAGAAATGCTGAAAGGTAGTGGAGGCACTGCTACAACTTTGGCAAGGAGCAGCAGAAAGTGTGGGAACGCTCCACGAGGGAGAAGGAGCCAGGAGCCAAGCATGACCGCAGCACAGGCTATGCCCTCACTGGTGGGACACAGCATCCAAGCATAACTGGGCAGCCACATCCATCAACAATACCAGACAAAGCAAGTAATGAACCAGGTTCAGGACCCATTCAAGGGTCCAGTCAGGAACAACAGGTGAGAGGGCCAGAGACAGGTACTCCTGCAACACAGCTCAGGCAAGGATTAAGCCCAAGTGTAAGCTTAAATGGGGCTCCTGGGCCTGTTGGCCAACGATATGGCTGTGCATCCCAGGTGAGACTGCTCAGGCCTATTAAGGCCTATTGGTTCCCTCAGGGCCCTGAAAAGCATTTGCATTGTTTATTTATCCTTTCCCTAAACATCTTCTAACGATTACTGTTACAGGTAGGATAATAAACTAGAAGGTCCTTTCCAGTCCATTTACTCAATTCAAATATATCAGATGAAGTAAAATATAAAGTCAGCTCTTGCATAACAGCTATTCTTGACATATGCCTCCTTGCCAAACTAGAGAATTGGTATCCTGTCTCAGTCTAACTTGGCTGGCCTTCATGAAGAACACAAATACTCTTCCGTAGCTCATATATTCTCACTTTTGCTGTCCGAGTCTGTTGAAGGTTGAGATACTAAAGAATGGCATTCAGTTAAAGCAATTTACTTACGGCATTGATTATAAGTGCAAAGTCCAGAAAGAATGAAGTCTTTCTCACTCTTTCTTTATTGTTCCTATTGTATTTAATACAACTAGCTGTTTTAAAGAGCTTCCTGACAAATATTTCTGTTGTGATGGAGCATTTGTTATTATAGACATTCCTCCAGCAGAAGTTGGACTGAACATTCTCCTGGTGGCCCATTTTCACCTACAGCTGCTTTACTTCCATAAACTCGACTTAAGGCTAGCTAGCCTGTAAGAAGCTGTGATTAGTGCAGATTCATGCCTTTCTAGTATGTCGCCTCACGAGGTGAGTTCTGAGAAACATACTTCAGAACTGCTGTATGTTTTTTGGCTTGTTTTTTTCCTTCAAAAACCCATTAAAACTGTTCTTCCTGGCACTATTTCAGCACTCTGTCTTTTGGGTGCTGGCATGTTGTACTTTAAACCAATAAGCAGTCTCAGAAAAGGCCTGAGTAGGGCAATTTCAGATACATCAACTCAGTTCATTTCCCAAGATCCTTGCTAGAGTTAATGGCTTCTCTACCAATGGGGCAAATAAAATGTTGAAGGTTTAGATGGGATTTTTTTTTTGCAGGAGCAGAAATGCTGAAACAGCAAAATATGTTTATGACTTAAGAGTTCATTAATCTTCTGATGGAAGTTCACAATCAAATAGTAAATGTTTGATAGGTATCACACGCGGGTGATACCTGTGTTGAATACTGTGGATTATTTATTGCATTGATCTTAGAAATTTCACTTAGCTGTAGGGGTACAAGAGCTCTTCCTGGTTAATTTTATATACTGAGTTATTGCTTGTTTAACCATCATTCTTCCATTACATCACTCTCAAGCAATATAGCATTTTCTTCTGTTTGGTTTAACTGTTAGCTGTTGAAGGACTACATTTATTTGGGTTAATATATTCATATGTGTCACTTATGACCCCTGCTTGGGGGATCATAAGTGCTTGGTTAAAATGATTCGGTAGATTACATTGAAATATTATGCATAGATCTATGACAGTTTTTCTTCCCATTGCATAAGTATGCAAACCCAAATTGAAATGTGGGAACATTTAATTTATTAATGCTTATTTGCTTCTCCTAAATATGTTCTTGATCTTAATGTCTTTTAGCAGCTTTGGAAAGGAGGAATTTAAGAGAGACTTTTCAAAACAATAAAAATAACTGTTTCAGTCAGCTGATGGAGAGATTCAGATTCACAAAGGTTGTGTATCTTTGAGTTACAGCCTGTTGTGGAATTATCAAAATATCATGTATTCAAAAACATGACAATTGAAATACTGTCAGTATTTTAACAGATTACTTTCTCTCTTTAAAGGTTTAACTCAAGACTTAGGTATTGTACACATAATTTAGACTGCCATCCACTCTTCTTCGAATTTTATATTACTGTGACATAGACATGGATGTAATGTTTAAGAGTTTGAGCACTTGTGATGGGATCAGCAAACATTTGCATTTATAGAGTCAGGAGGAATGTGTTCCAACATAAACTCCATTGAGTCTCACAGATTAAAATTTTCTTGCAATTAAATTTATACAGCTCCTCTGCCTACAAATCTTATAGAAAGTCTGACTCTGTCCTTTTATCTCATATCTAAATGCCAGACCAAAAGAGAATGTGACCTTCACGACCATTTATTTAGAAAATATCTCGTGGTTCAGCATAGAATTAGGTGGTGCAGAGATGTGATGAAAATTATTCCAACACTAACAGAAGATAACATAATTATTCTTCTGATTTTTCTCCCAGCAGGAGAGAAATGGAACCACAGGACATGTTTATTTATACAACAGACCACATATTTCCTTGTTTAGGAACTTTAATGAAATCATAATTTGACACTAAGCCTATATTAAAGATCTGTTTCAGTTTAGCATGATAAACAAGCTGGTTCTAAATATCAAAATACTGTTTAAGAAGAATTAGTATGTCTGATTTTAGTGAGTATTTGTACTGAATTACTGCGTAATAAAATAAGAGAAGTGGGGAAAAAGCTTTTTTCCCTGCCAAGAAGATGGAGTCAATCAGCTTGTGGTTGTGTACCGCTGCACTGTTTTTCTTTTGCTCTGACTGCTGAATGAGCTACACTGGCAGGTCAGACCTCGCAAGTATCTATTCACTTTATCCACAGTTCTTTGGGAGCAAATGATTAGCTTTCTGATTACCTTGTTCAGAGGATAAATGCGGATGTGCTCTGAGTATCTGCAAACTAAAGTTTTCATCATACTGTAACCAGAAGGAATCAAAATACTTAGGGTGTTGGTCTGTTCGGGGCATCTCTTGAACACTTTGATGCATCTATTAACCTTCTATCTCTAACATAGGCCGTCTGACATATTTAAGGTACTTTGGGGTTTTGATCTTAGTATTCTCCTCTAGAGAAAAGGAGTGTGTCCTCCCTTCCAGATGCTTTCCTTTATGCTTATTGCCATACTGGTTTATCCACAAGCCTTTTGGCAGCCACAACAGGAGCCAGTCTGATATTAATAGATTACCTGGAACCACCTGAATTTACTGCATCTCTGAGAAGCAAGCTTGGAATCCTGTTTCGCCTTGCAGTAAGGCTGGTGTTCAGTTTCGGACATGTTACAAGAAATATAGTGTCAGCAGTTGAAATTAAATGTAGAGCCTTGATTAGGTCTAATTAGAAGTAATAGTAATATACCTCTATAGAAATTAAATACTTATTTGTAGGTCCTTGCAAGTTACTGTTTTTTACCATAAATAGAAACACAATTTTGAATCTTTGTTGACCCATATTGATGGATTTATATTTATTTACAAAATTAATTGGGGCTGATGTGGTTTACCAAAAAAATCTGGTTGAGGAAACGTTTTCAGATGTGCATTTATATTCAACTACTAAGCGCAACCAAAAAGTGTGTGTCGGTTGTGCGTAATTGGAGTAAATATTTTTTCAGGTTTCATTAATTTGGAATCTAGGTTACAATGCTGGATAAAATAATTTTAGAGCTGTTTGAGTATTTTGGACTGGAAAATCTTCTTGTTATTTGTACAGGAAGTATTTCTCAGTTATATGCAATGACTGGATGAAAGTAACGGAGCTGCAACACTGAGTTGAATTAAAGTGATCGGGACATTCAGGTCCTGTTGAAGGGGGGTTTATGGCAGTTTTTTAAATGTGGTTCATAAAAGAGTTCTGATTTTTATTTACAGTGAGCTTCTAAAATGGTGCCGATTATTCACAATTAGAGTAAATATTTTTTCAGGTTTCATTCTTTTGGAATTGAGGTTAGAACATTCAGTGAAAATATTCAATGGCACTTCTTACTAAACTGGGTACATCTGTGTGGGAGGTAGTAAGAAACGCACTAGAAACATCTGTTTGGAGTTCCAGGCAATTTTTATTTTATGTGAAAAAAATGCCAAGTCCCTCAGCTGTAACACTGAGAAATAACATTTGACACTTCAAGTTTTGGCCTGTTAATTTTTTCAGCAATGACTACACCTGGCCATGAATGTGCACGAGGAGAGGTGAGGTGAGTCTTATGAGGAGCGGCTGAGGGAACTGGGGTTGTTTAGCCTGAAGAAGAGGAGGCTGAGGGGAGACCTCATCGCGCTCTACAACTACCTGAAAGGAGGTTGTAGTGAGGTGGGTGTTGGTCTCTTCTCCCAAGTAACTAGCGATAGGACAAGAGGAAATGGCCTCAAGTTGCACTAAGGGAGGTTTAGATTGGACATTAGGAGAAATTTCTTTACTGAGAGAGTGGTCAAGCATTGGAACAGGCTGCCCAGGGAAGTGGTGGAGTCACCATCCCTGGAAGTATTTAAAAGACGTGTAGATGAGGCACTTAGGGACATGGTTTAGTGGACATGGTGTGTTGGGTTGACGGTTGGACACGATGATCTTAGAGGTCTTTTCCAACCTGTATGATTCTATGATTCTATGATTCTATGAGTCTGACTTTTTGCCACATGCCGGGGAGCAGAAGTGGTGAGTGGCCCACGTGGGGAGGAAACATTTGCCTGCTCGAACAGCCCTCACTGCTCCAACAGCTGTTTCGCGCCTTCGCAAGGGAAGGGCAGTGGGCGGGAGGGCGGGGGTGTTCTGGGTCTGCATTCAGCTGGCATTTGATGTCGCAGTGAGTTAACAATTGTAACGGATTTTCAAAATGGAGTGAATTATATTAGTGTTGAATTGGGTTGACCGATGGCTTCTTAGAAAGTAGAAAAAAATGGATTTGGGAAAACAAAATGGAACAGTAAGGGAAACCTTACTAATTCATTCCCCCTGGCTGCACATCTGTTCTTTGTATTATGACATCCCCTGCTTTTTGTTGTATTGCCTTTCCTTCTTCCGTATTGTTACCATAACAGAATGAAAGTTAGCCAGTATAAAGCATACATAAAAATATCAAGGATTTTGGAAACACCGGGCTTGGTGCATAAAAGTTTATTCCAACATACTGGAATACTCAGTCCAAAGACAGTAACTTACAGAAGGAATGGTGGCAATTCTCTGTAGAAAATAATTTTTACATTTTTCTCTCTGATATCAAAAAATGAAAAAAGTTTTATTTTAACAGTTGTAAAATAATATGTAATGTTGCTATGAAGTCTAGCTAGCTGTTCCAAAGGTTTCATTCAACAAACAACACACTTGATGGTATTCACAATAAAACTTGTTAAAGTGAAATATCACAACTTTGGTATTTGTTATTTCAACATCACATTGATAGGACTGTTGTTCATTTTTAGTAGCTAACCTTTTACATATTTATTGGGGTACTTTAGAATCATAGAATTATAGAATCGTTAAGGTTGGAAAAGACCTTTAAGATCATCAAGTCCAACCGTTAACCTTACACTGCCAAGTCCACCGCTAAACCATGTCTCTAAGCACCACAGCTACAGGTCTTTTAAATACCTCCAGGGATGGTGACTCAATTAAATTGGGATCAACAGGTAATCAAAGCTTAAGTACTCCTGCTACATAGTAGATGATAGAACTATTCTACAAGTGTTCCAATCATACTTATCTTTTAGATCATTCTTACTTAAGTCAGCATTTTCAAACTCACTTAACTTAGTCACCTGCAGTGAAATTCTGTCTCCTTTGATTTCGATTTCAGTTTTTCTATTTCATTGTACAGGATTAAGATTCCACCTATCATCTGTATTTAGGCACCTAAGTTTGTGGTCTGTTTTTTTTAGACATGTCAAATACACATAATTTCCACTGAAGTCAATAGATGCAATATATGCTCAGCATTCCTGGCACCAGGATTGAATTTTGGATCTAATTCTGCAGATGTTCCATGGAGATAAAGTCCTGCATCTGCCCAGAATTATCAGGAAGGGCTACATTCAAATGCTGACCTTTGCATATTTTAACCAACTGCTCGATACTCAACCAATGATCATGTAGGGTTGTTTTTTTTCCCCCTGAACTACCCTACACACTGTTATTCGATTTTTCTCTAACACCTCTGTCCCTTTGTTTTAAGCATTCTAACTTGGCATCTATGTCTTCAGCTTGTGTTAGCATATTACCAAGTATATTACTGCTGCTACCAAAATCACTCCAGCATATTCTGCCTTAAATTTCATGCATGCAAATTCCACTGTAATTCTTGTAATAATCAATATACTGATATGACCCGTTGTAACTCTTTATGTTAACCTACACAGAACTCTTTTTTTTCTGATGTAGATTCTCTCTATTTCAGAAATGCTCATTTTGTTTTATGGATACCAGAATTGCCAAATCTAGTCATTAGTTTTGCTGCAGGAATTCTTGAAGGTCTTTAACATGTCTATCATGAGCTCTTATGTTAATGCAGGTGATCCTTTTATGTGTTAACAGAAATCAGACTGTGCTAGCCATACTGCCTTATCTAGGTAGAGCTTGAGCAGGAATAGCATAAATGCCATCTTGGAGTCACGTTAATTACATTTATATCATCTTTGCTATTTTAATACCTCACACGGCATATGTTGTCAGTAAAACTTAGTACATAAGTAAAAGCATCTGCTTTGTCTATGACCCTTCGCAGGGTAAACGTTACCTTCTGATCAGCAAAATTGCAGATAGCCAGTTGTTTTGAGAAGTTCAGGAATAGGGACAAGACATATTTATTTATTTGTTTGTTTATTTATTTATTTGGTATCAGAGAAAGATTTAGAAATATGGTGTCAAATGATAAAAAATTATCCAAATGAACACCGAGCCACACGAAGCCCTATCTTCTCTTTAACACTGTACAGTAGCTGTCAGTTATGTTTAAAATAATGCTATTCCAGTTTTCATAACAAAGCTATATTACAGCAAACATAAGTGTTACTTTTAAGAATTCCACAGATCTGCTTCACTTTAATCTGTCCTTTTAAAAAATACTGATTTTTCAATTAGATGCTTAAATATATTTGAAATTATAACAACAGAAGCCAGCCTGAAGTACAATAAAAAAAAATTAAATGTCTGCTTCCAATGCATTTTTGCTACACAAACCCACAAGATCAAATACTAACACTGTAAGCATATTTCTGGCACGCACATAAAATAATCACATAATGCATACCCAGATGCTGATTGGCAAACTATGTTTCTGAATGGTCTGAACAAGGGCTGTGATTCCAAGTAGCAGATAGATTCAGCTCCAGCAGCTGCAGTGGTTGCTGCCCCAGATGTCTGCCAGAGGTTACCATCCTCTGCTGCTCCTCAGCTGCCACGGTTCTCAGCTCACCAGACTGACTCAAAGACTAACTCGCCAACTACTAAAGCAGTGCACTTTCTGAGGAGAAAAGAGATGCCCCATGCAGCTCTCCAATCTCTGGCAGGGAAGCAGGGCAGGCAACCGGCATAAGGAGTTAAAACCTCTGGCAGCCAAGGCTAGATCTATCTAGAATTGCAAATCAGAGCCCAAGATTCAGTCAGCTTGAATATGCCTACCACGTATTAGTGCAAACCTACGCTCTATGGCTTGCAGTGGCTTGAAAGGAAAAGCAAACCTTTTAAAAGTAAAGTGCAGCAAAAACGTCTACGTAGAAACTGCCGTGAGTTTTTAAGTCAATGAGTTCTGGATTAATAAAACATGCCAACCAAGCCAGATTGTGACCCTCATCGTGCAGGAGAAGTCTTTCCTTTTGGAAATTTCACACTCATACTTTTTTAGGGTTGACTTCTTTCTGGCCATTTCTTATTTTAATAGCCTTTTTGGGGCCACTGACCAGCGGATTGGTGTTCTTGGTTGATGGTTTTGGGGCTCCACTCCGACTACTGCGTCCTGCATTCTGGTTCTTACTGCGGGCCGTTCGCAGCTTTTGTTCTTGCAGTCTCTGTTCCCATCTCTGTGGAAATGCAGAAGACAAAGAGGCTGAGTTAGGGAAGGACATAACCATAAATAATTATGTCTTAATCAAAGAACCTGATATCTGCTATCCTGAACCACTGATACTAGTGCTGCTTTTAACAGTTTTGTGCTCTATCCTGCAGGGCCACTGATGTCAGTATGTTATGGCTGTCTGCAGGGGGAACCTGCCACGTGTTCTTGGGTGGGAGAATTTGCACAATACCAGTTGATGAAAATGACAACTGCATATCTCATGTGCATGCTGCATGTGAGTGCACATCTCATCCTTTTCAGAAATCCGGGGGAGCTGCCATCAAAAAGACAGGATCTGCACTCTGGGACTCCTTTGCAAACTCCTTCTTTGCTGTCTTACTGAACGTGCTACTTGACTTTTCCTCAGAAAAGTCTGCAGGAAGCAGACTATCCTTTCACAATATATATTTAAACACACAGCTACAAGGGAAGGTGGTATTTACTTTCTTCTTTTCCTTGGGGTGGAGAGGACTGGGCATGAAAGAGCTTATGTTACAGATAGGCAACGGAGGTGACCACTGAAATCAGTGTTCAGAGTTGCAACGGGATGGTTGTGAATAATGCACCTGCAGCTTTATTCAGCAGCATCCCTGAGAAATTTTGAAAAGCAGTTAGATCAAAGAGCCCACCAAAGAGATTAGCTGTCAGATTTCCAAACCCGAAAGTGCAGTGGTTAGAAAACAGGTTTTTACAGTGAGGTTCAGTGGTTAGGTGGTCCAAAATACAGAGAGATCCTCAACACTGCAGCAGAGACTGCAGTCTTTCACCTCCAGGAAGAGAAATACTTATTTTAAGGAAAGCGAGGTAGATAGTAGAAAGGGTCTCGCCTCTCCCCTCTATTAAGGATCTTTCTCTTCTGAAACTCCCAAAGGCAGGGGCTTTGCCTAGTGATCAGAGCAAGATAAATGCTCTCCAGCTTTCCTATTTAGTATCTCTGCACTGACCCTGTTGCAACTCAGACTCTCATCCTGGCTAGAGAAGAGACCAGCCATGTTGTGGTTATGTTAACAGCTGTCTTCTGTGGTCCACAGACAGCTCAAAACCTTCATTTTAAGTGGTAACTCAAGATAAAAGTTGGATGCAAGTCTTCAGAGATTAATGATGGGCATTAAAATGAAGCCACTGTGACACCTATCTCCATACTGTCTATCTTTGCCTAGTCAGGTCTAGTCAGGTGTGTCCCACCCAAACATGTTTAAATGAGGATTTAATTTATGAAACTATTAACATCAGAGGGAATGACACATGCTTTGAGAAGCATTTTGTTTGGCAGTCATGCATTGGTTTGACAGTCTGGAAATGAATGTTGAAACAAGTTTCAAGACACAATTAGAAATGACAAAACAGTGTGAGGAGGCCACTAAAACACACTGTGTGCCAGTAACAGGCCATTAAGTTGACAGCTAAGGGATTTCAAGAGTCCGAGTCATATGTCAGTATTCTCCTAAACCCCACATGGTATCATCTTCAATTGCAATGTAATATTTTTCGAAGATTTAAAGCATGTTTTCTTTTTCACACATAGGTTTTACATGAGTGAGTAAGTGAGGAGAAAAGGGAATGATAAAAGCATCAAATACAATTTCCTGCGAGAAGTTGGTTTGTAATCTAAAAGCTTCTGCTGACGGATACATGCATCTTTTTTCCTCATCTCTATCAGTTGCCTATCAGCTCATAATTAAAATAAATATGCATGTACCTTTTATGTACCTTTTATGTACCTTTTATACCTGAAACCTTTTATTATTTCCAGAAATAACGTTCTTCTATCTCTAAAAAGTGTGAGGAAGACTCAAACATTGTCTTGATACACCCTTTCTTTCCATTATAAAGAGGATTTTACAAGCAGGGAGTGATAGCAAGTGTCACCCTGAAGCCCCAAAAAGCAGGGGCATCTGCTGCCCCTGCCTCTCAGGTCCCTATACTATAGACTTTTCCTTCCAATGTTCCCTGAAACCAGTGAGGGGATGCCAAATACTTTCAGTGGGTCTTTAGTGGGAAGTAACTGGTGAGCAGTCTGTGTCTCCAGCCTGCGATCTTTAATGCAGCAAAGCCCATTTATCCAGTGCAGTGGATTTTAACTTCCTTTCTTACCTAATGCGGACTATATACTCATCTGCGTATCACCTATCTGACAGTTACTTGCCTTAGCAGTGATATGAAAGAAATTCCTAGAGTCATTATTGTAATAAGCCAGAGTTCACACAAAGATCATCCAACCATCCTATTTAGGGACAGTTTGCAGATAAAATAGAAATAAAATTTTAGAGACCCTAAAATGCAAGACCAAAATTTTCAATTTTTCACTTACACTTACATGTAATTATGAGGTACGAAAATTATAATACCCGAAATAATAATACCCAGAGGTGTTATGGATATCTGAAAGTCAAGCAAGTTATTCAGTGCAGAAGTAGAACAAAGGTGTTTAACTTTTTATCAAGAACATCAGCATTCTTTTCTTTGGTGGTATTTACCTTAAATCTTTTGTTTAGTTGATCCTTCCATTTTTCAACTAGGCATCCATCAAGAAGCATCAACCTGAAAATTAAGAAATAAATACAAGTTATAGGTCTTTCTGATTTTGATTCCTGAGATGTCATTCCAGATAATTTAACACAGACTGAGGTTGAAATGAACCAGCAGGTACTGGTACTGACAGTTTGTGTGTGTGGGACGATAGGCAGAAAAATATTTTTCTCCATTTCTAAATGCTTTCTAATGGATTTCTAAATGCTTGTACAGATTCTTCTGAAATTCTATTCTAAACTCTGTAAAAACAGAAAGTAGTTTTCAAAAGAAATCAGATTTTACAGCCAAAACTGTAGCGCATGGCTAGTAATGAGAGAACATTTAGAGTCCTTTGTCCTCACCTGCAGCTATTCTGCAGGGGAAAACTGTCCTGTCTCAATTACTGTTAACAAAAAGTGATGGGTTGTGTAACATCCCATGAAACTGTTTAAATGTATATGTACATATATTTTTACTTATGCCTACTATATGTTTGTGTGTGTGTTTGTGTGCAGAAGAGTAGTTTAAACTAACGTATTTTACTTCTGATTTAAAAAAAACCCACCAGTTAATACAGCTCAGCTGATGAATGGTAACACATTATCTGACCACTTACCACCGTCTCCATTTCTACTTATAAATACATGAGGACATATTATGTATTTCCTACATGTAACTACTTAATGAGTGCTTTAAAGTGAATTTGGAAGATGTATGGGCAGTGATACTTGCCTAGCAATGAAATCTGGCTCGCTCCTGTATGAAAATACTGAGCCTAGGTGTTATGAAATGAACAAAACAAAAACGTAACTATTAAATGTATATGCCTTAAACAGCTTCTAAAATAGTTTATTCTAAAGCAGTCTGATGTCACACCTTCAAAGTCCCAATCTAGAAACAAGTATTTTATAGCATAGGGGTGCTGGAATTTCTGTATCTCCTCTACTGCTAACTATTTAACTATTTTAACTTTTTTTTTCTTCTTTTCTTTTCATACCTTTCTTTTTTTTGAGACACTGGGCCTTAATATGCCCTAATATAATTTCCCTAATTCTGGAAGGTTTTACTTAGACATCAGTGTTGGCTGGAGACATCAAAACGTCATTATAAATGCACACAATTTCATACAGCACTTTGCTGGAGGGTGAGGTTTATATACCGTAGCAGGGCGCGACCTCCAGTTTCCATGAACAGCGTTGCTGCTCATACCAGTTCAAAAAGAGTACAAAATGCTGCCACTCATAGCCGTTAGCCACTGTGCATCCACTTTGCCCAAACATAAAAGGACTACAGTGAGTGCAAGCCCTGGAGAATCAAGACCAACATGATACAGATCTCCTTTTCTTTCTGAGGAAAAATTAGAGAATTAACATATAGGATTAAAGCTAAGGCCACATCGTGATGAATGAAACCACAACACAGTGTACATCTGATGCAGCTTCCGTTCAGGCCAAATTATTGAGTGAGACCCTAACCTTATTGACAGGCAATGGGTGTTTTGCCATTGACTTCAGTGGAGATACAGCTTCCACCCATTTTGCTTCTGGCATTTCAAAAAGCTGCTGTAACTCAAAACCTTCTGTTTGCATGCCACTGAGTTCAACAGGAAACACATATAATAGTTTATGTTTCTTTTTCAAATCCATTTTAGTACACTATATCAAATTAAAAACCTCAGTGACCTTTAAAAACCATCACAAAATATTTAGTGAATGGTGTGTTTTTCCGTAGTAATGGAGAAGCAAATTGCAATCTTTCACTTTTGAAATCTCCCCTCCCTGACAGCCTCCTGAAGGTCCTCTCCAACAAAGCTCTGCAGCTCAGAGCTCCTTGATAGCAACCTTGGTCGTGGTCCTTCTGCGTGATTCAGAGCATGTATCCCTAAAATGGCTAACACAAGCAGAGGGCTCTAATCTTTGTGAAATACTTCCAGACCTGGAGGGATGAGGTGCTGTGTAATAATAAAATACTGTGCCTGTTAGCACACAAAAAAAAACGTTAAGGTAATAAGGTATCAGATGGCAACTTTTAGAAACACCTATAAAATGTTTTTAAAATATCAACCTAAAACTCATTGAAAATATGGATATGGCCCATCAAGTTCTGCACGTAGATGTTCTATGGTTCTTACAAGTGCACATGTCCAATTAACAGTCATATCACTGTATGCAAAACCAGCCTGTACATTTTACGAACAGCCTTATCTCTGACCCACAGCACAGAGCCACATGTACCTACCATGCCACAACCTCTCCTGTTGGCGTCTGTTGCTACTGGTACACTTGGGGTGCTAACAGGGGTGGGATGTCCCCTTCTGCCTCAAGAACCCAGAGAGAAAAGGGAGCTGTGATTCATCACTGCCTCCCGTCCAGACCAGCATGCTGGATTTCCTTCCATGCCTGGGGCTAGGCTGCCTGCCAGATGAAAGGTCTGGTAAAGTTAGTTTTGTTTTATCTTTTAATCATACAGCAGGACTGGCAAGCTGCTCTGAGAGTATTTACTTTTCATCTGCCATCCGGGAGCCGGAGCTCCAATGGCTGCAGCTTTGGCTGGTCCCAGTACAGCTGTGGGATCAGAAACATCTCGCTGATGGCACCGGTCCGAAGCATGGATAGGCCGGCAGAGAGGGCCTGGCTCTGTCTCCAGCAGCTCTGCAGACAGGAGATGCGCATCATGTCCTGTCCCCTCCCCTGGGGTCGGTGAGGCAGAGCTATACCTTCCCCATGGACCTGCCAACGTGGACCACCATCTACAGCCACCATCGGGCTTGTAGCATACGAAGCAGCTCATACCTATGGAAAGCAGTCCTGGAAAAACACTCCCAAACAGCTGGAGATGCCTGAACTGCTGCACGATGCATTAAGCAATACGCTGTCAGCACCTAATGCCACCAGGGTTTATGCTCCATGTGTGAGCCGGGTTTTGTGAACACCGCAATGTGGCTCAGAGCTGAGGCTGATTAAGTGGAAAAAGTTAATTGCAAAGGTAATTGAAACATGTAGGTGTACATGTGAGTTATCCTAAGAAAAACCATCAGCAAAACATGCTCATGATGAGGAAGGGAGCTTTGCTGGTCCTCCTTCCCGTCTATCACAGCTAGTTATAACACTTTTCTCCACCACATCACCAGTGCTCACCTTGAGCGCCATTCATAGCACATGATGAGAACGTCCTGCTTCGGTTGAAGAGGTGGACACTGGCAGGAGGAGTTTGTAAGAAGAGGCACTTGAGACAGAGGAATTGGCGTCGAAGACTTGAGTATGTCTTTGACTTCAACCATAGTAGTTATCTCATTGCAGTTCCCTCTTTCTACGCTTTTTACTTTAGCATGAATGACTGCAATTAGAAAAATAGAGGCGTGGGAACAACAAACAGTCTTAGAAATTTATACACATCTCAACATTAAATAAAATGTATTAAATTGAAAGCTGTTGTTTCGGCTGTGAAAATAGAACTACTTCTTCATGTGTGGGCATGTACAGTGGCTTAGAATAACAGAGGCCTGATCCCGATTTGGTTTTCAGTAGGACTGTTGACAACTGTGAAATTAAACATGTGCTTAAATCTTTGCCAGATCAGGCCAAGCGATCTCGCCTGGAATCACACACACAAACAGCTCCTTTGACTCAGACTTGAACAACCCCTCGCATAAATCGGACTCTTTCTATAGCCACATCTGGCTATTTCCAATTAAGTAATGAATTGGAACAGTTAGCGTGAATTCAGTCTTTTCAATAATAAAATCATTTCCCTGTAGGTTGCATCCAGGAACTAAAGTATTTTCTTAAATACAAGAAAGAAGGGAAAGTTTGAAATAAGTAGTCAAAAACTAAGAGGCTTAGGATTGTCGTGATTTACTCGGTCTATACTTTTTTTCATCTTTTGCCTTTAACTATCCGTCAATAGTAAGATCCTCATATAAAACAGACTTAGAAATGGGTTCTTCTGACTCTGAATGCACAAACATCCATATTTTACCTTTTATTGAGGAAAACTGCATGGATGCAAGAAGGTGAAACTGTGTAGATTGCTCTGAGGATGATCCCTGGCTAACTTTGTACCTGCGAACCCTGGCAGTACCTACCACTGCAGCATTTCACCCCTTCTCGCTTGTGAGAAGTACCAAATCAGAGAAAGGAAGCATGATTTTTACATCATGGACTTTGTCTCTAGGAAATGTCAAAATAGGAAGGGTCCTATTATCACAAAATTCTTCAGTGAAAGAAGCATGAGAAGTGTATGTTCCACAGGGTGATCAGCCTGCATCGACGCTGCCCCTGGCAGCCACCAGGTCAAAAGCAATAACGTTTGGAATAAACTTCACATGTAGAAAACAGCAATTTTAATGCAGTCTGGGTTTTATGTGCTAACTTTATCAAGACATATGTAACAGCCACAAAACACATGAGGGGTTTCAGTTTTGGTGACTTGCAATCCATTTTCAAGTCTGACTGAAACCAAGTTCTGACCAGCTAGAAATACAATTTGTCTGTATATATTCTTTTAACGGATTTCAGAAAAAAATGGATTTTATTTGTAACTTTTTCTGCCTTGTCTTGTCTCTCAATTCATTTTCCAGATAAGGATGTCTATTTATTTCAGAGGAGGCTGAATAAAAATCTACCTCTCAAAAACAAAATCTTGATTTCACCAATTCAATGGAATTAAATTTTGGACGCCAACCTACAGTTTTTATTTAAGCAACACACCCACTGAAGTCACTGGAATCAGAATTTGTATGACTAACACCTGTATTTCATTTTGGAATAGTCATTTTATATCACTGCTTTTTCATATATTTCAGACAAGTGTGGAAGTTCATTGTCCCACCTGAACATATCACTATGTTATACTGAGATAGATTAATAGATTATATAAAAAGAATGTATGATATAAATGCATCAAAATGCCATAACAAAAAAAGTGTACAATTACTTAAGTCAGATGCTCAGCTTGATTATTCCCACCAAACTGGGGTTTGGATTTTTTTTTCCTATACTAACAAAGAAGCAAATAACTTCAAACTTACTTTCATTTTATATCAGACAAACAGGAATTGAATGGATAGAATAATCCTATTGCATAAGAACGGAATAAACTCCTTCAAGAAACAACTGTCATCTAAGAAAAAGCCCATAAAGTGCAAAAGCCCATGATACCGCATGTTAAATTCATAGTTAATAGGGGTTTTCTATTGACACTACAGATGTTTAATCTGGTATTTATCTAATCTTAATTAGAGTTCTTCCTGACTCCCAGCATCAGAAAACCTGGGGGGTGGGCGCACAGGGAACCAAGGGGGAAGCAGGCAAATACTTGTATCGCCAATATGTCATGCAACATATGTAAAACTATTGGCCAACTCCTTGGCTGGATGCTGCAAATTGTCACTGAATTCCATTAATCTCTGACAATTCCGCACCAGATGAAATTCTGGCTAGTAAGTAAAAGAATATATGAATTTCTAATAACTTTTTACCTTGCTTCAGTTTCGTTCACATTTACAAGTTTTATTTAGGTGATAAACATCTGTTTATTCCACCTCCTGGATGAAAACAGGAGCTGGCCAAGCAGCACATGGTCATGCTCACATTAGACCTAATTGCACTTACTAGAGTGACCTTTACAGCAGCAAGCACCCTTTCTGCAGAGCGACCCGTTGATACCAGTGCACTTTACCGATACTTCACTGCGTTTATCAGAAACACACCATGATCTGCACAATGACTACTACTGCCTGCACGACGTGTGCGCAAGTGGTGGGTTTTGGAAGAGGATGGCTAGGTGTCCTCGGGCGAAAACCCACTTGGAAAGGCTGTGGTGGAGCAGTGTCCTCACGCCGCACTTGCTGGATGGGGCCTGGTGTGGGTGCAGCACGCAGACGGAGCTGCCTAACTCGCGGGGGGCGCAGAGGGGAGCGGTACAGGCAACGCGAAGCGTTTTTCCCCGTGCACTTACTGTAGCTGTAGTTCTTGGCCAGGTAGGTCGACAGCGTAGGCTTTGTCTTTTTGCATCTGCATCGCTCTTCAAAGGAAGAGAAGGGGAAACGGTTGAGGGGTGTCAGAGGGGACCTGGCTCCAGGGATGGGGAGGTTGGGGGGCTCCTGAGGCTCACCCTGGCCGCGGTTCTTGCAGTCGGGCTCCGGGGGTCTCTCCGGCACCAGCACGCCCTGTGTGAAGTCCGTCCACTTCACATCTGCGAACAGAGGCGCGGCGGGGAAGGAAAGCTGTCGGGGAGAGGCTCTCGGGGCAGGGGCGTGGGGGTCCCGCAGTCTCCCGCCCGGGCCGCCCCGCGGGGGTAGCGGGGGTCCGCCCTACCGCCCGCCCCGGCCGGCCGGCCGGCCGCCCGCCGCCCCCGAGGCGCTCACCCTCCGGCAGGTCGGTGACGATGGCCTCGGGGGAGATGCAGACGCCGCGGTCGTAGACGGGGAGGTCGTCGCAGGCGAGGCTCTCGGGCCAGCTGTGGTTGTAGCGGCGCATGATGGGCTCGCAGCCGTCACGGGCGCGCTGGCAGACGGAGCGGCACGGCTTGATGGGGTCGTAGAGGAACTCCAGGGTGCAGATGGGGGCATACATGGCGCAGAGGAAGAAGGGGAGGACCGGGCTGCAGCCGGTGCCCACCAGCTCCTCGTACTGCTCGATGGCGAGGACGGCGTTTTCCTGGGTGCTGTGGTGGAGGTGGTTGGGCATGCGGGTGATGTTCCAGGGCATGGGTCGGCACATGGGGATGCGCACCGCCTCGCACGGCGCGCCCTGCGCCCGCGGGCTCACCCGCAGCCACAGGGACACCGCCACCAAGGCGCGCAGCATCCTCCTCCTCCTCCTCCTCCTCCTTTTCCGCCGCCGCCCGCCGCCGCCCCGCGGGTCGCGGCGGCCGAAGGGCGCGGAGCGGCGGTGCCTCCCGGCGCCCGGCTGCAGTCAACTCTCGGGAGCCGCCGCGCCGACAGCCATGGACATCGCGGGACCGCATTTATACCGGTGGCACGAGTGACGTGAGGCCGATCGCGCTCCCTTGGCAGCACCGCTCCTCCGGGGGGGTGGGGGGGGTGTGTGCGCGTGTGTGTGTTTTGCTGTGCAGGCACGGTGACATCACCTCCACCCCGTTTAATCCCTCGGCGACATCACTGCGTGTCCCGTCCGCGGCTCCAGCTCCCTTTCAGTTTTCATCTGTGTCATAAATTCCTTCAGGTGGAAGCGGGGGGCGGGGGGAGCAAACCCAAACCACACGCATCAGCCGCGGGGCTGCGCGCTCCGACGCGGGGCGAGGGGAGGAGGAGGCGGGAGGAACGCGGGAGCCGCGGCCGGAGCCCCCCTCCTGCGGGGCTGAACTTCACGCTGCATTTCCACAAGGGACACGGAGCAGAAACTTTTTGCGGGCTTGGGGGAGCTCCGGCGGCTGTTCCCGTCGCCTCCGGGGGGTTGCGGAGTTACCTCCGTGAGCTCGGCACGGACGGGGAAACGCGTGAGGCGGCCGGGCAGACGGGCGGAGAAGTCGGTCTTTGCCCGGTTTGCACGGGACGAGGGAAGCGGCGGGGCCCGACCCGTGGCGGGAGCGGGCGGTTGGAGCGGGCAGCGCGGGGCCGGTGCGGGGCTGCTCTGCGGGCAGTCAGTCCGCCGCTGCGCTCCCCCCACCTCTGTTCCCCCACAGTCGCATCTGCAAATGGGTGGGAGAAGAGATTTCAGGTTTTCTCCACGATGTTTTTTATTTTTCTTTCCGTGATGCTCCATGGCCACGCGCCCTTGACACAGCGGAGCAGCATGCCCACGCGGGAGCAAGGGGCTCCCTCCCACCCCAGTCCCTGTGCACGGAAAAGACCCATGGGCCCTTCCTCCACTGGAGGTAAATGCTGAACCCCAGTCTGTGAGGCACTCGCTGAGAAAACAAGATTAACTCGATGCCAGGTTATTGCAGTGGCCTGGGAAAGCCCCAGCGTGGCTCAGAGTTAGCAGCTCCTGGGCCTGCCTTCGCCAGTTACCGTGGTGCCACCCGTGTTTCCCCTTGCGGATCCGGCAGGGCTCAGGCTTGGGTGCTGCAGAGCATCTGCGGGGCAGAGGCTTCCCCCTCCCCTTGTGTCAGAGGAAAACTCTTCCAGAGCGGGCAGTAAACAACGGTTGAGAAACCTGAGAGGGCAGTGGCAGATGAAGGTATGCATGTGCTTGGTGACATTGTCTGCGGGGAGCCACTGGCAAGGAAAAAGTAAATTCCTCCCTCGACAACAACATTAAAGCAGCTTCACCCAGGAGAGGAGGTCCCCCTCCTGTTCGCGTATCCCCTCCCTCCCAAAGCCCACACAGAGTGCCCAGAAGTACCCCAAGGCTGGGGCCTTGCAGGTGCCCCTCTGGCATCTCCCCCCGCGGGCACAGCCAGGGCAAGCAAACCCTCCCGGCCAACCCGGGTGCAAGGAGGGGGGCACGGGGGGGCGAGGGTCCCCGTCGCCTGTCGCCCCGCTGCCTCCTGCTTTCCCACCCGGCTCGTATACAGCAGCTCGAGCAGAAACCGCCTCTCCCCTCTGAGGCGATGCGGGTTTGGAGGCGGGCCGCCCCCGCCCCCCCCGGCGCAGGCCTGCCTGCCCGCCCGCCTGCGCGCCGTGCGGGGCGGCCGTGCGCGGAGCGGGGCGCGGAGCATGGCGCGGGAGGCGGGCGGGCTGCGGCGGCCGGGGCCGGGGCTGCTGCTGCTGCTGCTGCTGGGCGGCCTCCTCCTGCGCGGCGGCGGGGCGGCGGCGGGGGCCGAGCCGTGCCAGGCGCCGCGGCAGTGGGAAGGGCGCACGGTGTCCTACGAGCACGGCTCGGGCCGCAACACGCGGGCCGCCGTATCCTACGACGGCCCCAACCAGCGCCTCCGCATCCTGGAGGAGAGGAAGGCCCTCATCCCCTGCAAGAAGTAGGTGTCCGCGGCGGGACCCCCGCGGCGGGGCCGGGCCGGACGGGGCGGTGATGGTCGGAGCCTCCCGGGGATGTGTGGGACGATGCGGAGGCGGCGGGGCGGGCGGGGGGTCTCCCTCGGCCCCCGGCGTTGCGGCGCGGCAGCTCCCCTGCGTGAGTCGGGGGACCGCGGGGGTGGCAGCGGCGGAGCGCCTTCGGAGGGGCCGGCTGGGCACGGCTGCGGGGAGGCAGATGCTGGGAATAACCGGCGGTGGAAAACCTGTCACCGACATGGCTTATATCCATGCTCCGTATAGATATATATAGCAAGAGATTTATGTCAACAGTGTCAGCCTTTTATCTTCGGAGATATTCTCTCCCAGCTGTTTTGATTTTTAAATGGAATGGGAATCGAGTCCAAAAATACAACCCAAAATGTGAGGTATAACACATATAATGAGGTACAATGAAGAGATTACACTCAAAAATGGGAATAATGTCGCAGGGGGGATTCTAGCCCAATAATTTGCTAACAAGTTTGAGTCACGTTTTACAAGTTCTCTGCTCATTCTCAGTTCCTGCAAGTGCTAAGTCAGTGCAGGATATCAGGATGCATTTATTACCTGTGGTACAGTGTACTTACTCACATTGCCCATGCTGCCCAGCCCTGGAGGACTCCCCTATTCTTAATCTATGCAGTATGTGTCTGCTGAGCCCATAGCTAACTCAGCAAAATCCCTGCGTCATTGTGCATTTCTTGATTTGCTGAAAAATAAGCATAGAAAAAAGCTGACTGAAGAAGGGCCTCTTTTTTTCTCCTCAACCTGTCAAGTGCAGGCCCTGACAGGCTGGGTGGAAGAAATGTTCAACCCAGAGAAGCCTTCCTGAGTGAGACAGTTCTGGGTATCGAGCATCAGTAACTCTCAGACACCGTGTCAAGACATATCTGCCAGTGTGAGGGGTAGCCAGTCTGCCTGTACCTCCGCCTCTCCCACCTAAAAATTGTTCAAATAATAGTGTGTCAGTCCTGAGGATGTATAAGCCAAGGTGAAGACCAACCTAAAATGCTGTATCATCCAAACTAAATGGTCTCTGCTATTGAAAGATCAATATTCCTTTTTGCTCCTGGCTTTTTTCCCTGACAATGATAAATTTCTTACCAACATCACATAGTCATTGTTTTAATCTTTCCAAAGTGTATGCTCTTCCTCCGTCCTTTCTCTGACAGTCCCAAAACACTCTTAAAGCTGTTTTATGAGTTTCATTTTCAAACTTAGCTTTCCCTCATTGTGACCTTTTTCTTTATTACTATTTTCATATAGGAGCCGTATGAGGAATGTTAAAGGCAACACAGTTAGCTGTTTGTTGGTGGCCTGCTACCATACAACCTAATCTGACACTGGCTGGGCTCATACTGTCCTTCTTTTAGAAGTCCTAGATTGACCTTCATGTTTGACAAGCATAAAACTACGCTACAAAGTCTGATGCAAGCCTTTTCTAGCTCCTAAGTTGTACTGAGCTCATTTCTTGAAGCTTATTTTGAAAACTTTATTTTAAGATTGAATAATTATTCTACATTTTCCACTCTGGGCCAGATTTTGGCTTTTGCCAAGATCTCTCTTTTTACATTTTTGATAAATATTTGCCCTGGACACAGTTTCGTCTGGGTTGATAATGCTAGAAAGAGTCAGAGTGCAGACAGGTGCACTTGAAGCATCTCTCTGTTGGTTTTTCCTGTATTAGTTTTTTGTTGTAGACAACCTCTGACCTCAGGGATCCCTGCTGTTTCCAGGCTGACCGTATTTTCTGCCATCCAAAACTGGCGGGTGGTTTTGTTATGTGCGCAGCTAATGTCTGCTAAGGGCGTGACCCAGCTTCCATTGAAGTCAACGGAAAGACTCCCATTGATTTCAATGTGTGTTGGATCGGGTCTGGAGCTGTGATCACAACTTCATTTCACTGTGGACACAGTGAGTCATAAACTGAAGTCTTCAGAAGTTAGAGGCGAGGGGATTTATCCTGCCTTTTGAAAAATAACCTCTCCCCCACTCCCCTTTGACGTTGGCAAGAAAAGGGTAATTACGCCGAGGCAGTACTACAAAAGCAACAAGAAAAATAGTGCTGTCCTGGTCTCTAAGGAAATTTCAGTCTAAATTCTCATGAACGGACACATTTTGCTCCTATCAGATGTAACTTACATGCAGCAATCAGGGTTGGCCAACAACCAAATTTTTATACAAAGCGTTTTCTGAAGCTTGCGAATGTGGACCTTAATCAGACACAGCCCTGTTTAAGTTCGTTGACTGAGGTTAATCAGGGACACAAAGATCTGCCTGTGTGGAATGGCTTGCAGGCTCATAACCACAGGAAAACCTGAAACTTTCAGTTTTTCTTGTAGATATATGTTTCAAATTCAAGTAATTTGCCTTGTGGCATTTTCATACCTACATCAACCCAATGTTTTAAGTAAACTCCTGAAAAGTAACCGTAAGGTAAATATCCCATTGCTGCTTCGTTAACATCACTTCTTTGCTCGCCAGTCATTGCAAGAGCACCTGAGATGCAGTGACTGTGTTGGTCAAGGCTGCCTGCTCCCCCAGCATTGTCACCAGCCACCTGAGCTGTCATCTTGCTCGCTGGACGACCAAGTGGAGTTGGTTCATTAAAGCAGTCATTGATAGTTGTTTCAGCCAGCTTGTTGGGTGTGTGTTTCTCTGGGTCATACTGTTGACTGCCTGCACTCCGGCTTAGAGTGTAAAAACTACCAATGGTGATCCTAGGTTGAGGTTTTTAGAGGAGAACCTATTCCAGTTGGATTCATTACTAAACTTTCTTTTTTGGCTTCTTGTACAGCCCCAGCCTTAGCTACACTCTGCATCTTATGTTTTCTCCAGTATGCCTTGCCCCGTTGCTTCTTTCCCCTTCAGGATCAAAATTTTGGGGATAGACAAGGAGGGCAGGGACAGTCTTCTCCTTTGGTTTCGTGTAGCGCTCAGCTGATACCAGCAGAAGAGAAAAGAAAACAAACAGAGGTTTTTATTGAGTAGATTGTGCCATTTCCCTTTTGGAAGAGGTCATGCCAGTAGGGTGATTATATGATGTGAAAGGAGAGCACTTGAAACGGTTCCCTAGAGCTCTTGAGGCAGAGCCGTGTCACATTACCTGTTAAACACAGGATGTGTTTTTTAATCCTTTATTGCCTACTACATGGAGTTACTTCCTTTTGTGCTCTCTGTATATTAATCCTTCCTCACTCTTGTCCAATCTTCTGTTGGCCACCATCTCTGGACACTTCACAAACCAGGTAACAGTCATCAGCATGGTTTTGCTGCTGGGGCGAAAGTGTTTCATTTTAAGGTAATATCTACCGGTTCAGATTTGAATATGACATCACTGCAAACCAGTGAGAAATCCTGGCACTGTAAAAGTCTAAACCAAAAAGCCTGTTGACTGCATTGTGGCCAGAACTTCACGTGCTCTGCATCACCTTTCATTTTCTTGGAGAAACAGAGCAAGAAGTGTACAGCCTGGCATTGCTGAAGCCAGTCAATAGGCATTAGTGCTCAGTTATGAAGGAAGAAAAGCATGAAGTGGGGAGCAGAGCAGAAATCATGCAGGTGGTGTTTGAGGGCTGGAGTGTTACTTACCACATGCTGTATTCATAGAGTTTCACCCTTATCTTCCATACTGTTTTTCACAGAGTGATTTTCAGGGGAGGCCCAGTAGCAGTTTGTCCTATGAGAAATGCGATGGTGGGGAGAAAAAAATTTCCATGTGGTCAGGAAAATCAGTTGGAGGAAGAAAATTAATTTCTCACTTCTATGAGTGTATTTTAACAGTAACCTCCATGGACCATTGTACAGTGTGCAGCACATTGGGATGCCTACATATTTGAGACTGCTAGGGTTATTGTTTTAATGACCATAACTGCAGAGCAGAAAAACAACCTGGAGATGTCATATCAGTGTTTATTTAAAAACAGAATTGCATGTCGGTAATTTCTTCAGCTTCAATTTTATTGGCAAAAGACAGGCACAGTTACGGGCAGGATTAACTCCTTCACTTAGCAACAAAAACTGCTAGTACAATAGAGGAGCAACAAAGCTGCGTTTAGAGAAGTAAGTCTGTTATGCCGGCAGGCTGTTTGCATGCATGTGTCAATCCCTGTCCTTGACTGAAGAGAAGCAGTGTATGGTAAGGTGCAAATATAACAGCATTCATCTGGAGAAGAGGTGATGACTTTTCAAAATAAACAGCGTGTGGGCACGCGTGTCTGACTTATCTCAACTACTTCTTAGTTGTTTTAGGATGTGTGATTGTAAAGGAAAAAACAGTGGTGTCTGACCTATTAAAATCATATAATCCATCCGTTCTGTGGTCATTATGGTGACTCAACAGGCTAAGTATTGAGCTACCCTGAGCAACTGCAAATTTGTTTCCCAGACTTGGTTTTGGGAGTGGTTTCTGCAGCTTAATGTTTAGGGGAATGAACGATGGTCATGGGTAAAATTTTCAGAATTGGCCAAGTTACTCGGGAACCCAAGCCCCATTTTTTAAGATTATGTAGAGTGTGCAGACTTCTGAGACCCTTAATTTGCAGTGAAACATAGAATTGAATTTTCAGCAGTTTCTCTAAATCTAACGCGAGTTCTTGGGATCTAAAATGCTTCATAAGCTGCTGTGTATATAAGTCACTTTTGAGAATAAGAACTAAGGGAAGGTACTCAAACCTCCTGCATTTACTTTCTGTTCTTTCAGGTGTCTGCTGCTGGTAGTGACTGTGAGTTTGGAAAGGTGGCACTGGAAAGCTGCTGTGATGGATGCGGGCTGACGGACAGATGCTAGGCAATAGCCTGAAGTACGCAGCAGTTGTTCCAGTGAGAATTGTGTGCCATTGGGGTACGGAGGGTTGGCTGTACAAGCCTCAACTTTTGCATTTCCATCATAAGCCGATTTACGAGTCGGTTTACTGAGTCCCTCACTGATGCTCCTGCCAAGGCGGGTGGTTCCTTGGAGAAGAGCACTGTACAGGGAGGGAGCTGTGGTCCATGAGGGCTGTGTGGAGCAACATCTCGTCTTGCTCAGACTGTTCATTCTCTTTGTTTCTGCCTACGAGAGGCAACAGCCATTTCCCTTTCCAAGTTCTTGATCTTGTTGGAGGTCGGCCAGGCTATACAGTTCAGGGAGGCAGTGAAGCTAATTGCCTTCATTGTTACAGGTGGGCTGGGTGGGAAGAGATGAAAACGCCGCTCAGGGGAAGCGGTTGAAAGTCTTTAGCCATCGATCTGTAGCACTAACAAGCAAGTGGAGTTTATCAGAGGAAGCTGGGAACTGTTGGCTTAGCAATGCTTTTGCATCTTGTGTTTTATGCTTTTGATAACTTGCTTGGACAGCAGCATCTTTGTCAGAGTTGGGGGAGGGGGAGGGGGGAAAGATAACTGAGTATGAATAAAGCAGATCCATTGCTTTTAGATGCCATATTCTTTTTAGTGTAGTGTTCTCAAAACCCTTGTTTATGCTAAGTATGCTGGAGCCGTTTCATACGCGACCAAAACACAGCATCCACACAAACTGCAAAAAATAAACTGTCTCTTAAGTTTGAAAGAGCGGGATCCACAAAACCCTTTAAAGCTGGAGAGAAAATGTAGATAAGCAGTGTCCAGTGACCCCAAATTGATAATTTGCTGGAGTGCTTGTTGGTGTGCTTAGAAACCGCTGTCAGAGATTCAATGGGGTCATTACTATCACATCAGTTATAGATACTGTTGACTGGATGTTCTTGAAAAAATAGAGGTTCTTATCAAGAAGTTTTGTTTTTCTAAAAAACATCATTAAATGATAGCCACTGGCACCATATTGCTGTTGATACTAGTGGATATTGGCTTAAGCCTTTTATCCATCTGAACCCTTTAAAGTTAGGGGAATACTTCCTCCCTCTTATCATCTCTTCTTTGTCTATTTGAACTCTTTGGAATAACGTGTGTTTGCATAGAAACTTATGGCTCGTTTTGTACTATTGGACATTACGGTAAAAACTTAAAGTAAAACCAGGACTGCACTGAAGATATAATATGCCTACATTTCTGTAACTCAGACCAGAGGACCAGTGTTTTCACAAGATAAATCGCTGTCATTTGTACTCAGGGATTTTTTTACTCTTTTTTTTTTTTTTTGGTAGAGACTTAGAGTGGAGATGAATAAAGAGAGAAATTCAAGTTCATAATCTGTTCTGTGTTCGCAGACAGCATGCAGACAGTCGATGGTGAGGTGACTGCACAGCTAAACAAACACGATGAAAGAAATCTTTATATTCATGATCTTAATTTGGGCTCCATTCAGCTTGAGGCCTGATGTAATTCAGATGGCACAACTGGTAACATCACACCTATTCTCACAGGACCAGATGCCATTTGTCTGAAAAAGTATCTCCTCTGAAGGATAAACCGTAATCTTCTAATTTAGGGCTGATCTTGCACTGCTGTGAGCTGAGAAAAAAACTGACTGTACATTGCTTTCAGAGAAATCTGAGGGATAAAAGCACCCAAAAGTCACTTTACCGGTTGACGCATTAGTCCTTCAATTGTAATCTGTTTAAGTTAAGGATCCAGGTCTCCTTAATGTAAAAAAAAAAAATTAAAACAGTTTTAAGTGTGCAAGCGAGCATTTACTGAAATGCCTCCAGAAATACCTCCAGAAATTTGTCCGTTTGTGCGGTTAGTATATGCACTATAACCGCCTAGAATCTTTCCTATCTGTAGGCTCTCCATATCTTCCCATCCCAGTTTGGTTCACTACAGTTACAGTGCGTGACACGATAGGGTGGTTTAGGGCACAGTCTCTTCCCGATGACATGTGTCCATCAGTTTTCTGTTGTGGCTGTAGCTGTCCCTGGGCTGAGCGGTGGGTGTGTGCCAGGGCTCCCTTCATTGCAGGGTGAGGGAATATGCTCCAGTATTGTCCCAGCAGCTGGGGTGCAGCTGTGGCATGTTCCCAGGAGCAGGATTTAGGAGGTACTACTGCATCCTGGAATTTGGAGAGAGCTAAGACCAGGGGACACACTGAATTGTTCAGTCCCATGGTTTATCTTCCATGTGCAGTTGAACTGCCAGAAAGAGAAGGGTTTTACATATGATGGCTGCATATGTTACAGTTGAGAGCGTACTGAAAAGCTGAAGAGTTTGGGTTAACAGGCAGAAGATTTTTCCCTTACTTTTTGCCTACTTTTGTAACTCAGGGCTGCAAACTTAGTGAAGTCGATGAGAATTTTGCCTTTGGCACAAGGATCTCATCCCAGGACTTTATGTTAGATGCACATTTGTAACATATGTGGAAGGTATGTACAAGAAATACATTTCTCCGTTTCCAATTCAAACTCGGCCTCAATTCCTGAGGTTGGTCCACACTGCCAAAACTGAAACCGTCGTTCAGCCTCTAGCCTTATTGATGACAGCAATGGTATAACTGTGGTGGACAGCTTTCAGTATTGTGTCATCTGAGTGGAATTGGAAGATGTAGTGATAAAACCTGTGCCTCTGAATCCGGTCCACACCCTGCCTCTGCCAGCGCTTCCAAGGATGAATTTTGGAAGGCAATTGCCAGTTAGAGGAGAGGAAGTGTTCAGGGAAGGAGGCAGAATGTTTTAATTATAAGAACAGAAGACTTTTTTTTTTTAACCTTCCCTGCATTTCATTTTGCAGTCCGATTGTTCACTAATGTCCTTAATTTTCGTGCTGCTGCTGTTCATTGGTTAGTATTGCTATTGATTTGTTCATGTGACAAAAGAATTTATCTATGTTATAAGTTTATTATTTTGTGGTTCAGAGGATGCTCTTCTTGTGCTTTTTCCTGTCAGAAGCTCTGAAAGGTTTCTTGTCTCGCTAGAGAACTGATTTGTTTTGCATATCAACAGGCTTGTCCATTTATTAACTGCATGGGACAGGTTTTCAACTGGATGAAATTTTTATAGACAAGTGAAGTCAGTGAAATGGTACTAATTTATGCCTTTATCTGTATGCCAGGTCATTAGCTGATGCAAAATTGAAAGGTAGGGTTCAAATATCCTTCCGTCCTCTCCATTTTGCTATGAACTGATGGCAAAACTTGACATGATTAGATGTTTCAATCCAGGAAAGGACAGTGGCATAGCAAATAATACTGAGTTATTCAGAAAAAGCATAAATACACTTCTCTGTCACATAACATGGGAGAAGGTTACATTTAAAGGAGCTTTGGGAAAGAAGAATGCTTGCCACAGTGGCCAGGTGTTATGAAGAGATAAGAGTAGGAATAAGAGGCATGTAAATAAATGTGTAAGATTAGAAACTGATGCAGTCTTAAAAACGACAAGTCAAGGGTGAACATAGTAGAAATAGGACAGGGTTTCCTTCTCAAGCCAGGATTTAGGCATCGTATCTGTGCAAAGACTGGAGGAAAGAGTCTTCCCATGCCTGTCACGCTAGGGCTGCCTTCTGAAGAAATGGACTTGTGGCCATCTGGCCAGTGACTTCTGGGCTGTGGATCTGTGTAGCTGCAGCAGCAGCAGTCCAACTCCTGACCTTCACGTTGGCCAGCTTCATCCCTATCTTCAGACGATCTTCAGCTTGGCCTTCCCTGTAGATATGCAAGGAATCGCATGCTCAGCAACTTGCTGAGTTCTCTCTCTCAAAGTATTTTTATCTGTTGCTCTTCTTAACTCAAAGGGGAAATTATTTTCTCCTCCAAAGTGTTTTTAAGGCATGGTATAGTGTCTGGCGTGCTGGGGAGGGGATGATGTCTGGGTGGAACAGGGCCACCTTGTGCAATCTTTTGGCTCTCCTAGAATAAGGAGCATTATGCCCAGCACGGCATTGCATAACCTGAAGGTACCACTGGCCAGTGAAACTTCTCCTCATCTCTGCCAAGCAGACCTGTTTCTTTCAGCTGTTTTTGTTTACTGCCTCACTTTTATGGCCCTGGGGGAGATGCATGTATGTTGACAAGAGATCTTAGATTCCACAGGGAAACTGTGTGTCCTCCCAAGGTTCCAGAGGATGGCTTTTTGCCTATATCATGGTCAATCTCTGATACCTGAGAGCCACAGGTCAAGGACAGGATTTTCTGCCAAGAGTTCGTCCCCATGCGTGAAAGTACGAAGGCTTAACATGTGAGACAGTCCTTGTTTTCAGTAGTGTATTACTTTCTGGAGTTGGTACCTTTTATGCTTTCATACTCAGGAGTAAATTAGGGATTTCCAACAGCAGCATAACTGTCCTTGTCCAAAACCTAATTTATGACAGGTAGTAGTAAGAAAGAAAGAATCACTTGTTTTCATCTGAACTTGTACTTTTTAAAAAATCTTTTGTAAGAATAGATCCGTGACAAACATTTATTTGAAATCAGTTTAATCATTCTTTTGAAGGTTATGTGCACACATTTGGCTTTATGTCCCACTTGATTATTAAAAGATGCTTCCCTAGTACCACAAAAAGTGAATAAGGTAAGAGTAATTTTCGCAGTTTTTGCTTTTGATCGGAGAATTTTGTTAGCAACATTCCTACAGTCAGTAGGGCTGTTCCCATAACTTAGTAATGACCTATTTTTGCTTTTTCAGATTTTGTTTTCAGATTTTCATGATTTTCAGAATTTCTGGCATCAGAACATGAAGTTGGCATGCACTTTCTTCTTGTACAGTGCTCACATGGTAGTTATCACAATTTTTCAGTCTTTGGCTACTAAGATTTCATATGTCTCGGGAGCTACTTAGCTATTCATTCCATGAAAGCCTATTTTATCCCTTTCATTCCTTATGAAATTTACCCTTTCATTCTGGCATCATCCAGACTATATTTTGTGGGCCAAATCTAGCCCAGAGAGAACTTCCATCCAGCCTTCTGCCTTTCCCCGCTGAATAGCTCCTTGTTGCTTTGATAATTGTCTGGCACTTGGATCCCCCTGTGTTGCTGCCCCTGTGTCCATATTGGAGGAGCAGAAGGGACTGGATGTATAGGTTGGAAATTACCACAATCAATCACCCCTGTGGATGAGGGTCAGTGGTATGCACTGCAATATTGGAAGAGTAATGGAAAAGTCAACGGTAATATGTGCGGATGCCACACTGCATGTGTATAGCTTATTTCTTTTGCATATAAAACAATGCAGGGTTGAGTGATCTTGGGACATTATTAATTTGTTGTCTGACAAAAAAAAACTGTAAGATTTTGGCAGTTAAGAAGATTTGGATTATCAGATTATTCTAAATCTGGAGCTCTGTCTGCATTTTTTTGTAAATAAAAAAAGAACATGTTTCAAAACTTAATAGAAGTACATGTAGAACCGCATAACTGTCTGATTCAAGCCAAACGTTCCCAAAGAGCCATCTAAAAGTGACAGGTACAAAAACACATAAGGTTTCTAGAATTCTGGAAGAGTAGTAAAAATCTCGATTGCTGCCTTTTTTTGGATCTTAGAAGGCTGAAACTCTTTTGCTCGAGCTTCTCCCTAAATTATAAACAAAAGCAATCTCTTCATTGAGCTGAAATTGTCTTTCAAGATGAAATATCCAAGAAGTGGCTTATCCTTGAGCTCATTAAACTCATTTGCCCTTCTCAAATGGAAGGTAATATTGCATACTTACTGGATAACTTATTTTCTACATGTCTTATTTATCCTGAGGACAGTTCATAATGAAATGTGATATTGTGGCTGATAGCAAAACAATGCAGAAGACCAAAATTACCACTTGTATTGCAACATCCCATATTAAGGTTACTTATGATGAACCTTGTTTCTTTACTCCATTTAAAAAATAACATTGTAATAACGCTCTGCATATTTACCTTTTGGTCAGTTGAATAGTTCACAAGTAATTCATTCCAAAAATGGCTTCACTGATCCTTGTTGATTGACTTCTTGTGCAGTAACGTGCTCTTCAGAATCTGCTCCTTTATAGCTATTGCCAAATATTATTTCATATTTTTGAGTGTATGTTCAAAACGCACTGTCAATTGCTTTACTGGAGTTAGCAGTAAAGCAGGAAAAGTTTTATAACATCTGTAACTAATATCCCAGGTTGTCTATCAGGAACAAACTGTTTTCTAAAGATTTTTTTTTTTTTAAGAACTAACTTACTTTTTCTTAAAACTTTAATGGGGTGAGAAAAAAAGCCCCCAAAACACCTCCACAGAATGGTACCACTTACCAGCAGGATAAAGAACAAAAACCTCTGCCTTTGTTCTGCTCTGTTCTTATTCTGAGCTTGGGACCAGTTGCAGAGGAAAAATGGTGTAAGATAGCAATGAAGACAACCACTTACAAGACTTTTCACCGAGGTTTCAGTCTCTGATGCTGCCCATCTGTTTCTCTGTCAGTTCTGGTACTTTCACACTTCGCAAGCCTTATCTGCTGTCCTCCTGTCAGTTCTTTGTCGGAGTTCATGGTGAGGTTGCTGCTTCATCTGAAAATCAGATGGCTCAGTAGATGACAGGGTTCCAAAAAACGTGGTATGCTTGGCATTTGCCATTTATTTTGGTGAAACCCTACACAGGAAGGATGGTGTGAGACCTGTATGGTGTCCTGAACAGCTGGGAATTTCTCAAGTAGTCTGTCTGCATGGAAACCTGCTGTTTGTATGGATACCTGTTGTTTCAGAAATTAATGTTTCTGAGGGGGAATGGCCAGATTTTCCCCGAAGTTTTCCAATGGCAGTTTTGTGCATGGCAGTGCTAAAGGCTTTTAAACACTCATATGGGGCACAGTCAATGCAGCGAATGTGGCAAAGATCTCATTTTTCATTCTTTCAGTATCTCCTAATACCATTTGCAACTGTGGTTTTATCATATTCAGATACTTTTCTTGCCAGGAAACTTACGATTCTGCCATACTTTTAGGCAGCCAGCACTGGAAAGTTTACTCATGCTATGTAGTTATGGTAATTCTCAGAGGATGTTTATTATTTGGAAAGCAAAGTTCCATACAGGATAGGAATTCTTACTACAATTAGTTCCCAAATTAATGTATCGCTATTTAATTAGATCCAGATTTTTTGGCCTACGTCTTCTGTAGAAGAAACACATTTCTTTTTTCTTTTCTGTGGTGGCGTCTGGGGACTGGGACACCTCCTTGTGTCATTTTAAATACCTGTGCATAAAAACACACTTGGATTTGCAAAGTCAGAGTAATTTGTTACCTTCCCTGTCCCAGAAGAGAATGAAAGGGACAAATTTGGATGATGTGCGTGATAAAGTGTGAAGGTGTGGCGTCTCCTGTACTTTTTTATAGAGGGGAAAAAGAATTAGGGAGAGTAAAGGAGATAAGGATGTGAGGGTGGAGACACCTCTTGCATTTTGTTTATCCCCTTGTTATTGAGGAGTGAAAATGTTAGCGACCATCTAACTGCCTCAACTTAGCAAAAGATGAAAGACTTGCTATTTTTTCAACTGATCTTCTGGGCTGCCTGTCTCCAAAACCAAATGTAAGCATGTAGATATTGATTCTCAATACATTTATATGTATTCTTTGTTTATTGACATATTCATCTTAATTTTTGGTTAGTTACATTGCGTGTAAGAGTAGGTGATCTCACAACATACCTCATAGGCAAGTAAAATAAGTTCCTAAATCCTTAATGTAAGTAATCTAGTCTTCTGAAGTAGAAAACAACTGGCCGTCAGAGATGGAGGCAGAATTGGGTATGATTCAGATACGTTCCGGGTACCCAGTCTGTCACATTGGTTGTGCTAATACAGTCAAGCCAGGTCAAAGTGATGTACAGGCTGGCATGGAGGCACGAGCTGCTCTTTGAGGCACTGCCAAATGTAGGTACCACAACTGCTTAGTTGGAGCCCAGTAAAGGGATCCATGGTGGGTCAAGTGGGATCTCCTCTCTTACTGTGTTTTAGAAGTCCAGCACATGTCTGAAACACAATTTGGTGCTCTGGATTTCCTTCCTCTGAAAGAATGGAAAAATTCACTTACAAAGTTTGTGTAATGTCTCTGCAGGATATGTATTGTAACTGAGATGCTTATATACTGTAGCAATAGTAACTATGAACATTGTTCAATGTGTTCAATGTCCTTTGGATTACTTTTTTTAACCACAGAAGTGTTCTTTAAATATCCAGTATTTTCCTTCATGTTGGCCTAATGAATTATCTGCTGTTTGCAATTGCTATACACCCGTTTATAATCAGTCTGGTCTTCATAATTCACCCCCCCCAAAATATTTGAATGCAGTTTCAGGCTGTAAAAATCCATAGATCATTTTTGTATTTTTGAAAATGTCACTTAAAATATTATGAAAAGAGGGAGAACATCTCATCATTACAATATGCGTATGACGTTTGCTAGGAAATTGGTATAGTGTATGAACAAGCATCAAGTATAAAGACAAAAATCTGCTTAAATCATTAGCCCAAACTGTTTATACTGAAGCAGCATATGTATAAGTTAAGCTTTGTGACAGCTAATCATAGCAGCCCTCGGCTACTATTCCCACTGATCCTGATGGAGGGTGGCTGCTCTGCTGGGAAGGGCTGACCCCTGCCGCTGGGGACACCGTCCGGAAGGGGACCCACAGGAGCACAGCAGTGCGTCTCTGGCCAGAGCACCTCCTGCCCAAAGCGTGGCCGTGTTAATAAGCAGTTTGCTGGTGGAGGTGGACCGTATTGTCGTAACCAGAGTGATATAAAATAGCCTTTGCTTGCTGCCCTGTAAAGCTTTAAGGATAGGGAGGATTTCCAGGGTGAGAAAAGTGATGTATCACACAGGTCTCCTCTTAGGACTTGCTCACGGCTTTGGGCATACCTCCACCCAGATGCTTTTTGTAAGAAGAGGTGAGCAGCCACCAAATCACCATCTTGGCCAGAGTGAGTTTCCTCTACAATTTTTGCTCGTTACCAGCTCCATCCCCCAGAAATCGCTTTCCTGTTCCCTGAATGAGTCCAACTACAGGGTTAACGTGACGCAGAGAACCTGGGGGAGCAAATACCCCAAGAGATACAGCAGACCAGAAAACAAGTGGATAAATGAAAGTGCTGCAAAGAAGATTTCCCATAAGTGAATTCATTTTTCTGAGTTTCCATACTCTCAGAGTTGTAGGATTTTTGTGAAGTTAACTGTAGCAAATGACTACATAAAAAAGGCCCCAAAGAGGGTTTTTTATGACAAAAAGATGTTTCAGATAATTTAAGTGTCTGTAGTTAAGGATATAAAGATGTTAATTACTTTGCCTAAAACCAAAGTCCAGAACACTATAAAGAAGAGAACAAGAAATATCACCAAAGCCAGAATATTCAAAGCCGGCTTAAACTTGTGGAAACACATTTTGGGGAGTTGAGAGTGCATAAAACACGTTATGTTTGCCTTCCAGCATCTCCTCAGATGGCCCATTTGAGATAAGTTGATAACTGTGTTAGTTTTTAAACATTTTTCAGCTCCTTTTTTCTTCTGAATGGAATGGCTAATCGACACCTGATCTAACATCTGTAAAAATCAGTGAAATTTTTCTGGCTGCTTTCACAGGGCTTTGGGTCAGGTTAATGTATAATTTTGGAGAAGGAGTTATACAGCCAGATTTATCTCTAATTACATAGCTGGTAGATGGAAATTGTAAACAGCGGCAGTTACATGAGGATCTGCTGTTACGATGTGGAAAGAACAATTGTCTCTTGACAGCCAGGGGAAACATGAGAGATGGGAGGGAAAATCTGATGGGCAGAAAAGTGATTTCTACTGATACACTTCTCTGGGGAGAGAATGCAGGGGTTTCTTATGCAGTCTTTGAATAGAAAAAGAAGTTTCTAATAATGTTGGGCACCTCAATTTTCCAATGGTTACACTGTCACACTGAATTTTAGAAAGTACTGAATACTGTCCCTCTGAAAATTTGCCCTTTTCAAGTGTCTTCATGTTGAACATCCAAAATAGGAACCTGTTCAAAATCACTGGTCAGTTTTGAAAATCATGCCCATTAAATGTATAAAATAACGCAATTAGAAACAGCAAAAACCTACAATATGCAAATATGAGACACTGTGTAAATTTTAAATAATTATAAAGTCATCTGTACTTTAAAACTGAGTTATTTTCATATTTGTTGTGATTATAGGAATGGTAAAGTAAAATAATTGTACAAAATAAATGTACAAAAGTTCTGAATTCATATTAATTAAGAAAAGCTCAAAGAAAACTGTGGCTCCCTGGCAGTGTATGTATGACACTGGGCTCTGTGTCAGGAAAACACCCCAAAATTAGGTAGGCATACCTGTTTTCTAAAGACTTCAGTTTGTATTTGTGTCAGATGCTAAATGGTAAAGCTATTTCTGTCATGTTTTAAGCAGCATGGGTAGTCTAAACATGTTCAATAGGTCTAGTGACCTTTTCCTGAGTAATGGAAAACTTTCAGCTATGCCAATGCAGTATATTTATACCAATATTATTTACAGGTCTTGCCCTCCTTCCTACTGCTTCTTAGAACTGTCCTTGAACGAAAAATAAATGTGTCGGGTTTTTAATACAATAAAAATGGCTATAAACATTCTTAAAAATAGAAATGTATTCTTAGCCGTGCTTACTTTAGCTGATTGCTGTATCTTCAACAACTGTTGTTTCTGTGATGGACTAACAGATAATCTGTGAAATGGTTCTGCATCAAATACACTGATGTGTGCCCTAAAGCAAGTACTCAATAATTTGAAGAGAAAGCTTTTGAAATTCATATTCATCTATTAATTATTTATGTATTTGCAGCCCAGCTGATTTTTAAGAACATATTGAGGTCTGCCACTTTCTTGTGATGCATCATGGATATTGCTTACGGAGGATTCCTACGAGTAGTAGATGTGTGGTGACTGCTGAAAGTCCCCCACAAAAGGCAGAGAAATTGTGGGTTACTGGACAGTTGTAACCACAGTAACTCAATAGAGGACCAAAAAAAAACAGTTTTGTGAAGAGCAATTTTTACAGATAGTTCGACCTTTTAATTATTTCCTTTGAATGCTGAGCATGTATCCTTTGAATCCTATCTCCCCAGTCCTGATTTTAGACAGTATTTGTCTTTAACTTATTCAGGCACTGAAAACAATGTGATGGTGCAATTAGGGTGAACTGTAAAAGCGAACAGAGCTGAGGATCAGCAGTGTGCAGGAGATGGTACCATCCCTCAAATCCCCAGGCTCCCCATGTGAAATAAGATGGAGGTTCAGCCCTCTGCTGAGACTCCTCAGAAAGGATGCACAGTTGCCACCATTGCTTTTGAGAGGTCTCAGAAAGCGATCCCCGAAGGTTGTTCAGCACCTTTGGGCAGGTAGCAGTGTCAACGATCCAAGTCATAGAACTGATAATGTCAGAACTAATTGATTAAGCTCGTCTGTTGCCAGAAGAGATGAGCAGCCATTGATATTCTCTAATCACCTACGTGTAAGGCTGGGAAGTCTCCGAGCTGCCATATAACCCATTCCTCCATCCCGGAGAAGCAAAGCTGTATTTGGGATTCCTGTGACCCTTGGTTTTCTTAACAGTTCTTGTAAAAGCTGGAGCTTAAGAAGATTCCATGGAAACCTGCAGCACTTACACATACAGACGCTTTCAGAGGATCTCACTTAAACCCTTCTTGCTGGTTTTTTCCAATACTACCTTCAGGTAACATAGAGAACAATTGGTATTCTTTTTTAGCTTTTTATATACTGGACAGCTTATCATGTGTCCTACCTCAGTCTTCCTTTTGTAGACTAAACATGCCCAGTTTCTTCATAGGTCGTGTTTCTTAAACATCAAACCATTCGTGCTGTTCTCTGGACTATATCCAGTCTATTTATCTGTTCCCTTAAGTGTGACATCGAAAACCAGAAACAGCTTTACTGCTCTGACCTCATCAGGGCTAAGCAGAACAGAATAAATGACCTCCCTAATTGACCCAGAACTGTAAACTTGCCTTTCTAAATCATTACTGTGTACTGTACCACATCTCAATGGATATGTGTTCAAAATGCCATTTGCTTTATAACCGTGGAGCAATTAACGTTTGTCCCTAATGATACATTTTCTCTCACACAGACATTCCCTTCTTTCCTGTAACTCTTTCATTTTGCACACTTCCAGACAGGTCCACCTGGACTTTTAACTCACCAACTCTTTGCATTTGAATCCAGTCACTAATTTATGCACTCAGCAAACAATATTTTGATTGATAGCTGCTGAAGGAAGAAGAAAAAGACCTGCACAAAGACTTCTGGATGAAATGAAGAAGTTATTTTTACACTGGAGGTGGGGAGGGAGAATGATGTGCAGTGCCAGGACTTCAGGTTGCATTTATTTCCAGTGAAGTGAATCTCCATCTTTCACAAAGTTTATTTAAAAATAAGCTATACTCAGGTCTTTGGATAAAGATGTTAGAAAGTTAAAGTGTACTTAGCTTTCAAACTGTGTTGTCTGATTATCCTAGCTGGCCTGACTTCCAAACTCCCTTGAAAATAGACCTAGTGTTTTTTATTTTTTACATTGGATAGATATCTGAAAGACCTGAATCATCCCTCTTAAGGAAATCGTTGCAGATGGAAGGTGGAAATCATTACATCTTGGGGCAGTAATCTGGTACAAGTGCATATCCTCACAAATTTTTCCAGGGAATATTCCACCCTGAAAGAAGTTTGCTCTATCAGAACAGGGACCTACTCCCCATCTGTTCCAAAGGGCAATCTGTTCCTCAGACTTCTTCATGATTACTTTTTATACAGGAATGCATACTGAAAAGCAACTAACTGGCCAAGTATGCGCATGATGGGATTTACAGTCTTAATGAAGAGCAAAATAGGTCTCTTGAATTTCATGTAGTCCCTGTTCATGGTATCTGAAGGTCCTGCTCTGTTTATACACAGAAGTTAAGATGTGTAAGAAGCTGTAGTGCCCAGTCCTAGTTGAAAAATTGGTGTTTATTTTTTATTATTCTTTTATTCCAAAGTAAGTGTCTGGAAAAGGGAGATTGTTTAAGTTTAGTTATTTGTGATTAGGGACCTCATCCTGCTGTGCCTTTCTGATGTGTAAAGTAGATATTATCATATTGGGGCAGAGCTAAGATCCAATTTAATATCCTGTCTCTGAGCCTGATTCAAAGAAAGATCTGAAAACTCTAGATAAATCTGACGATTAGAGATAAAATTAAAAACAGGAATACAGGTATGTCTTTTATTTTGTTTTGGTTTGGGTTTGTTTTTTTTTTCTGGAGATACTCTCAATCATTGTAACCATGATCTTTCTAGCTATCTCTACATGTTAAATTTCTGCTTCCTTTTTCTTACATTTTTCCAAGCTCATAGAGTGTCTTAATATAATTGCAAGCTCAGAAGAGCATTTCCATATCTCAGTTTTGAGCATCAACTCTTTCAATTGAGTTATTTACTTCCCTTCTGTATATAACACAAAGAGGATGAGAAATGTAATAAATGAATGATAATGTACCTCTGTCATTTCCCTCCTTATTGTTCTGTCCTTCCTAAGGTCTTCAGTATATATTGAGAGGCAAATCCTGGCCTTCCTCATTCTTTTTGGTCTCCTCTAAGCCCTGCTGTGATTTTCCAGTAAACTTTATTATTATCAACCTACTCAGGGCAGCACGACCTCACTGTACTAGACTTTTTTACAAACCTAGAACAGCAAAATAATCTCTGACCTCAAGTATATTTTGATATCATGTGGCTCTACTAGTATATACCATATTCCCTAGGAGGTGATTCCATTGATTCATTGGAAAGCATTATGGCATTCTGGCCACACCTTCCATTCCTTTCCTTTTGAGCTATGCTGTTGTCGACCGAGAGCTCCGATTCACAAATATACCGTTACTTAGGGAAACACACAGATGCTCTCTATTAAGGACAGTGCATCTTTTAGCCCCTTGCGAAACACAACTCCCTTAAACACAATGCTTTATTGTTTTCCTGAATTTCAACTTCAATTAGAATGTGTTGTCCTCAGGGATACAACTCGGTGGATAGGGCCGTTTATTATGGAGTGTCACATAGCCAAAAAGGGACAGCAAGGGAAGCAGCGTTCTTGCTGAAGAACTTAATTTCCCTTAGTATTTGCCAAACTAGCTAATCTATTTGTGGGGAAACAATTAAAAGAATAAGACATTGCTTCATTTTTTTATTGAGTTTTGTAAATAAAGTCACAAAATATGTTATCCTTTAGTTGATGTAGCTTTGACTTCCCAGCTTTCGATTCCTATATTTAAGGTTTTCTTTCTACATGAACTTCATAATTAACAGTATTTAAACTGCCTAATTCTCTCTGCTTTGGAAACTGGTAGTGCTGTCAAAGTTCCTCATATACTTTGCTAATTAGATACCTGATCCAGAGGGCTTGGTCGCCTTGAAAATAAAAAAAGGCCTTTACAATCTGTGAGTGATTTAAGTCAGACTAAAAAATACTGCTTTTACACAATATCAGATTACACTTGCTGTCACATGTATTTGCACAATACTGTATTTGTACAATATACCATCGTCCAGCACCACTGCCAAACATGTGAGATCAAATATGGTAAATTACTGTTGTTGTTGAGGTCTGATACACCAGAAGAAAAACACAAGTCTGAAATTACCGAAAACTTCATGGGAAAGAGGAAAGGAGTTCCCAGAAATATACTGAAAAACGAATGCTTCTCAGTTTTGAAATGAGCTCGCCAGAGCTTTCCAAAAGCAGATGAATGTTCTTGACCTGACGAGTGTTTATCAACTGTCTGCGTGTCTGCTCAGCAGCTTTGCTCCCTTAAAAATATTCTTAATCTGAAGAGCTGAGAAGATGAGGTTTTGTAGTCATCCATCTAGTAAAGGTTCCCATTCTCCCAGTACATCTTTCTTCAGTAAGAAATGTGTCAAAAATAGTGATATTGTTACGAAAGTTTTGTGGGATATGTTATCAAGAGGACACAAGTTAACTCAAGAATTACATATTTGGAAGTACTGTCAGTGTACAGAGAACAGAGAATTTGTTTGGGATATTTTTAGTGAAATTTCTTCTAGTTAGAAGTGTTTCTAACTTCTTTCACAGAGTTTAAAAATGCCTTTTTACAAACAGAGACAGCAAAGAATTAAATAATACCACGAAGGCAGACAGATGCTTCAAGCTTTCAGTTAATCTCAAAAGAGAAAGCAAAGTTAGCTTTAGAATAATTGCAGCGACCTCAACTTGGTATCTTAAATATCAAATACTGTTCCCTGCTGAGCAACACAATATCTCTGATACAAATCATACACAAAATTTGCTTTCATTTTTCAATTGCTTTATAATAATTACTAGGTAATAGAAGTTCTGGCTAGCACGAACGGGAGTTTTAAGGATACAATAGCTGCAGCTGGGAAAACTGAATCAACAGGTTAAAGTCCTGGATGCATGAAACCCCATATGTCTTTGCAGGAAAGGAAAGTCTGTTTTACAAGAACCATTGTTCCATTGTTTTTTGGGGCAGGAATTGTGGTTTTGTTCTTTGTTAATACAATGCCCCACACAACTGGTTCTTGATTCCTGATTAGTGTCTTTTTAGTGCTACAGCAATCAAAAAATAAATAACAAGAATGGTGTTCTAAGGCTCCGGTACTGTAAGTTACTTGTCCAAAGCCACAGAGCAAAATGATGCAGAGCCAGATTTAGCACACAAGGAATTTCTTTTACCCAGTCTCAGCCTCAGACCATTATTTTGCTTCACTCTGGCAAATGACCTTGTCTGATGTGCTTCGACACATCATATGGGTCTTGGCATGCTACTGCCAGCACCTCTGCTCCTCTGAGTCACTACGAAGGCAATTGGATAGCAAGCAGCTCCTTCCTTCTAGGTTTGACGCTCACGAGGAAGCCTTCGGAAATGCAGAAGTAAACCCTGGGAGTCACACGGATGCATTATGTTAGGTGACGGGCAGGCTAGCATGCTTCGGGACCGACAGCTGGGAAGGACCTCAGCGTAGGGCACTTTTCGGCAGGACTCGGTGCAGACTCAGTACCCGAAACTGAGCTGGTGGCATGGTCTTGAGTCTAATGACTTTTTTCCCTGACAAATATTAAAAAATAATTCATTGTTTTGAATTGCATTAATAACATGCAGAACAATAATCCATTCAAAAGACAAGTCATTAGGTAAGTTTATTGGTTTCAGATATTTATGAGGGTCCAAGAGTGTGTCTCTATGTGGCTGTCTCCTGGCAGGCACCTCTAACTATCTCCCCAAATTTCAGGAGTAGTCTCAGACAGTATTTGGATGCACACCCACTCCTTGCAGCGTGTCCTCAATGCAAGTGCTTCACCTCGTGATTGTGTGGGCATGGTATTCTGCCCTGGCATTGAATTCAGTCGGTCTCTTATTCAGAAAAATACTTTCCTTAGGTCGGGAGAAGAGAGTACTGAACTCCGCGTATATCCCACCTGTCTGACATGATTACTTCCAGCAAAGTCAATGGAATTATTTGCGCAGGATATGGTCCAGTGTTAAGAAATTCTTTAAAGCATGGGAGCAAAAACCATGTGTGTGTCTTTATATGCTGGAATTTATCCATTTTCAGGCACAGACAAAGGGAGTATTAAGGACCATGAGAGAGTCCTGTTAAGGGCGTAGTGTACAAAGAGTGTGAGGCATAGGACAGGGTAGGATGGAATAGGATAGGAAAGGAAGGGAAGTAATCTCGGTCAGGCAAATAGGGTAACTTGTCCAAGTAGCTTCTCCAAATCTGTTTGAAGGTGCCCAGTGAACAGGTTGGGGCTTTCTTGAAGTTACAGTTTAAGGAATGAAATTATTATAAAAATAATATTAGAGGTGGGCACAGGCTGCAAATATGTTACTTTTTCTGAAAAAAAACAAACTAATTAAAAATCGTTTCCTCTTCTGTTTCTTTGCCAAGACCTATTTTCAGGACTCTGTGCTTCCCCTCAAGCAGCCAATGAAATCTCAAGCACCTAAAACAAATATAGGCAGTATGCTTAGGACTTGGCTGGTAAAAAAAAAAAAAAAAAGAGGAAATTATTTTTAAATATTTTGCTTTAAAATATGCTAGATTGTCATTTTTATATTCATGCACTTTTTGTTATTAACTTTGGCTGGTAAATAGTTCTTTTTATAAAACAACAACTTAACCATCCACCTTTCGTATGTAGTTAAACTCAGATCCTGTGTAATCTTAGGTTTCTGTGCTTGCTATTTCCAGGACACACACAGGAGCAATTCTTTTTAAAACTTGGATGCGAGGTACATCCCGGTTGAATAATGACAGTGTAAATCATGTTCACTGCTTACCCGGGGCTGCCGGGCACAGTGAGCAGAGCCACGCTCTCTGCAGTTCTCATCTTGTGTGCGTGCCACCGTAGCTGCTGAGTTCATCCCAGCAGTGCACCAAATCGTATGACTGGTGTCTGTTCCACATATGTTCGCTCTGCCTCTCCCAGAACCAAAAGTGTAGGTGGTGGGGCCTCTTGCTCTGCAGAGTGGGTGCTAGGGAGTTTGATCACGCTGGGTGATGAGTTTGATTTGTTTGGATTTTTCTAATTCTTCTTTTCATTGTTGTTTCATAATGCACATCTTGCTGTCTGCATGGAAGATGACAAAGTCAAGAAAGTAGACTTTTTTGGGTTGTGGCCCTCCTTCTGCAAGTATTCAGGCCATCTGTTGAAGTCACAGTGGCTATCCATGTGCTGGAAGTTAAATACATGCATTTGTCAGACTGAAGTTTGAACTACTGTTTCATTTGAGTAAAGGTGGCACATGTCCCTCATGCAATGATATCAATTCACAGGTTACAAAATTTAGAACAAAAGATATTTATTCCATGAAATAATTTATAACTGAAAGGATAAGGAAAAAGAAAATGTGAAAAAAATACTGTTAAAAATGCGAATAAAATTTCTGTGCAAAATAAGTTTTGAGTAAGGATTTAAAATAAAAAAGAAATGTAATTGTTTAAATTTTATTCCCAGGAGTTTGGAATGCTTTGCTAATATATTGCTTTTTTGTTCTTTCACAAAATGACTGTATTATCACTCAAATATCTCAAACACATTGATAGACTCATCTGTAAGGCATTCCCCATCTGACTTTTATGGGAGCTGCTGGGCAGCCAGCTGCACAGTAGTTGAGTCATTAGAGCCTGGTTGCAAACACATCAGTAAATGTATTTTAGTGTTCTCGTGAGTACATTCCCTGGACTGAACGTGATATAAAAGTTACGTATGTCCTTACGTGGTCACAGGCTTGGGTTTACGTAAGGAACCAGTTTATATATACTGAATTCTTCAGTAGCGTGTCACAACTGTGGAGACATTGCTTTTGACTAAGAAAATGGCAGGCGAGTTTAGGTTGGTACGAGTCACCAGAGAAGCAGGAATATTTTAAGATATAGGCAGGAGAACGGTTTACCATGGGGAAGCTAATATATAGTCTTGCAGCTTGTCAGCCTCTCTGTGTGAGTCTTGTTAATGTGTGGGAAGTTCCTGGTGACTGATTCCCTCACGGAAAGCGGGACACACTACCTCCTGTGTTGTGCAAGGTTGTGCGTGAGAGGTATGCCCCAGCTTGCCTCGTGTCAGCCTCCTTGTCCCCTTTTACATTCTTCGTCACCGTTCGGTTTGGCTGATGCCATTTAGCCTGCCTATGTTTCCACATGTGCTGGATAAATTATCCTCTCAGGAAGTGATGGGAATGTTGCTCAGATGCTTTTAACCATGCTTAGATGCTTCTCATACTGCAACCTTTAAATGCCTCTGTGTCAATGGTGGGTGAAGTGATTCCTGTCTGATGCAATTGTATAGTGCAACAATTAAAACTGTAAATTGTTTTGTTGTCAGCCCTGTTTTATGTAAACTTTACACCCTCCCCAAAAGAATGTGAAGACTGCAAAGAAAAACATGCAGGAATTGGGAAATACCACAGAGAAGGCCCCCTCTTGCTTTTGTGCATCATGTCTTCAATCACATGGATTATGCACTGTTTTCCACCAGCGTCCCATCTTGCTGATGCACAGGATGAGTACTGTTAGGGGCTAGCGTCAGCTTTGTGAAGTGGAAGACGCCACTCTCCAAAGGACACCCAAGCCATATTTTTTTGCAGGAAATGGAGGCAGCATCATGAATGAAGCAAGGAATTACAGATGGAAAGAGGCAGCGTTACAGATAGGCAAGATGAAGCTGTTCAAGGGAATTAATACCATCCCTTCCTTTTCTCTAGAGTCACTGCATAACAGTAGGCTGTAGCCAAATACTTGAGCAGAGATGTTCACAGGAAGCCGCTAACAATGAGTGCACAGTTTTGGGGGATTTAGAGAGTGACTCCTGACTCTCCTTTGCAAAAGGAGCAGAGGACACACAGGGATGCTTTGAGTTGTGCTTTGGACAAGTCATCATCTGATTGATAATGCTAAGTACCCTGGAGAAGTTAGGTTCTAGAAACACCACACCTGGTTGTGTATTCAAAATTAGCTGATACTTCCGATAATTTTGATTTCAGTTTCTCTCTGTTTCTGTCCCCAGTTATAAGGTAAGGATCATACCACCTCCTTTTTATAGGTATGGAAGCAAAGTCACACTGTTTGTGGTAGACCCAACTACTATAACTAGTAACTAGATGAAAATGTCCGTGAAGAGGTTTTATCATCTCTGTTCAGAGCAGGGCTTGGTCACTTCATACTCTATAGAAGATTGTTTTTAAATTCTTATTAACTATCCATTTTGTTGACCTCACCCTCTGACCTCTCAAGCTCATTGATCTCCACACCTCTCCTTATCTCTGCCTTACTATTTTGCTCCTCTGCTTTCTCCTTTCACTACTTCTTGAGTGTGGTGGCTTCCACAGAGAAACTTTGCCATTAGGAAGGAGAGCCTCTCATTTCTGCACTGGGGACCATGTACTTCCTCCTCACCGGCATGTCCCACCTAGCTACATGGTTTGCCATGGAGGAGCATCTGTGAGGATGGCAGATACCACATCTAACCAGCACAGAGAAAGGCTCTACACATTCATGGGGAATTGAATCTACCCAGCCTGTGCAAGCAGATTTTTTCGAAGGCTTATAACTTAGCCAAATCTGAGCATCTTTTAATAAAAACTTTCCCCCTGCCAAATTTCAAGTCCTTTCTCCAAAACATGGAGGCACTACAGCTTTTTAATGAAACAGTTATTAAAAACCAAAACAAAACTAGGAATAATAACATGTTTTTCTCTCAGTTGTTCTCAGAAAAGTTGTTCTGTTGTTCTCAGAAATGGATGAACCAGTTCAGCCTGATTTATTTATTTTGGAAAGAGTCAGCTGAGACAAACTTTCAGCACGGGAAATTTCAGCCCAACTGGTTAGCTTTCTCAAAGTTTGGCAAAGTTTAATGCAAGTGAAAATGGTCTTATACTGAGAATCAAAGGCAAGCTTACTTATCAGCAGTGCTCCTTGCTTAGTATAGAAATTACTATCTATATTAACTGCTTTTTTTCAATGTTTCAGATTCTTTGAGTATATATTGCTCTACAAAGATGCAGTGATGTTTCAGATTGAACAAGTTACAAAGCTTTGCTCGAAGATTGCTCTGACAGAGCCATGGGATCCATATGATATTCCTGCCAATTCAACTTATGAAGATCAGTATTACATCGGGGGACCTGGAGATGAAATTATGGTACAGGAATGGTCTGACAGAAAACCAGCCAGGAAATGTATGTGCATGCTTTTGTTTCATCTTAATAATAATCATTGTCTCTGCTACCCAGGGGAGAATAAAATTATTCATGTTTCACCCCAGCTTTCCAGATTTCTATAAAGTTTGCTGGAAGAAATAATAAATATACCCTGTGCACAGCATATCAATTTATTATCAATGCATTTTATTAAGAAAATGTTTCATATCTCAACAGGATCAAATATGTCCAAGGGACTTGATTGTATTTTAGTTCATATCATACAGATTTTGGCATGGAAGAGCACCATTTTGCATCTGAATCCAGCAGCCTGTACCCAAAATTTATCTAGAAAAGAATTGGTAATATAATTAGGGGCACACTCAAACTAGAGTGTGCATAATAGAAACAAAGCAGGTGTCAGTGTGTGTCTACACACTAGTATCGAATGTTATCATAGAATTCATCCAATACATTGTTCTGCAGCAATAGACATCATGAATATGCACTTAAGTTTTGTTATCGACTACGCTACTAGGAAACATCTGCTCTCGAGGCTTAGTTCTGCATTTGGCAGCTGAACACCTGCATCATAAAAGAAAGTAGGCTGAATTTTCCAAGGTACAGTATGTTATGTTTTGGATGCATAGCAATTTATTAGCATGTTGGCTTCAATTTCGTCTATGGTTTACTCATAACCCAGACAACTATAAAAAAAATTTTAAAACCCCCATGAAATTTATGGCTTTATTCACTAATGCAATACTTAGGGTTATAGACACCTAATATATACACTGGTTATGAACCTGAGCATTTAGCCAGGGGAAAATATTTCTTTCTTGAATAAAAGTAGAAAGCATGAAGTAGAAAATGAAGGATAAGATCCTTAGACCTCTGTAACTAGGTTGATATATCCTCTGGTATTCTACAAGAGGCAAATTATCACTCACTCCAAGAATTTTGATTTTTCAGGTCCAATATTTTTAGAACGTATGGAACTTAATATCCAGATACCTTCAGTTAATGATGGGTGATTTTTATCCTGTAGTATTTTGTATCTCCAGTGCTTTTCTGTATGATCATTCAGAAAAATAGTATCTTAAAGTTGTCTACCCATCCACCTTTCAGCTAATATTGGCTTGGATTCTAGAAATTATATTTCTGTTAAAATTATGAAGGTTTCAGTAGACATACAGGCTACCCTGGTAGCATTATATTTTACCTTATTTTTTAATTCAAAATTCTGATAAAAGACTTGTTGAAGAAAAGAATCCTCCATTTCTGGATACTCAAAACCAAAATCATTGAGGTCAGAATGTTTTTGGTATATTAGGATGCCCTGGAGAGGTATGTTCAAATATTGCTCCGCTTGCCACCCTTTCTTTAGATACTGTATGTGCGTTTCATGTCACAGCTTATCTATTTCCAATAATGTGATAGTGATGCAGCGTATCACACAACACTGGAAGGACAGAAAGGAAGTATGTTTGATAGCTGCCGAGTAAGGGAAAATAAGCTTCCTTGTGACTGGTAAAAATTCATACAGGCATCACTCAGAGGAACTGATTTATGATCACAGTAGGTAATTTTGTATTTTAACCTCATGAGTTTCTACTATCAAGAGATCTGAAATACATGAACCAACTGGATGAAGTGGTGTATGGTGGAAGGGGTAAAGAAAGATCACAGAAGAGGTGCATGGGATAAATAAAAGAGATTTAAAAGGGAGGTTTTAAAAGTGAAGGGTGTTCAAAGGAAACCACCTCGATGCTGTTGACTGCAGAAATAGATTAGTGGTGAAAGAAGAGGTGATGGCAGAGGATGAGGGGGGAAGAGAGTGACAGAACACCTCTGAGATAAGCACGTTGTGGAATTAAACTGAAGTTAAAAAAAGGGACAGACTTGCTACATCACATATGTGGAGGAGATCAGCATTGAGTGTAGTCTTGAAGTAATGAACCAGTAGAAATGTTTGAGAGGAATAGGAATTAAAAAAAAGAACATGGTAATGATCATATGAATCGATAGTGGTAAACAGAAGGAACGATTTAAAAGAAGAGATGGAGGCACTGGAGTCGTATTTGGGAATGTTCCTCTTTAAACAAGACAAACCCTCTGTGCTTGAGACAGTAAGATGGAAAAAGATGAAGCAAGGTCATGTTTATTTGGATTAAAGATGCGGTGAGTATCATCAGTGTAAGAATGACAGTTAAGATTATAGAGGACCAAAAGTTGTGGAAGCAAGATGCTATGGCCGTCAGTTCTGGTGCAGAGGAGTCCCCAGCACAGCAGAGGACAAGTGCTTCCTTGGGTAGGTGAGCACAGAACTTCCTGTGCACAGGAAGGAATCGGATGTCTCACATAGATGGGGGGGGGGACTAAGTGTTTTAGAGCCTCAAAGGCTGTGTTGAGGGCCAACATTGTGAAATGGACCGCAGGTTTTCAGTAATCACACCTTTCAACTTGTCAAGAACAGGGTGTAAGGTGAATGTGCCCGGGCTACCCAAGCTGATGGCACCAAAATTTGCCTTCTGGGAAAACAGAGCATTTATTGCTTTACTAGTGAAGTGAGTAAGTGCTGACATGAAAGTGGCATGAGAGATGAGAGAAATCAGACTTGTGCAGAACACAACTACATTTGGGACTAAGCAGACATGACGGTCCTTCCGTAGAGGTATACTTGAAAGGTGACATACCGATGCCATGATGGTATCATGATTTGAAATGTGCTTGACAGCAACATATTCAGGTTTAAGATCATTGCAGTGTCCAAATTATACCAGTTTTGTGGCCTTTCTTGGTATTGCCATGCATATGGGCAGAACTATGGGCCGTTCCAGCCTATAGTCTTTGCTTATGGAATGAACACTATTTTGACATCACCGTGACATGTTCATTCATGCTTGTCGTCTAAAGTAATCACAATTCTGCTTGGTTATAGTGGAGTCCTGGGTCGGCGTTTACACAGTCAAAGACTGTTACCCAGTGCAGGAAACCTACACGAAGAACTACAGCGTGACAACCTCCACTCGCTTTTTTGACCTACGGCTGGGCATTGCCGACCCCTCGGTGTTTACCCCACCCAGCACCTGCCAGACAGCCCAGCTGAGGAAGATGAAAGACGAATGCTGATTATGGACACTGGCTGCCCCGGGCAAACAAATATTAGCCAAGAGGATGGTTATTAATAGTCAGCTGCTGACGTCTAACCTGATTTTTCAAGCTTATTGTTGCTCTTTTGGGAATTGTAAGTTTTCACTTGAAAAAGAACATAAACATTTAACTGAGTACAATATGTAACACAAAAGATCTCTTTCATTACATTAATCTGTTCGGTGATGCACTTGCAATGTTATATAGTTACCACTAAGATAATACTTATAGATACTATTTATTTAAGCTGTGGCTGATTTTCCTTTTGCAAAGGTTTAATTATTTATTTTTTCAAGAGGACACTGCAATAATGGCAACATCAGGAAGGAAAAGCTAGATTTTGTTGTTGTTGTTACTTCTGGGGACTTGAGGGAAGGGGAAATATGTCCTAGGTAAGACCTCATCCCTAACCGAAAAATACCCCGTCTTAAACAATGTACATCGAAAGTATGGAAACTCATTCTCTTGGTTTTGTTTTTCTTTGTGTTTTTTTTCTTTCTGCCTTTCAGGAAGCTGGTAGTCTAATGTTTGAGCTGATTTTTTTCCTTCTGAAAAGAAACTGGAGTAACTCTATTCATGTAATGCTAGCTGACATGCAAAAAATCCTTTTCCATTTCTTGGGAGAATGATGTGAAAGGAAGGGAAGGTGGGAGAGGGACATGGCCAAAAAAGTAAGCCAAAGTTTTCTTGCATTTACTACACTTTGAAGTGTTCCAGTAGGGTGCGATGAGGCATTTCTCAATCATATTTTACTTTAGCACCGACTTTTCAAGGCAATACTAGTTTTTAACCTATGCAAAGAGAGTAAGAGGTACTGCACTCTAAATGGCTTTAATATTTTGTAACTGTTTTCAAAAGTCTTTCCTTACTGAAAGAGTATGAAAACACCCTTATAATTCCAGGTAGAAGTGAAAAAAAGCTGTTCTTAGTGCTTAATTAGTAAAGGGTAAATCAGCGTTTATGCATTGCCTGGCGACCTGGACAGAGTGAAAGACCGAGCTGTGTGAGCGGTGTGGGGAGGTGGGAGGAGGAATCAGAGGGAGAGGTTTTAGATGTCTTCTGTCTGGTGTGACTGCAAGGCACTGCAATCTAAGCAGAAATGACAATTTTGCTTTCTTTTGCACCCACTCCATTAATGCCTGCCATATTTGCTATTCAGCCAGTGTTTCAAACCTTACCATCTCCACATCCTTTTCTGGTGGGCAGAGTGAAAGTTTCCTTAAGGGAAATAAATAACTAACCAAAACAAGCACGGGAAGTGCACATATTTTGCTTTAGAAAATTTAAACCAAATCTTTGTGCACCTTCAGGCCCTCAGAAGTGTGGAATGGTGACAGGTTTTGTGCTTTTACCAAATGAAATTAATTGGTTATTCTGTAAGCCTAGGCATGCATTTTATTCATTATTTGCAAATATGTTTAAAGCCAGATTCTTGTCGTCTTACACATGTTGGGTAGTTGTTTGCTCCAGAAGTTGTCTGGCTGAAAACAGTGCAACACTGGGAAGTTTGGTGTCTCTGGAGGAGAGATGCTGGGCTTTTAGTGCTTTATACGCTCATAGCTTTTTGTACGAAAGCAAGTGGTACAGTGGTTATTTTGCTTTCACAGTTGTGGTCAGAATGGCATTTTACTTTGCCTTGTGCCTAATGGAAGCATATATACATACCTGCTAAAATTTGGGTAGTTCATTAAAAAATTGGTCTGGGACATGACCATTTCACTGAAACGTGCTAGTGGAAAGAAGAATTGGGTTTCCTTGAGTTTAGAGTGCATTAGTCTGTACTCGCCTTCTGTATTTTTTGTGACAACCTAAATGCTAACTGCAGATTGTTCTCATTAGGGCAACGATTAACATGCATTTCTTAATATCTGTGTCTTGTTAGAATCTGGAAAATATAATACATCTGTCTAACAAACATGAAGCTGTGGTACTGTATCATTTGGGATGACTTTGTTGTGGTAGAGCAGATAGCTGACTAATCAGGGTGTTTGTATTATGTTTTGCTGACAGTGATATCATTTCTAGCAATAACATTAAATGTTCCTTTAAATATGAATTTGCAGAAGTCTAGTACACAGAAATGCTTTAAAAATGTTGCCGTGACATACAGGGCAATTTTATGTGGCAAAATATGTACCTCTAAACCAATGCTGTTGTCTTCGTATTTATGCTCTGCAAATTCAATAAAGTAAGTTGTCCAAGAGATGTCAAACATTTTTGGATTATGTGTTTTAAATTAGCCATGAACCAAATATGAAGCACAAAATGGCATATGCCTGGTTTGTTTTCTTTGTTATCATTTGCTGCGGTTTGTTATCATGTACCACAAGAGACATTTTGTCTTTATGTGACTGTGCCAATGACTCAATAAGAGTGAGCATAAAAGGACTTTAAAGTAGCCATATAGTGTGCTACTATAAAGTAAAGTAAAAATAGGGCTTTTTGTATGTCCAATAGTCTGGGGAATTTGTTTATCACAATTATCTGGGTGGAAAATTAATAATAAATTGGTATGTACATGAGTTACATATTGTATTCCTCTGAGTGACAGAACCTGGGAGCTGGATATCCTGTGAGACAAAGCTGGTTTTGTGAGATTTCCAGTGCTTCCTGGTTTAAGCTGGGCCAGAAATAGTGCAAACATTGATCTGCCTGCCATATTTTTGTATTTCTGCTTGCAGGCTTCGCTGAAAGCAGGATGTGTAGAAACACAACATTGTTTTATTTAAAGTTAACCAAACATTCCTGAACCTCAAAACAGGTTTAGTTTGAGTTTGGGGAGGAGAACTGGGCTTTTGGTTCAGTTCCTATTTTAACAGTTTGCTTAACTCTAGTATTAGGGCCAGATTTTGCTGCCTCAAGCCATGCTGCACACCATGAAAGTGCTGCCATTTGCGAGGGCATGCCAACTTTCATGAAGAATGTAGGAGAAATACAATAATCCATAGTCAAAGTAAACTTTAGTCAAGAAATCTCTAAACAATACAATATTTTTATTTTGGGACACTAACGAAATTAGTGTTTTCCACCTTGAAGTTTGTTTCATTCTAGTGCTCACACTTACTCCTTGCAACCTTGCATCTCTTTTCCCAAGACCCTTTACTTCCTGATGTCAGTGGAGTCCACTTCCAAAACAGCGTTTACAACCTTCACTTGCATTTATTTCAGTAGGAGTTCAGCACCTAAATACCTGATGGATCTGATCTAGACCTGACCTCTTTAATTTTGCCAGCAGTCTTATCTCAAGTGCAAGAGCGGTGCCAGCCATAACCAAATGTGAACAACATACACTGAACTACGTGTAGGTGACCAGTGGTGAGAGCAGCGTTGGCTCAGGTGCAATTGCCGGTGCCCCGAAATCCCGATTGATGAGAGGTCTTGGCGCAGCTCCTGCATCACATCCTGCATCTCCTGCATCACATACCGCATCTCCTGCATCCTCAGCCAGAAACTGGTGCTGGAGGCAAGCTGCAGGACGTTCCCACATGACAGAAAGGCACGTCACGAAATCCTCAGCTAGTTGCCTGCTCCTTAGCCATGAGGAATAAAGATTTCAAAAGAACAAAAAGTCAGAGGTTCCTGACTGTAAAGATCCCAAGGTCTCCCTCAGCTTACCTTTCCAGGAGGCTGCATGTACGACATAGGCTCGGGCACATACAGATTTAGTCTTCACATCTGCACTTAGGCATAGGAACAAGTGAAGCAAGCTTGGAAGGCTCTTTGAACACTTCTGAGCATTTACTGCTTTGTAAGGGGAGAGGGAGAAAAGCTTATGATCCAATGAGTGGTCTTAGAAAACAGTGACAGATATATAGGGTAAGAATGATGAGATGCTGCTATGAAGCTGTGAGGCTAAATTTCCAAACATTACTTTGAGTGCATACTGGTTTAACATGCTCCAGGGTAAAGATCCGTGCGGTTTGATATGGCTGTTTCAGCATAGAGCCTGAAACTGCATACCGAATGAAATGATGCACATAGTTGCAGTATGATATTTTGTTTGAAGTAAGGACAAATAGCCCAGCAGTGCACATTTTGCAGGCATGAGTGAGTGACCAGTGACCTGCCTGTTTAGCTACAGGAATATATGTGCCTTTCAGGAGTGGTGCTGCCTGCTGCCTCTGAGTGGAGGCTGAGCACATCGGAGGACAGAAGAAGTACTCTTCTCACCACGCCGTCCATGGGAACCCGCTTCAGGCTTCTTCCTTTCTCACTCTGCAAAGCAGGAACAATAATTCTGCTTTCCACCTGCTTTTGTCTTCGACTGTTATAGCTCTGGGCCAACATCAATGTCTCAGCCAGTGGGGCCCGTGGAGGCCTGGAGGCATTGCTGCAGTAGCACGAATGTCATGGAGGGTTCCCAGCCTCTGCCTTACAACGTGTAATAAAATTATGCGTGTGTGTTATACGTGTGGGCTTACCCTTTGCACCCCTGCATGCTCCCTCAGTGCATGGGGTTGTTGCTCATGCGCTCAGCACCCGGCCGTCACCATTAATTGGTCTTAGCTCAGGCTTCGTTGACGCCAGGCAAAGGGGCTCGCAAGCAAAAGGAAAGAAGAGGAAAGGAAAGAAAAGCCTGCTGGGCTCGCCCCGCTCCCTGCCAGGGTTTTTCCCACGCTTGCCCAGCACTGATAAACAGCTTTGACGTTCCTGAAACAGCAGCAGCTGAGTTGCCAGCTCTGCATTACAGCCCGTGTCACGCTGAAGGAGAGAGTTGGGTTTCACCCTCTGCACTAAAATTATCCTTCAGGCCAGGCCAGGGACTCAGTTTTGTTTTCGGTGGAGAAAGCATGCCCGCTCCCATCACCCCCGCCGCTGCTGTCCCAGACTGGCTGGTAGGGGTTTGTGCCTGTGCCACCTACCCCCATCCGGCAGCCTGTGACAGCCCCTCAGGCAGCCAGACAGTGGTCCTTAGCCTGTCCCCACGGTTCCTTCTCCATCCCCTACTCCCCAGAACAAGCAGGGGTCTAGCAGGGACCTAGCTGTCCACACAGACGGCTGGCAGGACTTCTCCACTTTCCTAAGGGGCCTGCAAAGTGTGGGAAAAGCCCTTCCTGTCTTCCCATTGCCGTGCAGCTCTGCATTACAGCCCGTGTCACGCTGAAGGAGAGAGTTGGGTTTCACCCTCTGCACTAAAATTATCCTTCAGGCCAGGCCAGGGACTCAGTTTTGTTTTCGGTGGAGAAAGCATGCCCGCTCCCATCACCCCCGCCGCTGCTGTCCCAGACTGGCTGGTAGGGGTTTGTGCCTGTGCCACCTACCCCCATCCGGCAGCCTGTGACAGCCCCTCAGGCAGCCAGACAGTGGTCCTTAGCCTGTCCCCACGGTTCCTTCTCCATCCCCTACTCCCCAGAACAAGCAGGGGTCTAGCAGGGACCTAGCTGTCCACACAGACGGCTGGCAGGACTTCTCCACTTTCCTAAGGGGCCTGCAAAGTGTGGGAAAAGCCCTTCCTGTCTTCCCATTGCCGTGCCATTTTGAAATTCATTTTTGATGTGGTTGCTTCAGCTGGTTCCTTTCTTCTTTGTATGAGAGCTGCTTCTGTTAATTTGATGGGACAATTTGTCATAGGGATGCTGAGCTTGGGTTTTTTTATCACCCTCTTGGTGCCAGGTAGTGGCCCTTGTTTATTGCTGCAATATCTCATACTCAACAACTTGCATAGCAATAGATATTCTTCATGCTGGCAGCAGCTTGCACTGGTAAGAGCACAGGGGGTGGAAATACTGAAAGTAATGAGGAGTGGCAGCAGAGGTCCTGTTACTGGTGGCCCAAGTGACTACCAAGTACCACGACAGTGTTAAACTTCTGGGGAGGGGGCTCTGGAGACGCTGTAGACACTTCACCCCAAGAAATACGCCACACCTCTCCAAAGGAAAATCAGGAGCTATGCTGGGCAGCCCACGTTGCATTTACTTTATTGAAGTAATATCTTGTACTAAATCCTGCATGCATGATCATAGCTCACTTGTGAGCAGTTGCTTCATAGAGGGAGAGAAAAACAGATGTTTTCTCCCAGCATGCTTCTACAGAAATGATGTAAAACTTAGTTATCAGCAGAAAATGTTGACTTTTGAATTAAAGAAATGGTATGTAGAAAGGTCCAAAGACTTGTAGTGAAACAAAAGCTAAATCTATAAAGCAATCTGTAGCTTTAAGCTAAAGTTTTTCAGCCTTAGAACTCTTACTTTAAAGTAAATAAATAATGCAACTTGTCAGAAGGACTGAACTCTGAATAACTACTCTCAACCGGGATTCAGCTTTGAAAGAAGCTGCTTCTGTTGTGGGCTTGAAGAGGGGCTCTTGCCTAGAGTTCGATACTTTTTCCAACCATAGCAATTGAGCTAATGAAAGAGATTCTCTCTTCCTACAAACCTTGTCCTGCCAAAGGGATGGGATTTCTTTACTTGTGTGTACGCTCGGTACTCTGCAGATTTCCAAAGAAAGATGACGCTTTATGCCAGCACAGGATCTGTCTTGGATTTTTTTTAATCAAATGTGCTTGCTTAAACATAGAGCAGGCTATGAGCAACAGGCAGTGTCCCTTATCGTGGGAGAAAACTCACCCAAACTGATGACATTTTTCCCTGTTTCCAGCCTGCTGGCACATCCCAGACTGGAAATCCCATTCAAGGAATCTATAAGGTTCATGTTCTATGTAGGTGAGAAAAACAGCAATGAAAGAGCAAGGTGGAAAAAGAAGTGAGACAAGGCAAAATTAAGGTATGCCAACAGAGTGGTAGCCCAGAGACCAGTCAACCACACCTCAAATAAAAGAAGGAACAAAAAAAAAAAGAAAAAGGAAGATGACAGAGAACCATCTTTGCCTGCCCCTTCTCAGCCTGTATTATGGATTTATAGAAAAGACATGGGGGACCAAATCCAAATTTAAAGGTTCCTAAACATCAGCATTTCTTCTCAGGCAATACAAACCTCTGAAAGACCTGACCAGCCTGACAGAGTACCCGTGGGGTTTGCTCACGCGGACGCTGCTCACTCAGCACCCAACGGCCCCGCGGGGACCAGCGCAGGGCTTCCGGGTGCCCCGCGGAGGGAAGGAGGCGTTGGGTGGGCCTCCACCTCCTCCTTGGGAAGGAGGCTTTGGGTGGATTTGACCTTTCAGACTCACTTCAAGGGAGCACCAAACATTTGCACCTCCCGCTGAAGTGGATAGACTGAGCGCAAAATCATCTCTAGCCAGTGGAAATCAACAGTCAGCACTTATGACCCTGTTCTTTCCTTTCCAGGAAAAGTGTTTTTTAACTGAGCTGCTGAATTTGGACATTGAAAGCGCCTAACTCCCTTCCCTTTAATTTCCACCTTGTGCTAGCTCACACTGCCAGAGCGATATTACCCTTAGGATTATTTGTTCCAACAGCCTCACTCTTACACATGTGGATGAAGAGGACAGATGGTCCCCATGGGAAGCAGTAGGAGAAATAATCCGAGGGAGAAGCCCAGAACGAAGCAAGGCAGGACACGTTCCCGTGCACCTGCTGCCTCCCCCATCACACGAGCTGGACTTGCAAAACGGGCAATCGCGAAAAGTAAGCCACAGGAAGCAAAGCGCTATTGCGCTTCAAAGGTTGGTGCTAATATTGTCTATATTAGCGCCGCGTTAGCATGACGTCAGACACGTTGCTCGCTAATGAAATCTCCCTGTCTGGAGGATCTTTTTTAAGAGCAGAAGGAAACGTTGGATATCGCCTCGTGTCGCAGCCAGCCAAAAGCACCAGGCAAGGGCGGCCAAGCACAATACATCTTTAAAGCTTCCTCCTTTATTTCTACAGCAGCTGCCCGAAACATGGCTGTCAAAGGGCTTTAGAGGAGGAAGACATATGCGGCATGTGTTTGGTCAGGTGTCTCAAGCGCCACAATGAACTTTGGGCCACCTGAACCCCAGGGTGTGAGCAGAATCGCTGCACTCGAGGGCTGTAAACAGCACTTGCTTTGTACTGAAAACCCTCGCACTGAAGTGCCCTGCTGTGTAACAGGCATTCATAGGAAAACATTTGGGATGAGATATAAACCCCAGATCAGGCCATCAATGGCCATAGTTATAAAAGGAAAGAAAAGCCAAGAAATTGCTAAAGAAAGAAAAAAGCCAAGTAACACCTGCACTTCCAAAAAACTTTGGCTAAAAGACATGACCTTTTTTTTTTGATGTGGCAGTCAGTGCAATTGTCGAGGGATTTGTTACTTCCAGTCTGGATTGTCGCTAGATACAGCACAGTACGGGAATGCAATTAGTACAGCTAGCGCGAATTATTTCAGGATGTGCTAGTTCAGCATTCATTTGCCTTGTGGGGCCCTTTGCAAGACGAAAGCATGGTCTTAAAATGCACTGGCCACCGGTTCGTTTTTAAGCGTAACGCAAAACATAGGTTTTAGCTGATAAATTCCATAGAGTCTGAAATCCTTGCTACTGACAGACTGTCTTTTGCCTCAGAGCCCTCTGGACAGGGGGCACTCGCGGCAAGGGAATTTGTCTCTAGCCTCGCTCTGCCTGCTGATCCATCAGATCCACATTTGGACACATGCAAGGGCCTGTCTCATCACACTGAGCTTGCATCAAAATGTTGAGATTCTCCAACTGAATAGACATAGTCTGGCAGCTGTCTGCACTCATTGCACCAGTTTTGCAAACTGATTAATCACAAAGTCTGTGCTAGAAGATTGTTTTCCATAGTTTCTTTCATTAATTAAAAAAAAATAAAAGAAGTTCCTTTGTATCTGAATAACATAATCAGTAATTTCATCACACCAACATTCTCAGGTGGTTTCAGGTGGGCATATAAAAAGCAAAATCTTCAGTCCTTCTTTGCAGCTATCTTACAAGTGCATAGGGACTCGTAAAGAGAGGCAGTTGCCAGCCAACTCCTTACCATCTCAGCATTACCAGCAACAACCTTCCTCTTCACTAAATGCCTCCAGAATTCATTTAAAAAATCATCAGCAACCTTTATTCACACTCCCGGAGAGTAAAGCATATCCCCACAGAGAGCAGTGCCACAAACCGCATTAGACTGACCCACCAGTGTTTCGTCTCTTGTAGCTTTTCCAGTGTCTGGGCTGATTTGGCACTTTCTCCAATGAAACTTCCCAAATGGAAGCCCAGTTAAAGGAGGCTGTGGTTACTTTCTTCCCTAGGAGGCAGACATCCATTTTGAAAGTGACTGGACTGACACCACCAGCTTCACGTTCAGAGCCCACCCACACAGCCCGTCCATTGCTCAGCCGGCCACTGGAGGGCTGGATCTGCTTGGTCATGACTGTGTGGAGCTGGACTCAAGGAGGCTACTGATGGGTGAAAGCCCCCTTAACACATCTCTCAGGCTCACCCTTCATGCTTTGATGTCATCAAATGTATGAAACAGTGAGGTTCATGGTCAGGTCTTCTGAATTTAGATTGCAGAAAACCATCGTTGAAGAAATGTAGGCTTCCTGCCTTCTCCAAAAGAGACATTCATTGGGCACATCTTATGGATTTCATGGCACCCATGAACCAGAAAAAGCTCTATCTCACAGTATAGTTCTGTTGTGGTTTAACCTGACAGGCAGCCAAATACCACGCTCGCTCACTCACTCCCCTCCTCCCCAGGGCGAGACGGGGAGAGAATCGGAAGGGTAAGAGTGAGAAAAACTCGTGGGTTGAGATAAAGACAGTTTAATAGAACAGAAAAGGGAAAATAATAATAATAATGATAGAATATACAAAATGAGTGATGCACAATGCAATTGCTCACCACTCGCGCTGACCGATAACCAAGTAGCGATCGCAACTTCCTGGAACACGCCTACCATTCATATACTGACCATGACGTCACATGGTATGGAATACCCCATTGGCCAGCTGGGCCAGCTGTCCTGGCTGTGCGTTTGGTAGAGCATGAAGCTGTCCTTGACAGGGCACTTAGCAACAACTGAAAACATCAGTGTGTTATCAACATTCTCCTCATGCTAAATCCAAAACACAGCACTAGGAAAAAATTTAGCTCTACCCCAGCTGAAACCAGGACAAGTTCTACGGCCCCCATCCTCTCTACCAGCTGAAGCTCTGACAGAAGAGATATCCCTGACTTCAATAAACCATGCATGAAGAACTGCGGGGTAGAAATAGGTAACACAACGTCAGATGGAGCGCCATGAGTTTCTGCTACGGTTCGGAAACATTGGAGTAGGCAAATGTTCCTGGAGGCATGAGCAGGTCACAGGGTGACTATGAGCCCCAGAGGTGATACAGGCAAATGCATTCTTGTGGGTCAGGCAAGGTATTTCCATAGGAAAGGCAAGCATTGTGCAAAGCCCTGGTCAGCACTCACCTGTACCACTAGGGACATTGCTCATTACTCAGGTTCTAGAAAGACAAATTCCATCTGGGATGAAGGCAGACAAAGACTAAACAGCTGATTAGGGGCATGGAGGGCCTACAGAAGATGACAACAACTAGAAGGAGCAAGACAAAGGCTGAGAGGCCTGCCATCACTTTCAAGAAAGATATCAAGCGTGAAAGCGAAGGGAGGAAAAGAGCTATTGAAGTGCAAGGAAAAATATGACAGAGAACAAAAAAACATTCAGGGCTTCTTTCCAAGAAGATGACCTCACCATAAACAGTGTAGGAGCAAACGTCCCTTGGAATGGTGAGGAATCATGGTCTCTACCGTCTCTGCAAAGTTCATGCAGAGGGAACTAAAACCCTTTCTTCCACCTCTGGCATCACCACACTCAAATAAATGTATATGGTATAAATGCCCTTTTCTACCTGAATGTACATGTGAGTTTTGGCACAAACGTACAAAATGACAAGAACACTACCTTCCTTACTCACTCAGTACTCAAAATTCTAAATCCTAAAGGAAAATGAGATTTGCCAAGGTTTTAGATGAGATCTGGACATTTCCCCACAAAGTGAGGTAGAGAAATAACTCTCAGAAAGGTGAAAGTCACAAATGAGCTGTGGACTCAGGGGGAGGTGGGCGGGGCTGTGCATGGAGGGCCCCGTCACCCCCATGTCACAGTGCCACCCCCTGGCAACGCAGCAGTCACAATGCCCCGAGACAGGATAAAAGGGAGCAGACTCTCATGTCCCCTTGCCAGAGCTGACCCGGGGCAGCCAGAAGACATCTGAGAGGAAGTCCTTGAAGAGCCAGTGGAATTACCTGGAGGGGGCTGAGGGAGGAAGACCAGGGGCTGGACGAGGCTGATGGAGGTTCTCCGCTGCAAGGCCAGCTCCCAGTGGGGCCACCTTCAAAGCTCATCTGATGGACGGAAATCCTTTTCATCGGGATAGCAGCAGCAAGACCAAGGGAATGCTCCTCCTTGAGGAGCACTGCAGACCTCACCGTCCTCATCCCCTGTAGAGCCAGGGGCAGCAGCTGTAAGAAGTGGGATGCAGAGATATTGCAAGGGGTCCCAGTGCTTTGGAGCACCCTGTGGTGTCCTACCAGGTGCAGGAAGGATTCTTGTCCCCAGGATCCCTCAGGCCAGGGGCATTTGGCCATTCCCAGAAGCCCTGAGATGGCTCCAGGTTGAGGGAGAATAGGGCTTGGGCATCTCCTGGGAGGCGTGACCAGCCTGCGGGACGAGGAGGCGGGTCTTGCTCACATGCTCAGGGAGTAGCCGATCGCCAGCGCTGGGGTCAGGAAGGAATTTTCCCCCGGGGCAGATTGGCACTGGTCCCCGGGGGTTTTTTGCCTTCCTCTGCAGCATTGAGCATGACCACTTGTCAGGGCTCCTCCCGTCCCTTTTGGCTAGGTTACTGCCTGCTGCTCATGCACCACGAAGATGGCCTCTCGTGCCCTGCAGCTGGGGGGAGGAAGGCTTTTTTTTCCCCCACGGTGGGCTAGCAAGTGTCCCCGGGGGGTTTTTGCCTGCCTCTGCAGCACTGAGCACAGCCCCCTGCCAGGGCTCCTTTGGGCCATTTTGGCTAGGTGCCTGCTGCTCGTGCTCCACGAAGGTGGCCCTCGTGCCCCGCATCCGGGGGGAGGAAGCTTTCCAGACTCCCGGGGTGGGCCCCAAGGGTGGCCCCCGCGGGTTGCTTCTTGTCCTCCGTAGCATTGAGCACAGCCCCTTGCCAGGGCTCCTCTGGGCCCTGTCGGCTCGCTTCTTGCCCACTGCTCTTGCACCTCCAAGGTGCCACTCGTGCCCTGGCTCTCTCTGGATCTCTTGCCCGTTGCAAGCTGTAGCGGGAGTGAGCTCTGCTCCTCCCTTGGCTCCGTTTCCCCGGGGGTTCTTGCTTGTGCAAAACAGCCTGGGCTGGGAAGGGCTGCAGGCTTGCTGCACCACCAGGAGCTGCCACTTTTCAGCTCTCCCTGCCTGCAGTACAAGCGCCGGGCAGGCACGCGAGCGCTTTTCATGCATCACTGGCCAGAAGCACAGCGGAACAAGTTTTGGAAGGCAAAGAGTATGCTTGTCATCGCTACGTGTCATGCTTTTGAAAATACCACGCACCCCTTCCTCTTTCGTGTGTGATTGGTATTGATTCTCATTCTCGCTCTTCAGGAAACAGGGACTACTTGGTCTGTATTCATGCTGCTGTATTCTTTGAGGTTTTGCATCCTAAGTGATATATGACGTTGGTTATAGTCCTTTCTCCTCAAAAAGAGGAAAAATAATTATAAACTAGGTGTGGGAATGTTTGGGTTTGGTTTTTTTTCAATGCCAAAATACAAATTCATGTGAAAAGAGAGAAAAGAGAGAAAATCACATTCTTAAAACTTTTGAGTTTTTTCTAGAAAGAGCCTTCTTTGTGCCTCAGTCAGTTATCTGCTTTCCTGCTTCTGGCAAAGGTTAACATTTTTGTTTTTTTCAATATCAGTTTCATATTTTCAGGATTGTTGTATCATCTGTGGGTCGACCCAGTGTCTGCCTCTGATTTGAAGGAGGCTGGGTTCAGCTTCTTTCGGCTCCAGGCAGTCCCATTGTTTGGGTTATTCCATATGGCAGGTTTCAGGAGGGACGTGTGGTCAAAATAAAGCATGTCCTATGAAGGAATGATGTTCACAGACCGCCATGTTCATTCCCTGCAGCGCCTGGGTGAAGGACATTCACCAGGAAGATAAACAGCCTGTAATTCATGATATTGCAAGAAACTCTGTGGGCAAACTGGCCTGGAGAGGCGGAGTTCATGGCAACCGTGCTGGATACTAACTGTGCCATTAACTCCTTGTCACAAGAGACATGTGAGTGAGCCAGAAATCGGTATTCCCCGTGCAGTCTCAATAGCATACGGCTCTCCACAAGATGTAGGGGATTTGCAACTTTCTGTAGCACTCTGACTTTCCTTTGCCAGACTTCTAGTGATGTTTTTTCGAGCTAAACTGAGGATTGCATCAGCCTGCTCCTGGCTACACTTGCCCATTGTGTTAATACTTGTGAGCATCTGCCCTGAAACAGAGTCAGAAAAAGAAAATAAAATCCTGTTTCCACTTGTATCCTTTGTGTTATGTATCCTTGAAAGTGTCTTTGGAGCTGAAAAACCCCTGCCATTTCAGGCAAATAACAATCTCATCGTTATTCGACTCATCATGAGTGCAGGAGAATAGAATAGAATAGTTCAGCTGGAAGGGACCTACGATGATCATCTAGTCCCACTGCCTGACCACTTCAGGGCTGACCAGAAGTTAAAGCATGGTATTAAGGGCATTGTCCAAATGCCTCTTAAACACTGACAGGCATGGGGCATCTACCACCTCTCCAAGAAGCCCATTCCACCCTCTCGGTAAAGAAATGTTTCCTCATGTCAAGTCCAAACCTCCTCTGACGGACGCAGCTTTGAGCCACTCCCACGTGCCCTGGCACCGGGTACCAGGGAGAAGAGATCAGCACCTCCGTCTCCCCTTCCCCTCCTCGGGAAGCTGTAGAGAGCAATGAGGTTGTCCTTCAGCCTCCTTCTCTCCAAACTAAACAAACTCCGTGTCCTCAGCCGATCCTCAGAGGACATGCCTTCCAGCCCCTTCACCAGCTTTGGTGCCCTCCTCAGGACACATTCAAGGACCTTCACATCCTTTTTAAATGGTGGCACCCAGAACTGCACACAATACTCAAGGTGAGGCCTCACCAACACTAAATACAGCGGGATAATCACCCCTTTTGACCAGCTGGCTATGCTGTGTTTGATGCACCCCAGGATGCGGTTTGCCCTCTTGGCTGCCAGGGCACACTGCTGACTCCTGTTGAGCCTCCTGTCAACCAGCACCCCCAGGCCCCTTTCTGCAGGGCTGCTCTCCAGCCACGCCTCTCCCGATTTACACTTGTGCCCTGCGTTACTCCACCCCAGGTGCAGAATCCAGCATTTGTTCTTGTTGAATGTCATTGCCCAGTGCTCCAATCTATCCAGATCCCTCTGCAAGGCCTCTGGTTCCTTGAGAGAGTCAACAGCACCTCCCAGTTTATTATCATCAGCAAACTTGTGCACAGTTGAACTGTGCATTCAACTCCTGCATCCAGATCATTGATAAAAATATTGAACAGAACTGGCCTTAGAATTGAGCCCTGAGGAACACCGCTGGTGACTGCTCTCCAGCCAGATGTAGCCCCGTTCACTACAACCCTTTCAGCCCTGCCCTTCAGCCAGTTCTTCTCCCAGCGCACTGTCTACCTGCTCACAGTCGGACAACTTGTCCAGAAGGATGCTGTGAGGGGCAGTATCAAAAGCCTTACTAAAATCCAAAAAAACTACATCCACCGCCTTCCCTTCATCCACTAGGCAGGTGACCTCATCATAGAAGGGTATCAAATTAGTTAAACAGGGCTTTCCCTTTGTGCATCCATGTTGACTGTGCCTGATGATTGCATTGCCCTTTCAATCCCTTTCAATAGCACCTAGTAAGATGCTCTCCATAATTTTTCCAGGTACTGAGGTTAGAGTAACAGGTCTGTAGTTTTCTGGGTCTTCCCTCATCCCTTGTAAATTGGAATAACGTTGGATAGCTTCCAGTCAGCAGGGACCTCTATTGCATAAAAACACCTGGTTCCATCACCATGCTTGCTGGAGTAGCATAATTGGCTAACTGGGCTACAAAAAGGGAGTTTGAGAATGCCTTCAAGAATATAGCTCTTGTTCATTGCTTGTAATGGTAATATACTTGTAATACTTCTGTGAAGAGCACCTGGACCACTGCATTATCTAATTTTTTTAGAAAACTAAAAGCCTAAACTTTCTGTGAGTTTATGCAAGTATGGAGCCAAGGACAATTTAGTGGGACTTTCAAATCTTCCTCATACCGGTCAGATCTTGGAAGATTAATCCATGGGGAGTCTATTTTTTTATTTTGTTGGAAGATGAATCCAGGGAGTCAATTTTTTTTATTTCGTTGACAGACAGTGAGAAGTTAGTGTCACCCATTGCATAGCATCAGATAACAGAAATAAAGTATTCAGCTTGAGATCAGACTTTCAGCCACATGTTTTCCTGGCAAGTATGACAGGAAAGCAGGCATCCCAGCAGACAATTCAAGCTTGAACATGCAACGCTCAGTAGCAGGAGCCTCAAGGGTTCTGTAATCTGCAGATGGGCATGAAGGAGCACCATGAGAGAGTCTATCAAATATCTTTGGTTCTAGGTCCAATATGGCAATGATCTGGGCTCCTTATTTGTTCATTGTTCATTGCGGTTTTTTATTTTCCCTTGTGAAATATCTTTTTGGAAGACTGGAAAACTCTAAGAAGAAAAACTGGTGTCCTAAATTTAGGCAGTTCTCGGAAGACCACAGGCGTGTTGGCTCTACAGTTCCTAGTATTTCATTTCAAGTTATCTGCAGTAGCTGCAGAGCTCAACTTCCACCCGTTGAAGTTTAAGTTTATATTTTCTATCAAAAGTCCTTCCTTCTCTACCCACCCTACAGCTGGCCCCTGCTCCAAGCTCTCTCATAACACTTTGTTTTTCCAGTTACTCCATCCCACTGCTTCCATTTTTTGAGTATTGTAAAACACTCACAAGTTTATTGTAAACATTTGTTTTATGGTACTAAAACGCTTGATCCCTTTTCAGATGGCAGTTGAGAACACCTCATCCCTCATTCTTAACAGCATATTATATTACAGATGCACGTTATGTATGCATATTACATATAACATATGTAATTGCCAAGTATGAAAGCTCTAATCATTATTACTGCGGTTATTTACATAGGAACTATTGTTAAGAAGACTGTTCATCTTACATGCAACAGTTATAACACCACGTTTGGAAGTTCCCACCACTGCTATGATCATTTTATTAAGTTTTTCCAATCTGATTCCTCTATTTTCCTTTTCCTATAAAGCTTTGTTTCAGTCTAACATTAAAAAAGGTTGACATCTGCTCATGAAACTCATTTCTATTTTGATGTTCCTTTGTAGCAAATCCTGGCAAGGATATGAGCGCGTGTGATGCTCTGTATCACTGTATACGCCCTTAAAATACATTTATTAGAGAAAGCTTTTCATTTGAACTCCTTCTGCCCTGGTAGGGGTCTTCCTAAGTTAAACATGGCATCTCCAGGAGAGAAGTCTTTGCAGATGGTGTGAGCTCATTCTCATTCTGTGTTTAGCTTTAGTGTTGTTTCCACAGGATCTAAAGATGGACTGAAGTTAAAAAGCAAGTGGAAGGCTAAATCACCAGGGAAATGGAAAAGAGTGTTTTCATGAGATCTATAAATCTTCTCAAGACGTTCTAAAATTACAGATAGCTGCCTTGGCCGGGTTTGATGCTAGCAGTCAAGAAACTAAGCACTAATTTTACATTTTTAAACTGTCTTAAAATGGGTTTATTTTTCAGTTGGAATGTGGATGACTCACAGCAATCAGGAGGCCCAAAAGACCGTGCGCCAGATCCTCGCACAGCGCAAACGGGTGTCAGTCCGCAGCATCCCATGGAGCTACGCTGGCTGGCGCCGAGGGAGCCGCTGACTCTTACCTAACATTTGCTACCTGTGAAATGCCGGCAAACAACCCTTTCGGGGCTGGGGACGCTGGGGAGCTCCGAGGGCCATATTAGAGAGCTCCCACTTACACAGCCTGGCTCAGTTTTATCTCCATTTTCACTGACCTCAACTGTGGCGTGTTGGTCAACTGCCTCTGAAACAAAATATGAATCCCCTCAGCTTTACTGGTCTGTCCATGCAACTGCCCCAGGGGACATGTGACATGACACTGGTGAAGTGACCTCATAACGTAGAGTGCTGACATTGGCCCCTCTCTGGCATGATGAAAGCAGGATGTTTTCGCGTAAGCGGTGGACGAGCGCACCCTTGAATTTACTGTCATTTCCTTGTCACCCTGCAAGGCACAGCAGACGCCAGTGCTATCCGCAGTTGCATAAACACACGCCATCAAAGACCTGGAAGCCACACACTGGCACAGCGCACAGGCAGCGCTTCTGTTCTTGTAATTAATGAACTCCTGGCAGGAGGCTGCTGAGAGCTCAGCATCCCCTAACGAGCACATGCCGGTCAGCGCAGGGGTGGCACTCACTGCAATTAAAGACACGGCTCCAGCAAAAAAGAAAGCGGAAGCAAACAGCAGCCTTCTGCCAGTAAGTGCATTTCATGAGGTCAAGGCTGAGAAGCCGTGCAAGCTGGTGCTCTGCACAAATTGGATTTTCTTTAGTCATGCTCAGCTCAGTGCTCATCAGCATCACTCACGGGCTCTGTGATGTTGCCTTGGTGTCCTGTTTGGTGCACAGACTCCACAGGTCTAACCTCCGTGCACCTGACGCAAAAGGTAGTCCCGACCCAACAAACAGAAAAGGTAATGTTTCGCCTCCCAAGTTGTAGTGCATATACAGGCATGCGTGCAAATCCAAGAGGTCCCTGTTGCTTGAGGTTTCCATACAATGTAGTTTGTGGCATCCTCTGTTAATAATCTGGATAACCAGTTCAACTTGGATGAAATGCCTTGAGAGGACCCAAGCTTAGGCCACAGGGATGTTTGTAAGGATGCCAAGAGAAAACCTGAACCAGAACAGCAAAACTGAGATAACCTACTGTCGTGGTTTAACCCCAGCCGGCCACTGAGCACCACGCAGCCGCTCACTCACCCTCCCGCCGGGTGGGATGGGGGAGAGAATCAGAAGGGTAAAAGTGAGAAAAACTCGCGGGTTGCGATAAAGACAGTTTAATAGGGAAAGCAAAAGCTGCGCACGCAAGCAAAGCAAAACAAGGAATTCATTCACCACTTCCCATGGGCAGGCAGGTGTTCAGCCATCGCCAGGAAAGCAGGGCTCCATCACACGTAACGGTTACTTGGGAAGACAAACGCCATCACTCCGAACGCCCCCCCTCCTTCTTCTTCACCCAGCCTTATATGCTGAGCATGACATCATATGGTATGGAATAACCCATTGGCCAGCTGGGCCAGCTGTCCCAGCCACGCTCCCTCCCAGCCCCCTGCACACCTGGCAGGGCATGGGAAGATGAAAAGTCCTTGACTAGCATAAACAATACCTAGCAACAACCAAAACATCAGTGTGTTATCAACATTATTCTCACACTACATCCAAAACACAGCACTATACCAGTTAATAGGAAGAAAATCAACTCCATCCCAGCCAAAACCAGGACACCTACTGAAAAATCCAGTGTGTGACACTGTACTAACACCAGGACATCATGATACTGAGCTACGCGTCTGTTCAAGGTGAATGAACTCAAACCAAGACCCAAACCCTATCCGGAGGACTGCAAACGGGCACCTTCAAAGTCAAGCCCAAAGGTTAACGCAACGCCATCAAGGTAACTCCAGAGTAAGGTTTACCTTCCTGGGCAAAGACTGTCCATTTTTTTTGCCATTGTGGCATCCAGCATGCAATGTCTCCATCTGAACTGGAGGTCTGAAATGCGGCATGTTTGCTCTTACTCGGTGCTCAGCACCAGACTGCACGGGGCGAGCAGGAAATGTCCTACTGCGATGCCTTGCCTTTGTGAAAGCTGCTGGCACACAGACAAGGTACAGTGGATTTCGTGGAATGATTTGTTCAAACGAGAATTTCTCTGGCATAAACTCAACGAGTCTTGCTCCTAACCCTTACTTCTTCAGAGCCAGTACAGCTTTGGCCTGTTTTATACCCCCATTTCTAACATCTAAGTTCTTGTTGATATTCATCACCTTTAATAATCTTCAACTTTCCAGCATTGGAGACTCCTTACCACTAGTTTTAAAGTCATGGTAAGCATTAAGAAACCAAATCACCTTGCTATTTATGCCTTGAATGCATTTGTGGTGTTAGAAATTATGCTTAATCTCCTCTTTTCTGACCTTCTTTGCCTATATTTTCAATTTAGGAAGAAACTTTGGATAGGAGTTATTTCTATTTTGATGAGAGAAATACGCAGCATAGATGTGCCTATGAAAGAGAGGGCAAAGCAGCCACAGTAGCAGACACACATAACCGATTAGAAATTCTTTATACATTTAATTTGGAAAGTAACACATACTTTGAATGATAACCTAAAGCACAATTATATTTAGTTCTCTCTTCTGCAGAAAACCTATGGAAGCAATTAGGCATTTAGGTCAAAGACTTCCTGACTCATTTCATATAACTAATGAAAATAAAATATTTCAGTTCAGCAGGAATTTTTAAGCTTAGTATCTGAAAAAAGAAAAAGGTCGTAGATTTAGGTTTCTCAACTAAAAATCACTCTGATATTTTCAAAACTACCTGTGCAATCTAGGCAGTTTTGGTAGGATTCATTGTACCCAACCTTAGATACCAGCATGGGAAGCTCTACATGTAGCTGAGCAATCTCGGTTCCCTTTAGAGGTAATGAATAAAAAGAGGTACTTTATGGAGTGAGCTATGTGACCTGAGTGAGAAGTCTGCTTTAGGAGGAGACAAATCAGTCTCTCAAAATGCTCATTTATAACCTGCATTGACCAAAAAACTAATCTCTTCAATCCAGCTGCAGCACAGGTAACTTTGTTGACATCTGCCTTGGACCACAAGAAGTTTGTCTCTGTTTTCCACTGTTGTTAAAGAAAATTGCCCAGAGTTCCCAGGTTTAGGCACCCAAACTTTAATATTTTTTTTGTGTAAGTATTATTGCCTTGTATGGCATATTTTAACAAGAGTTGCTATGATTTTCCCTTTGCGTAGTGATACAAATCTTACATTGTGAAATGATTAATTTCCTAGATCTTTTTTCATCCTCCTTTATCATATAACTAATTTCTCAGGGTATTATTATCATTGTTATCTGAACTGAAATTAAAACTTTTTAGTCTGTAGCCAGGCTTTTCATTTATTTAAATATGGAGCAAATATTCCTACAACTGAAGATAAAATGGGACTTTTTTTACTTCAACGAGAAAACAACTGTTTTCTTTTCTACCAAAACCTGAGGAAGCAAATACCATGTATTTGCTAATCTCTGCAGTGTATTGTCTTTAAATGAGAGGGGAAAATACCTCTGTTTGTTCAAATCACACTATGAAATTAAACCTTGTCGGTGTACAGATATGGATCTTAAGGTTAGATTACAGACAACAATCTTTTTAAAAATTGTTAAATGAAGCCAAAGAGATATCACCCAACTTTCAAAATTCAATTTCTTAAATTCATACTTAAGCACTTACAAGATAATATCAAAGACTGTGGTTTCTTAAATCTTCACCTCTGAAAAAAACCCAAAACATTAATATTTCAAATGCCAGCAAATTCACTTGAAACCTAACTTCTGACATTGACTTTCAAAAATTAGAGTCAAGACTTTGATAACATTAAAAGTAGGAAATATAGTCCTTTCTACAGAGGGTCCTGGGACATTCAGCTTCAATGCTATAATATTCTCTATCTAAAAGTTATTTTAGAATATATTTTAGACCCTTTAAATTACATTTTTGTTATTCTTCAGAAATGTATACAGATCGTATTGAGAAAAAATAGTTCTGTACATTCTACTTACAGACATAGACAATTACAATTTCTTATCAAATTATACAATTCCTTAAGTTAATGAATAGGTGGTTCTGTCTACTAAAATATATGTTGAGAATGGAACTTGCACTTCTTTGTTTGTGTCTTATAAACCTTTATTTCACACTACAATACTATATATTTTAACTTACAAGACACTGAAAAGAGCTGCAATGCTAAAAAATGGAGAAAGATCAAATTTGAGTTGCCTTAAAACCAAAAAATTCACCTTGGAGTCCATATTCTACACACTGAGCATTGGCTCACTGAAATAAAAACCTTAGGATAAAAGAAAAAAAAGGAGAGGTTGGGCAGGCTAAGGAAATGAGGAACAAGAAAAGAAAGAAGAGAAGAAAAAGAAGGGGCTCTTGGAAGCAACACCTTACACACAGCAGATGCCAGTTTACATTTCTCCTCTCTTTGGGATGTTCAGATCTACGGAGTCATCCAAAATCACATACCTCCCAGCGTTGCCAGGGAGTTATTAAACAATATATCAACTCCCAAATATGATTTATGTCTCCCTCGCACTGAAACTTACTGCTAATTAAAGGTGATGGAAGATTTCTCTGCCTATATAATAATGCCAGTTTGTTCTACTGCAATCAGGATATCTGCTGAAACCTAATGAAAGCACTGGAAAGATGCCTAATGACTTTAAAGACATTTGGATCTGGTCCTGAAGTGGTAAAGAAAAAAAGCTATTCCTCCGCTCCTTGCCCCCTTCTAAAATAAATTGTGAATGTGGTTGCACCATCATGCTGGAAGACAGATATTGTGGTAACAGAATAACAGATAACAAACAGGCATCTTTATGTCTCAGTGCTCACCCTATGTCTCAGTGCTCTTAGCGTGTATCACAACCTAACAAACACACACACAGAGCAGTATTCTTGCTCACTTAAAAGATTTAATTACTCCTGTGTCTCTCGTGGTTGGTTCACTGTCCCCTTGCGTTACTTGGCATCAGCATCCTGCCACATCTCTACCTGACAGTCCTACGGTTTGATCTGCTCTTTGCACTGTGCTGCTGCATTTCTCTGCCGATTTTTTCAGCTCTTCTTTGTCACACTCTCAGCTCAAACACTGACAGCTCTTTTGCAGCACTTGCTTTGTCATGCAGGCAGGTGTGATGCTACTGCAGGGTTTTGCCCACTGCTGGTACACCAGGGACTGGCCTGGAGCTTGCCCAGCCCTGAGCTGAGGGTGGCCTGGCGGGGGCAAAGGCGGTCTGCGGCAGCCCTCTTTAGCCACATCCCGCTGGCAACATGGCAGAAATAGACTTCACCACAGCACGGGTATATGCTGCTGTTTGTAATTTGTCCAAAACAGGTGAGTTCACAGAGGTATAACTGAAAAAGGACCATGAATCTCTTTTCCATCCCCCTGGTCAGTGCAGGTCACAGACTGGGTTACACACACACTGCACAGAGTCGAAGGAAAATTTTGCCTGGGTGCTTGAAACCTTTTTTATCTCACCCACACTACAATAACTTGTCCCTGTCCGAGGGGAATGCAGGGGCTGGACAGGCTTCCTGCATTGTGCTCCCAATGTCTCCTGGCTCAGGAAGTGACAACATCTTGAACTAATTTTTTTTAAATGAGGGTTGATTTTAAGCAACATATTTTCCAAACTGCTTTTTTAAATGTAAGCCTAATCCTTTTTATTTTCTTTTTCTTTTTCTTTTTTTCTTTTTTTTTTAATCTCTTGGCAGAGGAGAGGATTCTGTGCAGAGCCTTGAATGAGGGACACTCGGGGCAGCCAAAGACATCAGCAACATCAGCCAGCCACCTCTGGAAGACGGGAGCATCGCCGAGGGCTGGACGTAGGCTCCTCCATCAGCAGAGCCCTCAGCCACAGACAGGGTCAGTAACCACAGCCCAATCCACTGCTTTTTCTGCAGCAGACAGTTGTCCTTTTCCACACAGTCAGGTACACTGCTTCTAGGACAAATTTGGGGGTTTTCATCACCGGCGGTGAGGGGGTGGGAGAGAAGCTGCATCCAAATAAAGGACCATCACGTGTTGAGCTGGAGTAGAAAGGTCTCCTGTTAGTCAGGCTGCTGTTGCAGGGAGAAGTTTCCTCTGTAGTTTCTCCTCCTAGATGTTAGGAGACATTTGAAGAGCGGTGAAATGGGCAGCCAAGCTTTCCTTTCCCCCCGCTGCCTTCCCACCTTCGTTCAGCCACTCGTGGGGCTTCCTTGGCACATCATGAGTCTGCACAACAGGGAGGAGGACTTGGCCAGCCCCAGCCGCCTCAGGCTTGTTGGCTCACCTTGCATGGAAAATATATGAAGCGCCAAATATCATTCACTGAGGCTGTTTTGCCAGCCCCAAGCATTCAAACGTCAAGAAAAATGCTCCCAGATATAATAAGAGTGGCTTAAACCCCCTAAAATTAAAGTTTGTGGGCTTGCCAGCAGATGTGCAATTGTTTCTTTGCAACTCATGGTTGGACACTCCTGCATGCCAACAGGGACAAAGTTACCGAAAGGGAGTTTGCTTTCCCTAAGCTTGCCTGGTGTGGTGGGGTGGTGAAGATGCTGCAAGACACCCCATGGTCCCCACCAGTAGGATAAGACGAGGTCCCATGCCATGGGCAGCACTATTGCCTATTGTGGTGCTCAGGAGGGCGAACGCATATTCTTCGCATAGATTCAAGCTTTTCTCACTTTGTGAAATTTTCCACCTCCTTCACAGACAGGCTTCTCCAGCTCTAGGCTGGTTTCCATGAGGCTGGATACTTTGCAGGAGCAGGATGTTTTACTGCTGCCTTTTGTATTTTGCCCAGACAGCATTCCTCTGTCCATGTACCCAGCGTCAATGATTGTAGATTTTTCTTTGGTGCGTAGAGCACTTTTATCTTCCTGGAAAGCCAGCTCCAAAGACTATGACTGACAGGTAGCTGATATTGAAGCAAGGAAGCGCTGTTGAGGACTGGTCTCTGCACAGTGAGATCTGGATCCTGCCCTGCAGCAGAAGGGCATTTGCCATGTGGCTCCCTTAAGCAGCATGAGCAGCTGGGAGTAGGTCCTGTCACCCAGCCTAACCTCCATGGGCAAACAAGCAGGATTCCTGAAGCAAGGAGGAGCCTTTTATCTAGATTTGGTGTTTTACCCAAGGACAGGAAATTCATAAGAGGTATTTGCCCAGAGAGCATCTTGTTTATGGACAGCTTTCCAGTCCCAGTAAAGTTACAGCCCCACTTTTCCACATTAGTCTCCTGTCTGTCCCACGCCTTAACCCCTTATATTAAGCAAAACTAGGCTGTAGCTAGTTTTAGCACCTCCACCTCTCCAGCAGCTAAGACAGAAAAGAGTTATTTGAAACAACATAATTATAGATTCACCCTGTAAACTACATATTTTTCATTGTATATGTTGCTTTACACTCACAGACAGTTTTTGTCCAGGTCTGCCCACAAGAATTAGTCTGTAAAGGTCTGGGCTTTTTAGGGAGTGGGTAAGTTTGGGGAAGGGAAGTTTACCATAAACATTCATTTAATTTCAACTGAGGTACTAGGCTCAGGCTTCCTGCAATAAAATGTTAACTACGGTAACAAAACAAAAGACCTCAGAATGAGCTAGGACTCACATTTAATATTTAGAGATTATGCACAAAAATCAGATGGTACTATACCAAAATCTTGTTCAGAGTAAGTGTGCATGCTGGATTGAAAGGACTGCACCCAGCCCTTGGTTTAAACTTAAGAACAAAGTGGGGAAAAGGAGCCAAATCAGCAGTTTTACATTGAGCAAGAGGGGAGAATTTTGTCATGTGAGGCAAGCAGCAATTAGCACCAGGCAGCAGGGAGGGCTCAGGCTTTGGCTGTGCAAATGTTTCTAATGAAAGAAGCACGATCAGGAGGTGTATTTCGGTGCCTAGCTAATCATTTCATAGCGGACGTTTTCATCAATTATTCAACTACGTCAGAGCATCTATCGCCAAGACTGCCACTGAACTTCATCTCAATCCCCAGAAATCTGCTGGGAAACACTCTCATTGTTACAGATCTGTGCATCATTACTTGGAGCTAGAGCAGACAGGAGCGCAGTTTTAAACTTGCATTTTTGCCATTATAGGATGCAGATGTCCAGCATTTCAGAACATTATTTCTTTTTTTTTTCTGAAATGCTTGGTATCTGGTAGCCTCTAGCCCTGCAAAAACATTTAAAAACGTAATGCATTTTTAAACACTATGGGACTGTAGTGATTAGCAGACGCAGCAGTTTTGGCAGGAGACAATGCAAATTCCTCACTTCACCAAGTTCAGCCCCTGCCATCTAAAGCACACACAACCCTGCTCCATGCACATGTAAAATGCTGTGTAAATACAAAGGGCTGAACAGGAGGCGAGGGTTGCAGTGACTGGGCTGTGGATGGGGGTGATGCCTCCCAATAGCGACAGACCTCTTTTCTACCTCTCCTCCCTGCTCCCAGCAGTGGCAGGATGAATAAGCCAGCTTCTCCAGAGGTTCTGTCCTGCTTCCTTTTACGCTTTGGAATGTTACTTGTGCAAAATTGATTTGTGTTGATGCAAAAAGAAAAGAATTGCAAAACTGGCTGATTGCCATATGATACTAGTACCTATGAGACAGCTGAGCATCAAAACTATCTTTTAGTTTCAGGCAACCTTTTGCCTTCAAAGCACGTTGCAGGTGGCTGAATGAGATGGACCTAAGAATCTGATGCTCCATGGTAAGAGATAAGACTATATTTTATGCACTTGGAAATATTGAGATCAGGCTTAGCAATGGGATCATGCCAAGCAAAGAGCTCAGACTCAGTGCATGGACACCTAGAGCTACCACTAAGAGAAGCTAAACCCTGGGCACATGATAGGTGTCTCCTGCAGGTATGTCAATCAGGGGGGTGAAGGGGTTGGAGGAGCCTTGGGACAGATCCAATGAAGGACTTTGCTCTTGTGGAGGGTCACCCAATGCTCCTGTAAGATCTACGGCACGAAATGATAGACCCTATATCCAGTAACAGAGATGGCTGTCAATACTTGTCTGCGGGTTGTGTGGACTATTTGCCACAGCACTGAAATGGGATACTTAGCACATGTCCCTACTGGAACTCTGGCCTGACACTCAGAAACTTGTATCCACTCATTGGTTTCCCCTTTTTTTACATATCCTGCATGGGAGAAGAAGGAGATTAAAAAGACATAAGCACTTACATATTTTTTATCTTCCAAAGTCCAAAGTGAATTCACTGGAAAGATTCCAGTTAGCTTCAACTGGCTTTGGACCAGTCTCTCAAGAAAAAGATGCAAACTTTGGTTTGCAATCTACTGTACCATCTACTTGAATTAGTTTGGGAAGCTAACTTGTAATTTAGCACTTAAAACATTTTAACCACTGTTACTAAGGAATTTTAAACCTAAGCAGTATAAAAAGTCATTACTCATGGACTCCTTCATAAAGTCAGGTTTTTAATTTTCATTTAAATTGTCATTTTACCAAGCACGATCTTCCTTTCTAGGTGGGACTTCAAATTCAGAAAACTGATAATTTATGTTTGTGTACCTAGCAGAGGACTAGAAAGCCTCAACTGATGTTCATAAAGCCTTATGTTAACATGAGATTTAAAGACTGTGGTAGTTTTGTTTATACGACAGTTTAGGAAGGGTTTTACCTGTTTTCTTTTCAGAGTATTTTCAGCTTTAAGAAGTTCATCACTTGACTTATGAATGGCTTCATTTCCTCCTGGCTCACTACAATTACTTTTTTCTCAGGGTGAGAACATGCAAAGGCAGTAAAGGCAGAGCTACTTTTGGAAAAAGTTTGCAGAGAAAAAATACGGTAGAACATTTTTGAGGATTTTAGAAAATTGCACTCATTTAAACTTATAATATCATCGTTACAGACACGGTGAATGTTTTCTAGCAAGAACTTCCTCTTAAATGAAAATGAAACCTGCAATACCATAAGCAATTGGAAAAGTGGTTAGCTTCCAGAATCTGTATTTCCCAGATAGCAACAGCTTTCAGCTGCTTAACACTGACTATTGTCAAGCTTGCTGCTGACTTAAGGATTTAAACTAAATCCTTTCAGAAGATAACTGATTACTCACAGTATGTTGCAAAAAGTGCATCCATGAGAGAACTTTACAGAGTATTTTCTATAACCTGAGAATCTGAACAAAAATTTCTGTTCTAAACCTTTCTTCTGGAGCCATTTCTCTTCTTTCACCTTACCCCTCTGAAGGATGTGAGAATGTTTTATTCGGTCTTTACACCTTTACCCTATCTGGATATCTTACATGAGAGTCACTGAACCATGGGATAGCTGAGGCTGGAAGTGACTGCTGGTGGCCCCCAAGTCTAACGCTGCTCAATGCAGGGCTATCTCCAAAGAGAAATCAGGTTGCTCAGGACTATGCCCAGCTGTGTCTTGAGCTTCTCCAAAGGATGCATCTCCAAGGATGCAGCTTACCCTCTCCCACGGCCGCATCACTCCCCCAGTGGATTTTTTTTCCCCTTGAGTCAAACCAACATTTCCCCTGCTGCAAATCTCAGCCATTGCCTCCTGGCCTTTCCCTGGGCACCTCAGAGAGCCTGGCTCCATCCACTCTCTAGCCAGACCTCAGGGGGTGAAGGGCAGCATCTATCCTCCCCCTTTGCCTGCTCTGTGTGCCCAGCTCAGACATGATATCACCACTTTGGTCAGTCTGTGGTACCAATTGCCTCCCCAGGTTGCTCTCCGTCTCAGGCACCCCAAGGAGCCCTCTAGTTCTGATATGCAACAAAAGCTCCCAAGGCTCAAGATCCCGGGAAGCACCTTCCTCTTCCTGACTCCAAGGGTATTTGGGTACCCAAATGTGGGTCTCTGCCACCCTTGCTGTGTGATCTGCAGAGGTTTACAAAGTCTGGGCTTTTGAATCCTGCGCCTCAGTCCCCTTCACTGTTTCCCCTAAGTGTGCGTAAACAGGTAATAGGAAGAATGGAGGAGATGGCAAATTAATTCCAGAAAAGGGAAGGGTTGAAGACTTTTTTTATATTTTCATCAGTATTTTACAACATTTGCCATTTTCTCTTTGAAACCAAGCTTCCTAATTTTCAAGTTAATTTGGGAATGAAATACCGATCTATTACCAAAGGGAACCCATAAAATAATGAAGAGGCATCTGCAATAGGTGAAGTGCCCAGACAGGGCAAGGTAAGCCACATACACAGACAGACTTATTTTGTAAAATGAAGAGTAATTTATGGTCTCCTATTAGAGTATCTTTATTAATAATATAATCCTGGAAACAACTTTCAATAGCACCAGCTACATTTTTAGAAACATTGCTAAAAAGCCAGGTCTTCTAAATTCAAATGACATTTTCAAAATATCACAAAACACAAATGCGGTCATAAGGGTTGATCACCTTCAGGTCGCAGAGGAAAATAACTTCAATTTACTTGACTTGTTTTCACTGCCATTTAGACTGAGCAACATCCTCTAGAACTGAAACTTCAATTTTCTGCGGCAGATACTCCAATTTCTGATGCAGTGAGGCAGAAAAGTTTGTGGCTTAGACTGGAGAAAGCAATTTACTTCTTTAACGACAATAGCAGTTACAGAAAAAATAATACCGAGGTTGATACACAGGCATGAACTGCTCTATTTCTCAGTGCCTCTATAGATTTTCCTCAGTCAGCTGAGAGCATTGTCTAAATCAAAGCTGTAAAAGCTGCTATTAGCTTATTCAAACATTCAAAATTGATGGATAACTTTAAAAAAAAAAAAAAAAAGAGCAAGGTATAAATCCCAGGAGTACAGAGAACAAAGACTTGGAAAAGTCAGGCAAATTTTAGTTTTAAACCTAAGTGCTTTCTCCAAACATAACCTCAGTGGCTGATGTAAATTCACATTCTGAATTCATAACCAATAATTTAATATGGAAGTATTTTGCTCTAGCTGAAGTGGAGCGTTCACCCACCTCTGAACTAAGTAAAGCACCTTGGTATATAATTAGGGAGACCAAGCATTCTCCTCAAATTTATTTTTCACTTCCTTCAACGACCTAAGAAGGTCGTTCCAGACACAAATTGCCATACTGTACAATACAAGGCAACAAACTCTAGCCCTAACCTTCCAGGCCAGGGTAGCTCAGCCATCCCCAGGCAGGCAAGAAACCAAGAGTTACTCATCAGCACCTTAAGGCTCATGCTTAGGCTTCCTCTGAATCTTTGTCCTTGTGTTTAAAATCAATAGTGGTATTTTCTAACAAGCACTTAAACCCTTCAGTACAACAGCAGTGTTTATGCAACTTTGTGCTATGGCTGCAGGTAGTTATTTACAGATTTGCAATAAAACTTTTTGGTATTTAGCATCCTTTTAAAAGACCTAGATGGAGAAAGTCCATACCGGATGGGAAGAATCATACTGGTCCTTGCAGAAAGTGTCCACCCTGCCAGTACCACTGCTATTTCATTAACATACCATTTTGAAAGAAAGGGAAGTGCTAAGCAGCCCTGACGACATGCACTTTCTAATGACCCTGTGAAGGATTGCTTTTTCCTCTTCTCTGCTGGCCTGTACCCTGGCCACAAAGGGCTGGCAGTGACGTGCGTACCCTCAGCCCTCTGGAGATGCCTTCAAGGACTGTACCTGTTCAAGAGAATTAAAAGGAGATTTACTGACTGATAAAATACAAGTCCTTTTGCTGGCCCACTCTGGAGGGAAAAATAGTTGCAGGTCACCTGACAGCAAAAGTTAGGTGTAGCTGAATGTCCTTTCTTAAAATCCTTTTCTTTCTTCTGCACTGAAGATAGAGCACTTACTGTAATATTATCATTGCCCCAGAAGGAACCCTAGACAGATATTAGACTGCATCTGAAGGAATAATTGGATGAGAACTAAAAAAACCTATTATTTACCAAAAGGCCTCCAACCCAAACCACGACAGAGAAAAAGCCACTACATTTCACAAGACCAGTCTGGAGGGAAATTCTTGTGCGTCATCTAAAAGGCCATTTATTTTTAAAATACAGGACCCTCTAATGGAATAAATGTTTCACCTCCTGCTCACTTATATCATTTTTGGCATATTAAGATTTTGCCTTCCTTCACGAAGACTTATGACCATTCTTCAGAGTTATGAGGGAGAAAATCCAGCAGGGCTGTCCGAGTGGATGGCTAATGATAGGGTATCTTTGTTTGTACTGAAAAGACTTTAAGATAGTTAAAGAATAAAAACTTCAAATATTGACCTTACCATCAGCTTCCAAAAGTATTTTTCTTGGCAGAAGTATTTTTAAATTCCTCCCAAATAGCCCTTTGATAATATTTTAACTTTATTTTTACATACTCTTTGAAAACAAACCAGTTTGCTGAATCTTTTTTTTTTCCTGCAAATTTAACAATCATATGAGGTCTTTTGTTGTAACAAAAACAATATTTTAACATGGAGACATCCAAAGCTTCCTGCAAATAAATTATCACATAGTGCAACCTTGAAGAACAGTAATTACAGCCCTGGCAAAGTTATCTTAAAGGTTAAAAGACTTTATCCCAAGGTGTGCTCCAATCTTTTTCTCTCGAAGCTCTAGAGGAGTAGAGAGATGGGTGACCAGGCTTGAAGAAGTCTGAAAATCCCAGACTGCAGCACAGGAACTGCTTTTCTGAATTTTACCTCAGTTTTTCTTGTAAGACCGTGCTTTGGTAAAGATACAACGTTTTACAGTTAGAATTCTGGGGACTTGTAAAGAGAATTTAAGCTGAGTGTTACATCTACGCTTGGTGAGCAGATAAGATGGGAATCATTCCTGTACATATTTTTAAAATAACAATACATTTGTCATTTTTAAAAAAATTTTTGTTTGAATTGTTGAACGAAAGAGAGCATGACTGTAGGAACCAATGTACCTTTCCCTCATTTTTGAAGACGTGATGGAAGTTCAAGGGCAGTGTAAGCTCAGGCATGATGTGCTCAACGTCAGTCTTTGAGATTGCAAATTTTGAAGCCAAATAAAAGCAACAAAGACAAGTATAAAGCTTTTAAATAAGCATTTCAAAACCACACCTTTTTTCTGCTGAAATTTTTTTTAAAAATAAATAATCCATTCTAGAAACTCTGTTTTTGTCCAGTCAATAATAAATCAAAGAAATAGCAGCTAAAAACTTAGTGCATAGTCTGAAGTCAGATGCAACAGAATTACTCTCTACCTTCAGGAAAGCCAGAAAGCCCAATGCCAGTGGATTTTTTCCATGTCTCCAAAAGAAAACTGTATCATCTATCAGTGAACAGGAATCCAGCTCTGACCATGACTGTAAACCACATGGCACAGGAAGAGACAGAGAGCAAGATAAATAATTACAACCCCGTTAAAGGCTTTTATGAACAAAACCCAGTACGACAAAACTCTACTCAGCATTCAACAGACGAGTATTTCGGTTCCTAGCACATGGGCATGATGTACCGTGGAAAGACGTAGCCTTCGGTACCAAGCTGCGACCTGACTCCTATGCTGCCTTCTACTTCGGGAAAAGCATCAGGTGTAAGTCAAGTCCATCTCAGTAATTCAGTCCCAAGCTAACAGATGAGAAAACCATTCCTCTACATCAGAAAACTGTGATCACCAACAGCAATGATGACTTTAAATGATTGACATGGATGTTGACTAACCCCTTAATCATTGCTTTTCCAGGTGATATCACTGCGGAGATTGCTTACTCAGGCTGGCTGACATGGAAAACTACTCATCACCTTATGCAAAATGAAAAATTTAGCAGATAATCTTCCCTCTGAAGAGCTTTGCAGAGTCGTTTAAGCATCTGCCAAATGCCTCCCAAACACCTTATTCTGTATTCCCAAAGCTGGTCTTAGTTTAGGTGTCAATTTGTTGCAATCAATATGTGCAGAGCAAGCATTACAGACATGGGCATTTATTTGAAAACTTGTTGGTTTTCTTATCTGGATTACCCATTAACACCATTCACATTGCAATGAATACTTTGAAGTGAAATCTGGAAGATGCATCCACACTTGCTTTCACATAAAAAATCTGTCTTCTGTTCCAGACCTGTTGCTGACTTGCTGTGACTATTGGCAAATACCTTAAACTGATCTTTCTTCCACATTTATTGAATTATTTGTTAATATTGTTTACTAATGTTTATCTTTTAAGAAGGAGCCTATGTGCTGTGTATGTAAAATATTTTTGATGGGAGGTGGTGGCTTCAATCTAAAGAAAAATGGCTCTTTAATTATTTTGTTTTGCAGAACAGCCAGCAGTACCTCCTACTGCAGTATAGAGAAGAGTATTTAGTAAGATGTTCATTAACAAAACCACCTCGCCCCCCCCCCAAAAAAAAAAACCAACAACAAACAACTAGGTTTAGGTATAGAACTAAAAGAAATCATGAGAACTACTGTAAAATATTCTAATTCTGGATAAATGTAGCAAGCACATCAATCAAATGTGCTTCCAAATATTCCCATTACCATTTGCTCACCACATTTTTTGGAAAATGGCTCTAGAAGATAGAAACCTGTTCATTAGCCAAAAATTTAAATGTTGTAACAGTTGTCTAGAGAGTTGTAGGCCAAGTCAAGATAGGAAGCTGAAGCAGCTCAGAGGCTGAGCAATCTTGGAACTGAACAAGACAAAGATGTATTTTAAGACGTGAAAAACATGGCATCACATATGGAAGAAGTCCCTTATTTTCTACTTAGTCAAATCCCAAAATTACATCATATCTTTTTAGAAGCAGAATTGTTTTCTAAACCTAAGCACTGAGCACATGAAAATTCAAGGAGAGTAAGGGATCCTCAAGCATGACACGCAAATCCTTCTCATGGCTTGGCTGCTGTTTATGACAGCTGTACTTTTTTAGGCTATGTTGACCAGTCCAGATGTTCATCTTCAACATCGTGTCACAAAGTCCCTATGGGAACATCTGTTATCTTGGCTACAGAGAGATGATAAACAGTACTGAGGTCCTGTTCGTAAACGGTAGAGTATAGACTATTACAGCTGTATTGCAGAGGTCATGGGGTGCAGTAATAGATCCCTGCTCTTAGTGGAGGCTGGTGGTATTTGATAGTGGGTAGGAAAAACTGACACAGGCAATGCTGGAAGCCAATTTCCAGGCTTGGGTAAAGATCCTACTGTAACAGGCTCAAAACAGGGCAGGCAAAGCCCATCCCAAGGAGCCTCCGCTGACTCATAGGTGTTAGTGGTGTCAAACTTAACTGGGATCAAGGAACAGTTGCAGACATGCAGTGAATCATTCTTCCAGTTTTATTCTAGGCGAAAACTCCCCACTCCCCCAGCCATATTATTAAAGCATAAAACATTTCAAAAACTGCTTCAAACCAACTTCAAGACAACAAAATGTTTCCTCCCTTGACCCTTCTCTTCCCAGTTACTTAGAGAAACTTGTCTCTTTCTATCATTCTGTCTCGTTCTGTCTCTTTCTATTTGTTTCTATCTATTACATGTAAGGACTTCACCTTCAGATACCTATCGAGAAATGTAGTATACCCAAGCGAGGCACTAAAAATGTTCCTCAGAGATATATTTATTTCTTTTGAACAGTATATTTGCATTGGTTGGGGGGGGGGTATTTTAACTGAGATTGCAGCAAAGAATTTGTTGTCTGATAGTGTTACCACTATCCAAATAATTAGCAGCAGGCTATCGGCAGATGGTTTTACGTGTTAATATAAAAGGATGTTTCTGTAATCCTTCCATTATCTAGAATGTGGTTGTTGAAAAGTCTGGAGATTTTACCAAAAAATGAAGAACAATTATTTAGGCAACTAATTTCCTATTGAGCTCAGCATGAAGTTAGGAAACTAAATACAATTTGGTACCTCAAGAGACCTGGCTGACTCAGGCTTCTCTTGGCTTCCCAAATCTACCATGACAGATTAGGTAAGTGATCTCTAGTTTAGCATCCCATTTGTAAAAAAGACAATATTCTTCGCAAATTTTTTTTTTTTATTTCAAGGTAAAAGAAAAAAAAAAGTACATCTTTCATACATAGAGAGCTCCCCAGAGGAACTGCATTGCAGCAAGTTCAAAAAGTTACATGAAATAGAAGTATGCCAGATGTGCCTGGAAGACTACACACTTCTGATCACCATATTTCCAATTTTTGTTGGTCTGACACTTGGTCTAATCACTGTCAAACTTCAAGTTGATGAAATAATTTTCATTATGCCTTGATGTTATGAGAATAAAGTTGACAGCAATTGTCATGTAATACATGAAAATGTTCTCAAGTTCCAAGCATTGAGTGAGGGCTGTCAAGGTATTATTACTGTCAGCAGCAATGTAAGCTGGGGCAAACGGACAACCAGAACTATTCACATCACCTTGTATTTCTGATCACAGAAACCTGTGAAGTAAGGTTTCTTTCCATTAGCAGTTGTAAATTCATTAAACTCAGTTCTGGCACTATGGCAAACACTGTTTTCTGCTTTCATTGCTCTAAAAGGAAGCAGGGGAAAAAGAAGAGATCACCACCTAGTAAGGTCTAGAAGATACAGTGTGCTATGGAGCTGAAAGACAGACTTGTCAGCCTCACTGTTAATCATCAAACAGATGGAAAATTTCAACACTCGAATGCAGAAGGTGCTGATCATTACAAGAACTGTTATTCAGACAACAAAAACTTGCTTGATGTTGCTAGTGTAAGAAGTGAAGTTTTTCCATCATCTATGCACTTCTTTAACTTGAAAATGAAGCACTCCGTCTAAGAGACCTCTGAATTTCTTCCTACACAGTCTTACTAAACATCCAGATGTTACCACCTCAGTGGCTGATATTTGACCTCCTTCTCTTAATGGTTTCCAACTTGACATTTCCCCTGTCTTGTGTACCATCTGGTTGCAATGAAAGCATTCCAGGGGTTTGCATGCCTTCTCGACCCAGAAATCTTATGTAAAAACCTGCTTATGCAGCGTTATAAATCTGTTAGATCTTTAGTATCTTGACCACTTCAGCAATACCTTGCAGGATTTTGTTCACTGATTTTGCTGAGACTGAAACTAGTACCAGGTAGGAAATCTCTTTCATCCATGTTGTAGCAGCTTGCTGCGGTATAATGGATGAGGAAGACCCCGAGACAATATAATTCTGTGATTAACTTCCACCCCTCCATGTTGCTGTATCTTTGTGCAACTTTTGATGACACTCAGATTGGCTTCTGTCTTTTCAGGACTTTTCATAGGCATTATGGAGGTTAAACTTCAGAGCTACTCCTTGTAAGACCTTGATAAGTAAACGTTCATAGTAAATTTTCAACAAAGGCACAATTCCAGTCCTTTGTGAAACATGTCACGTGTATCAAACCATCAAAATAGTATCAAAAATAACAGGTATTTGTAGCACCAGAGTACTTTTAGCCAAAAGCTATTAGACATGTTATTCTTCACATCAATTCCCCACAGTTTTTAGACACTGCCTTTTATCCCAAGGCATTATCAAAAGCTGTTTCACCATAAGCACTGGCACTGTTACCTGCTTGTGCACATTTGCTTTTTTGAGAGACACTGTTTCACTATGTGTCATATATCACGTATCACATAAACATGGCCCAGATGATGTGTTACAGGGGCTTACTCATGAAAATGTCCCCCTCTCAATCCTTTCACACCATGAGAGAGCCCTGTCTAACAAAACCTTTGGGAACAGCAGCTCTCCACTTCTGAAAGTGGTGCCGGGACCAGCCCTAGCTGTCGGTATCTGGATCAGTTGACCACATGATCCACAGGGCTGGTTTTGATCCTGCATTTTTTTTCCATAACCCCCAGACTGATGCAGTTGTTAGGAGAGGCCTGAATGGTACCTGAAAGGAGCTCAAGCACACTGAACATATCCGATGTGGTGGTAATGCTTGATGACAGCCTCTAAAGTTATTTAAGGATCTGATTTCCGGGTAGTTCAGAGCCCTTTTGGCATAGATACCTTATTTTGCATGTACTCTGAGACATAAACCAACCCAAACTAAACTCCATATCTCCTTTTTACTGCTTCTCTCTTTATCTTAGGGTCAAATGCTGCAACCTAGGACATGTGGGATAAATGCTTTCCTGATTATGTCGCAATGGTGAGAAGACAGAGACTAAACCAGACATTAATGCAGAAACTTTTTACTGCCACCATTGGATGGTAAACATTAAACCTTTTCTTCTGGCAATTGCTTTCAAGTGGTATTGTGCAGCTCCATCTCCCCACAGCACAACTGCCCAGCATTTCCAGGCAGGCATGAAGAAGAGCTGTGAAGCTGTAGTTTCTTTGAAGTGGTACAGGCTCATTTTCAAAATACGTTCGAGCCCTCATCCATATTTCCCAGTGTTGTTTTACCAGGTCAGTGATTTCCAGCTTGCAGGGCTGGATGGTACCTTGGCAGGCTGTCTAACCCATCTCTGCTGCCCCGTGGCTGGGTCAGCTCTATCTGCATCATTCCTCATCAGCGTTTATCCAGTCTGCTCCTAGCAGCCTCCAAAACTGAAGACCTCACTGACTCCTCTGATCATTTATCCCATGCTTTGCTTCCCATGCTCCTAGGAGAGTCCTAGCTGATGTTTAGCTCACAGTCATTTGTCCTACCCTATGGGTATCAAAAAATTATTTGTTCCCTTCACCATTGCAGCAGCTTTTCATGATTTAGAATGAAAATTCTAAATGTGATGTGATGTCCCTGTCTAGCCATCCCTTCTTCAGGAGAAACACAAGTAAATTCAATCTTTCTTCAAATACTGCATTTTCTAGGCTTCTGCTCTTTGTCGTTACTCTTCTCTGGACTCTTTCCAAGTAGTTATGTCCCTCTTAATGTGCAGTCCCCCCAGCTAGACACAGAGCTTCAGCTGCAGCTGTGCTGTAACACAATGGTTGGGTTTTTCCATCCGTGTGTCTTATAGGTCATCCTCTTGTTTTTGCTTTTCTTGTAGCTCTACAACTTCGTTGACTCACGTTCAGCTTGTAGTCCCTTTCCTATTGATGTGCTGCCTAGCCAGTTGTTACTCCTCAGGGTCTGCACACGCCACACTTGCCCCTGTTGAAAAGTGTTTTCTTTCATTTTGTTTCCATAATATATTTCCAATTTGGCAAGATTTCTTTGAGTTCTAACTTTGCTCTCCTTCCCAGCTTGGTGTCATTTGCAAAGTTAATACAATAGTTTATTCTCTCATCAGGTCACTCATGAAAATGTTGCATAGTATCAGACTCAGATTAAGCCCAATTCGCAGATGATATGGTTTTCTAGAAGCTTTGCCCTTCCGGAATATTAATTTCATCTTGACCATGCTTCCCTAGGTTATTTATGAGTGTTATATGAAACATGGTTAAGATATATGACACCTACTGCTTTTACTTTGCCCACAAAGTCTGTGACAGAAGGAAATTAAATCAGCCTGACAGACAACTAAGGGCAGATAAAGGTAACTAATAGCTGTGGTGAACAGTAACCTGTTAGACCTTCTGTAGAAGGACTATCTGGACTGGTATTTCAGATTGGAAATAAATTGAATTCCCAACAATGTACGCTGACAGTAAGCAGCATATCACCGATTTTTAGCTCAGCGGCTTCAGAAGACCACCCTCAGTGGAAGGTCAGCCAGACATAAAGGAGTTTTTGTTGAACACTCACACAGAAATACAGGGAGGTTATTGCAGCTTAAAATGGGCCAGGGCTGGCAGTGAGAGAGGAGAGGGTAAGTGCTCTGGCAGTCACATTTTTAACATTTGTGGATTTTATACAAGTGCATGAGCCAAAATGAAACCACCTGATGTGTCTTAGGTGCTGGTAGCTGTTGTGGCACAAACAGGTCATGAAACCCCAAACCCCAGAATCCAAGACTTGTTTACCCAATAGTAGATAAGAGCAACACATCTGTTTTTGAAAGGTTTTGTTGCTGGGATTTTTTGTAAAAAACAGAGAACCCAGAAACATGACATTTATCTTCAAACATTTGGTTATAACTGATGCTTAATTGGGCAAGGAAAATGTTCCCAGGGCTTCATTAACCACAAGTCAAATTAAAAAATAGAGAGGCTGCATTCCTTGTTTTGATGGAGTACTCTGCATTTGAAGCTATGAGTGTTTTCTCACTCACTCGCATTACAGGAGTCCATTATAACACTTCTCCAGAATATAGAAAAACAAATTTGTTTTGCCCTATATGAATATGCAGCTTTCTTAAACTCATGTTTCCTACAGATCAAGGGAGCACTAGGATTTCTTGGAGCACCAAGGCCAGGTCCTTTTATTACCACACTTCCCTTTCACAAGCACAGAGTTGCTCCATCTTAAAAATAATCATGTTGTTTTGCCTCCTGCTGTTCCTACGAATAGGGTGTTGCAAGATCTCCCTACTCTAATAGTTAGACACCTTCTACTTTCCAGCTTGAATTTATTCATGCCTACTTTATTTTGTCACAGAGCACTAGCTCAGTTGTGGGGGCCCATATTACTTGCTTCTGTCAGTGCATGCCTCTCTTCTCCCGCTTCCACTTTGGCCCTACCAGGAACTGATATTCAGAGAAGTAAACCAATGGGGAAAGCCACAAGGGTTGTGCTGGGATCTTGCAAGTACTGGATGTAACATTAACTGAGCAATGTCTGAGTCAGTGAAGCAAAGCATTCACCCTAGCACTGATTATCTTTCCCATCAGTGTTAGCCACTTCAGTTCTCTCCCAGAAATTCATCCAGCTTGGTTAAAATTTCTGGGAAGGGAAGGTTTCCTCCGTTGCCTGCCCAAGTCCACAGCTCTAAGAGTGGAAAACATAAGGACAAGTCACTTTTAGCAGATGGATAATAGAAGTTGTGTTTATTTCTGGCTCTGTGAAATCTTTTCTTCTCCCACACAGGGTTCACATGTGCTGTGCTACTATCATGACTGTGGTGTGTTAGCACCCTCCTATGCCTTTTCCATGTTAAATACAACCCTTTAGTCAATAGGGAAAATCCGTGTGTCTCCGCTAGCCCTCTACAAAACACCTTTCCCCAGGGCAGTGAACAGTAACAATTATATGAGACCAGGGGAAAGCATGACCCAAAGGTAGGGGAAGTCTTTGAATGTTTGTGCTCTAACGCTGCCCAAGCGTTCAGTTGTATGGCACTGTCTAGCTTGACCCCTCAGGCCAAACTAACCTGGCAGGGTCACCTGGTGCGGGACCTCAGTGTAGTCTCCTGGGATGCAGGAGCAAGTTACCAAGAAGAGGTCATCACCTTGGAGGCTTTCAAGACCCAAGTGGAAACAGCCTTGTGCAACACGGTCTGAACTCAGCTCTGACCCTTGTTGGACCAGAGACCTCCTGAGGTGCCTTCCTGCTGAGGGACCCTGCGAGTCCACGCACACAGAAGACAAAGATGGGTGATCTAATCCATGACCAGCTCACTGACTAACATCCTTCATACATATAAATTGCTAAGTGTCAAGTGCCACTAACAAGCCTTGCAACTGAGAGCTGGAGATGAAGGAAGGTAAATAATCCAACACTGGAAATACAGAAAGCAAGACGAAACAACCATGGTTACTTCAAAGTAGGCACCAGGCATCGGAAAACTTAATCATGCTGAAGAGCTGTGTGAAGTAAGTTGGCCTCTGCCTTCAGTTATAGAAAATATGCCTTCAGAGCCTCCTACTGAGATTCTGGCAGGCATCATTCCTGGACATCATCTATTGGAAAATGATTGATTCCTCTTTGACACAGCATCAGAGCATCTTTGGAATTTAAGTTTCCTTATGTTTGGCAAGCACTTTGAATTATTAAGAAATGGAAACATCAGAATGCAAGTGTTCAGTACTCAATTTTATGACTACATTGCCCAAGTGACAGATCTGTGCAAGATTAGAGGCCTGTTAACGTTGGCTATTTTTAAGTCTAGGAAAGCATTTTTTTCCTCACAGTACTATTGTTCTCTGCCAAATTAATCAATAGAAGTTTCTAGATTCCAGGACTTCTCCAAAGGCTCTTTGCATTCATAATGTTGCAGGCAGGAAACTAAGTATCACAGAGAAACAAGTAAAACCAGCGTTGCCATTGCTGACCTCACATGCTACATGGTCAGTTCCGAAGCTGATAATTTATTTAACCATTTTGACATGGTGGCATTTAAAATAAATTACTCCAGAATTATTCCTTCACTGTATTCAGTCTTGCAATCAGAAAGCTAAGCCTAACAGTGTGCATGTATAGTGGCCCTTGCTTAAACAGGCAGCATACTAGTAAAAGAAAAAGCACGTCACTACAACACAGTGCATTTGCAACACTCCTTCAGTTTGTTCCAAAACTCTCCTGCTAATGCCTCTTCCAAGCAGAAAGGGTGATCTCTTGTTCTGTATTGGTTTCATACAATTCACCTGGGTAAATTCGCAAAGCGTAAATGTTTAAACGAGGCTAGACTATTTCTTGCAAACAAAATGCAAATAAGAAAGAAAAAAGATCCAGAAAATGTGTTCCCTTCCCAAACTAAACACCACACTATTGCATGTCTTTCCTGTCTCAAATAAAGCTTGTAGACTATAATATTACGGAGCTCTTAAGCCTCTCACATTCCTGGGAATACATAAAGATTGCATATTCATTTCTGACTGCAATAAGTTACCTCAATTTGTTGTATAAAGGGTATTGAAATATTTAGTTTAAAGTTCTTGTTTGGAGGGAAATGATCTTTATATTTCCATTCTCTCTCAGTCTTTATTTGACAGGTCTCAGTTCCTGCTCTTCCTCTTCCAAATGCCATTTGCATCCCTCCATCCTAGCTCGGTCCTAGCTCAGAAAACTGCTGTTTTCTGCTCAGTTGCTCCAAGTTGCCATGCTAGAGCTTCATGCATCATGCAGGGGATGGGGAGTCTCTTTTAAGGAGGATCTGGGAGCACATGGTTGCAGAAACTGAAGGGCATTTTCCTTTTTGATGTATTGGCCAAGGAGACCCAATATTGGAAGCCCTTTCCCGGGTATCCAGTCTGGGCACGCCTCTCAAAGCACCTCAAGGCTGTAACTAGATCAGACTCAGCCTTCACACATCAGCTGCTCTGCGTCGTGCTGGTGGAGAAAAGACTGAGCATGAAACCCAGCAGCAGCCAAGGGTACAAACAGTGGCATTGTAGGTCTTCTGCAAGCCTTGCTGAAGCTTTTTTGAATATTTGATTCTGGGAAAACTTGAACACCTTGGAAAGCTGTTGTCCTGTGAAAAGCAATGGTTTTGTTACAGTTTCCTTCACCAGCCCTCAGTCCTTAAACACACTTCACTGTCAGTCTGTTGCAAATGAGGCTTCCTCAACTACCGCTCCACTAAAAACCTGCCAGAAATCTGTTTCCCTATTTCCCTTACTCAGGCCAAACACTATATTGCCCTAATCTCGACTTCTCCAAGTAGTTAACTCCACCAGTCACTGCTGGATTTTACCCCAGGCCTTTTCCAGTCTAATTCCCAAGCCCTCCTCCTGGGCCAGCACTTGGAGACCCTTCAAAATGCCTTGTATTCCTGAATTGTTTCCCACAAACCACACGCTGGCTTCATCGGATGCTGGAGGGCACAGAGCTGTCTCACAGTAAGCTTCTGACGCCTCAGCCTCACAGGGTCACCATTGCTGCCCACAGCAAAAAGACTATGAGGCTACTCAAGCACGGAGGGTAAGTCCTGGGATGATCCAGCTCTGCCACAGCTGTGTGTTTAGCTCAGTTGACTTCTCTGATGTGTACGTGCTATGGTGGCTAGGCAAACTTCTGGTGTTAATAGCGACAGACCTTTTCCAGAGCTTTATTTAGGAAGACATCTATTGACCCTGGTTGTCTCTTTTCTGGGTACATTGGCCAGTTCTGATCAGCAGCAAGCCGACGGTAACGGGCTCTTCGCCCAATTGCGCTTGCTGCGTGGCCGCTGCCATCACGTCTTGTCTTTTCACTACAGCTGGGTTCATATTTTGAAAACCCTGCTTTTCATTCTTCAGGCATTAATTACACAATCAAATTAATCTCTGGTACTGCTTCTTTAGCTATAAAAAGCATGTCTACAAATTTTAGAAGTGCAATTAGAGATGGAGCACATTTTCCCACTAGGGAAAATCCCATTAAGGTTTGCTAATATACCCAAAGTAGCTTCAGAAGTTTTTAGAGAACTTTACTTATAAGGCAGAAAACTCATCCACAGCTTGGCAGGACACGTATCTCTAGAAAGTGTTTAAAGGGAGATGATAGTGTTGCTGTAGATTTGTTGCTGGCAGCTGGAGAATGAAGAAAAGTTTCAGTTATAAATAACTTTCTGTTCTAGCAGAAATATCGCCACTTTTTCAAGTAAAACCAGACTCAACATAAAATTCATACCTTATCACTTATTCAGACAGTCTGATTTATACAGACTGCTGTGCTTGCTGCTAGTCATTCTGATTGCATCCTTGTGCTTCTTCATATGTTGCTAACACTATCTCACTTTGTGGCAATAAAATCTTGGGGTGTAACACTTTTATTAGGCTTTCCCTCATTTATTGGGTAAAAGCTGATTATAATTAGTCACTCAAAGTCACATTCTCTATCATGTAGGGCTACTTAATAGAAATGTGTTTAAATAAATTAGCTATTAACTTTGACAGTACAGCACATTACCTTTCCTTTTTATGTATCCACATATCAGTTAGATGAGAAATACACAAAATAGAAACAGAATTAATACCACTTTGTCATATCATCCTTCTTTTCTTGGGTAAAAACTTCCAGGGATAATACAGTGTCTTGGATGGACTAAGTGGGTTGATCCTGCCTCAGTATGAGATTTTACATCCAGCACTGGTTGCCAGACAGTATAGATTGCCAGACTGTAACCAATTTATGGAAATCTTATTTTTTCCCACCTCTTCTTCCAAGAAGGTGGAGTACCCCTCTGCACACAAGGAGGATTTCAACCCAGCTGTATTCCCAGTAGCCTGGGCCTCATTCTTGTCATGTGCTGCTGAAGAAGAAATGATCATGTATTTAGTTTGTCTGGGAAGGCAGAGACTATTAAGCAGGGGGCCTGGAAGAGATGGGATGTTTTGGAATTTCTAGAAAAGGACGGTGGTTTGATTTGCATAGTTTTGCTGCTGACTGGTGCCATGAAATTTGGGCAGCATCTGTTTTATTGCATCACCATTACTGGACATCACGTGATATGATAAGACTGACCCACCCTGGAATGACTAATCGAGTGGGACGCTTGAAAAGGTTTTTTTCTTTTTTACAACCCTCAATTAGAGAAACCACATTTTCCAGGGAAAAAACAGTAACTTTTAAGCGTGTATGAATGTGTATGTGTGTTGTGCTTTTTGTTTTTAGTTTTTTTTGTTTTTAACAAAGGCGGCTCTCCTGCCCACTAAAGAATTTGGTCAGAGAGGCTTTTTGTTTTTAAACCTGTAGTGAATCAACATGAATCATCTAATTTTAACCAGCATCTTTATAGTTTTAAGCAAAAAGTAAGACTTACTCCCTAGGCGAGGCAAAAATGGATTTCCTGGCTCATGCAGCTTGTCGCCCCATTTGTTGTGAGATATACAACCGCGTTACTTTCTCCGCTTTCAGCTATGCCTATTGGAATTGCAGCTACACCATTTCCCAAGAATATGCTTGGTGCGTCAGCTAACCTTTAAATATTAAAAATGGAGAGTGGCTTTACAAACTTATGCCAAAATGGAAAGGTGTAAGGAAACCGCAGTCTGGAACACGAGAACTTGATGTTCCTCATGCTGAGGTCCCTCTGCATCTTTCAACACTGAGGCCATGGGTGGTTTCTAGAAATAATATTGTGTTTGTAGCTGTGCACTGCTAGAAAATGGTTTTCAGACCTACCTGTTTATGATAAAGCCCCAAGCAATAAGCTTCTGTCTTTTTCTCTTCTCGTGCTGAAATTGGCATGCTTAATCCCTCAGTAAGGGCTATGTCACACTTTGCCCCTCTGTCCCCTTGCAGGATATAAGTTCTGCTGACCTCAGTAGGGCTTAACTATAACATGCAGCACATCATTGAGTGTGGGACAGCCACCGCTGGAGACGTTCATCTGTGTTTACATCTCTTCAGTAGTTTTGTAAGAGTTTTAGAGTAAAAGGCACCATGCACCACAGTTGAGGTGGGGGTCATTCATTCCCTGCATAAATTTATCATGGAGCAGATTGAAAAGACATCCTACTAGCCACCACGGTGCAATAATAGCTATCCTTCCAGCCTGGTTGTGTAGGTTAAGAAGAGCCTTTGGTAAAGCAGGCAAACCGTTGTTGACCCAGGTCTTGGATTGCTAAGTTTGAAGGAGATTACTGTCTACTAGGCAGCCTACAGAAAACTCCCAAACTTCCACAGAGATTGAGAGGTCAGACATCAGATGTGGCAGGATCCATGGTGTCTGGCCATATCCATAAATAAGTGTTGGGCTTTAGAAACTGCCTTCATATGTGGCGCGTATGGTTGGGTTTTTTTTCATTATTTCTTTATCTTCAACAAGGTTTGAATCTACCCAAAACTTGGGGGTGAGGAAGAGGGGGTACCTCATTTACAGCATCTACCCAGTATCACTGCAAGAACACATCTCCGTAATAATTATCTGCCTCTTGTAGGAGCTTCAAGACTTTTCCTGCATGTTTTGGAAAAAGGAAGAGTTTTTAGCAGTAGCATGGCGATGGGCTCTGTGCTGGCAACTTGCTCAGCCTTGCTCTGCTTGAACCTTGCTCTGCTCTGGGATGACAGAACAGGCTACTGAGGTCTAGTATTTTTCACTGTACAAACTGAAGAAATGGTCTTCTTCCAGCTCAAATTTATCTAAAATTCCTCTTATTAAAGTACCCAAGTTACTTTAAAGGAGTACGAAAACCTCCCACCCCTCTGAAAACCTCTCCCTCTAGGTACCCCCGGAGAGGAAGGCTGCAGCTGGAGCTGCTGCGATCACCTCTAGGGATGCCAAAATGCAACAAGATCCTTCGGGCAAATCCTGGGTAAAAAAAGCCCTGTGAAATGCAAGAGAACATTTGGGAAAGCACAACTAGGGCCTCCAGGACTTATATTCCCGTCAGGTACATGGTCTAAAACAGCGGAGAGGAATTGTGGTTTGTAGCTTGTAGTCAACTGGTGGATTTGAGCTGCCTTCAGGGCCCCTGCAGGCTGTCAAAAGAAAACAAATGGTTGCTGCTGTGGCTGCAGCCCGGGGAATCCCTTGGGCCGCTGGTCACGGTCTTCACGCCTCAAGCTTCAAACTCCCAGTAACAAAACAAAACACTGCGAGGAGCTTCATGAGACATCAACTTCCAGCCCAGAGAGCTGAAAGGAGGCAGGTCCTATAAAAGCATCCTAATATGTTATGGGAAGGATCCCAGCCTGCTGTAAAGGTGGCGCAGGTCTGTCCGCAAAAACCACTGATATTTTAGGGAGTTTTCCTGCTCATTACAACAGCTCCTTTTGGATTGACACAGCCAGGGCTGACAGGGAGAAGAGCAAGTGCTGGTCACCCTTCACCACCTCCCACTCCAGCTGCACCTTTTTCCCAAGGTGCACTTTCTGAAACAACAGGGCTCGCATCAAGTTGGGGATTTTAAGAAAGCAGTCATAAATGTGTCCCAAGCCTTTGCCGATTTATTAAAAAGGACTGACCTCCAGGCAAATGGCCAAAGACTACCCCCAAAACAATCTGCAGACAAAGCCCAGGTTATTTCACAAAATCTTTACCCTTCTCTCTTCCCTTTCTTCCCTAGAAACCATGATATAGCTGAAAGTATAGCTGGAAGGTTATAAAGAATTCAAGGATTCTGTATCTTTTCTACTATGTAACCCCTTGCTGCCTAAAACTGCAAAATGGTTTGACTTCAGAAACTTTGGAGGATGAGTCAAGGTTTTAGCACAACTCATGGACCTTGCCACGCCTTAGCGCTCTGCCTTGATGGGCCGAGCAGGCGAACTCTTGGTTCTAGGACTACCTACAGGACATAAGGCTGCTGCCCTCTCCCTCTGCTCCTGCTGACACTGATGCTCTTCAGGTCCCAGCAGGGCTTGCAGGGAGTCTCCCAGGCTGCACTTTCAGGGACTATTTGGTCCCTATTAGCTGCTTAGACAGCAGTTCCCCATCTCCTCTCGGGGCAGGGCAATATGGATTGCATCTTAGGGGCTGCTCACAAACTTATCAACTACAGATTTTGGCCTTCCTATTCTTTAGGACACCAAAGTAGATAAAAAAAGAGGTTTGAAAAATAACTTCTTTATGTTCTTGTAAAAATCTGACACCCGTTTGGAGATACTGATAGTGTTTTTGTGCTGGCTTTTCAGTTTGTGCTGTACCACAAATTTCCTATGGCTGTAAAGGCAAATACAACCATGTAATTATCATGGTTTTCATCGTTCAGTGGCATTAACTGGCTGGTTACGGTGGCTTTTAGACCCTGGTTCCTAGCCACATTCTAACATTCACTCATAAATTTGGTCCCTGAGTCAGATCCATAGTTCACGTCTTATCGTGGTACATTAATGTTTCCTCTAGCTATTCTGTACCTTGCCAATTCTGTGCCTGCTCACAGTTACTGTATACATAACTCAGAAAAACTAAAGCAAAACTTGGGATACGCACAGAGAAACCCCAGCATGAATGACTGGGGTTATGACTGATGAATGACTGATTTAAAAGAAATATGTGCTTTGATTAAGAATGTTATTAGATGAGCTTTTAAGGTGTTGGATACAACAAAATAACCACTTTGCAGGGAAATCACAGGAGGCCAGTGGGACAGTTTGTTAAATATCCACACATTTATTTCTTAGCAGAGACGGTCTGGCCATGGAGGTGGTAGTGGAGCTCCATAGCTGTGCCTCCTCAGTGGGGACACATGATGGGGATGGACAAAGGGGAAGGCAAAACCTTTGTGCTATTGAGCATCCACACATAAATCTGTGCTTTACTACATTCAGAGGAGATAGAGATTGGATTACTTTTTCTATCACTCATTTGATATAATTGCCATTTTCATTTAAGGAACAATAAATTGAGACATTTTTATGGGGATACTTAAGATTTGATCAATGGACAATCCCATATTAAAGAAGAATTTTAAATCATTCAGCAACCCATACACAAATTAATGCACATAGCAAATAAAATCAATGGAACATGATTTAAAATGCCCCTTGAAAAGACATGGCCAGAGCTCTTTCATTTGTAAGTGAAAAACATGAAAGGAGTTTGATATCGGAGCAAGCAAACTTCACATGGTCGGACCAGCCATAATAAAAGTCTTGCTGTCTATTCATTTGGAGCACGATGGAAGCCTGTAAGCAGCATGAATCTTGACGCAAAACTTTAACTGCATCAGACAGGGGCTCTTTTAAGAGTCCCAGACAGTAGCAAATCCTTTTCTGCAAGGGGAGTTTTACTGTGAGCTGGAAGGGGGAAGGAAGGTGCATCAATGGAAAGGAGAAAGTTACTCTCATCTTCATGAACAGTTCCTGCTCAGAAACTCTGTAGATCCAAATTGTCCATAATATATAGAGGCAATATAGCTGAAGGGGGATTTTTTGCAATATATCTTTAGCTGTGCTTTTCTTGCAAGAGATACTCTTCTACAGTGCCCTGATTACTAGAGACTGTCACACTAGTGAGCTGAGTAACACAACTGGCTCTGCCACACTGCCTGGTTTCCTTCCTGAAGAGAAATCTGCTCCTTGAACAAGGCTGGAAGCCAGAATTTTACAGATGAAAACAGGAAAGCACTATCTGGCTTGATCTAGAGAAACACGAACCAGTGGCGTACCATAAGGGTCTTCACATATTCTGGGACAAGACACATCCTGCCTTACTCTCCAAACTTTGACATAGTGCTACAGGATGATTCATACCAACTAGAATAAAAGTGCCGGGTAATATATGACTACCAGGTGAGTGAGTGATCTTTCCTCTTTCCTCCCCATCCCTGCCTTTCTTCCCTCCCAGGTCCAAGAGGTTAGCTGATTAGGGACTTGTAATGTCAAGTATATAATTTCAACTACTGCTACAAGAAGTCAAAAGATTTACAGACAGCAATGTAAGCCAGCAACTCTTGTTCAATTTCTCAGGCTCGTTATTTGCAATGAACAATAACTCAGCACCAAGGTCACACAGCTCCTGTTGTCCATAAATCTGCTTAAACTCAGAAATTGGAAGCCTTGTCCTCCACCTGAATGTCTTTTAATTTTTTTTTTTAATATGTGAAGGTGGTACCTCGGAGGTCCAGTGTGAGGAGTATTGACATATTAATAAAAAACAGAATCACAAAAGGGTATTGCAAGTACCAAAGGCACCTGTGAACAACCCCTGTTGTTTTTAAACTCTGCTTTCTGCCAAAGCGTTATACAACACTAGAAAGCTGTATAGTCTAACTTTGACTCAGGTCTGGCAGGTGGAAGAGTTATTAAAAGAAAGGCTGCCGTGCCTGGAGGTTTCGTTTTCTTGTACAAACATAAGGGTACATTGGAGCATGTGGTGTTGATGATACTGTGGGGACAAAGCACAAACTACTTGGACCATTAAAAACCCACATCCCAGACTATGCCACATGGCAGCACAGAAGAAAAACCAAGCATTTCTTGCTAACACAAACCAATTAAAATATTTTTAGCTTCTACAAAAACAAAAAACACAGCAAAAAAGCAGCCACACTGGTCACTAAGACAATAAGCATTTCTAAGATTAGTCTTGAAATTCTCTAAATACATGCACCCCCTCCCCCCACCTCCCAAAAGGAAAATCATAGTAACCATTAAGGTGTCTGCGTTTATGACAAAGCCCATAAAACAAAGATTTAGATTAAAGGTTGAAGTTTTTACTTTTCATTCTGCTGTGCAAAAGGAGTGGTTTTGCTCTTCTTTACTCCCAATACAATGACCTATATGGCCATTTTCTGTGACTGGATATTTAGCAGAGTGAGCTAATGGATCCTCAGATTTCCCTGTCCGCATGTTTTTTTCACCCAACACAGAAAATTGGGATATTAAGTCTTCTACAGTCTTTGCACCTTGTTGTTGGCTTCACGAGAGCAATTCCTGTAGCTCAGACAGTTGCCCAAAGTGTGCATTGCTCTCCGCTTTCTTCTGTCTTTACCATGAAGTGGTTTTGCCTTCAGGCTTTTATTGAAAAACATTATGCAAGAAAAAAGTAGAGAATAATATAATCAAGCATATCCTGGATATGCTTTATTTTCTTGGGAAACCAGTTGACATGTATGTCTTTGTATCTTTGTGTGTCTGCATATAGATGTGCATACATATATATACATGTGTGTATATGTGTCTGTGTGCGTTTGCATATGTGTATCTAAGGCTCCTGCGTACAGACAGCAGGACCAATATGTAAGAAAGGGAGACTAGAAAAACATTCTTTCATAACCTGTGAGTATGCTTAAAAGCAGCCCTGAGGTTTTTGGGGGGATTGCAAAGCACTGTGCAGGCTCATACAGTGAAAATATCCACTAAAGGTGCCATGATGATACTTATTAAAGAAACATAACTTGTGGAAGACTTTATGGATGGTTATCATATGAATCCCAGAAACAATAGAAGAAAAAATAGTAGGACTTAGATACTGTGTGTTGGCGTTCTTCGGAAATTTCCCCTAATATAGCAAAAAGGTGAAATTGCTATTCCTCTTAACTAACATGCAGTGACATGAGCTGTTACTTTTATTACCTGAAATTAGGCTTGACAATGATTGTTGTAAATTTTGCAAAAATAAATATATAGATATATATTTTTAAATTCTTTGCATCTAGCACCAGCATGTAATTTTCAGGACAGCTGGTTTAAGCAACCTCCCCTTGCCTTGCAGAGGTCTGGCTGATGGCTTGGGGCAAGAGCAACTCCCCTCTGAGAGCCCAGGGTGGCTAGCGGCTGCCTCCATCCGAGCCCTGGCTGACTCACGGGGGAGCCTTCAGATAGCTGATGCGAAGGGACCAGTGGGCAGCCCTCCATAGATCTAATTCATGCCCCTTGATACCATATTTTGGGATATTTCAGTTAAAAACCGTTGAGTTTCTAAAGGTGAGGAAACTCGGACATTTACTATCCTGCGGGGAAAACTATAGGCAACTCCACTGTACATGACATGCCTAGAGTGAATGGCCACCCTAATTAGAGGCTAAAGCCATAGACTAGCAAAACATTGGGCAAAGAGGGTTTTTTAAGAAAGGAAAAGACTCCTTTTAGGAAGCCTTCATTTTTTATGTGGCAAGGACTCTGTGTGGATCCCACACGCCACTGCACCCTCTTTAAAGAAATCGGTTACTGAAGTAGGCTGCTACGAGGTCCACCCCAGCCAGCATGGCTAGAGGAAACAACTAGAGGAGGGCAGAGCAAGCAAGCCAGCCATCTACAAAGCTGTTCAACAGGCAAAATGGACATTCGTGGTGAAAAGCAGTAGCCGGTGGGGAACCTTGCCATAGGAAAGCTTAGTAGCAGCAGGTCTCAGTGGCCTGTGGTCACCTTCTTGCCCCACCACAGTACCCTAGAGTTAAAAAAAGAATATTTTACAGCCATATGTCCTCTACAACCAGTCTTCACTGCGTGGGATGACAGACGGGACAGGATGTATCCTGCTGGAGGACAGTTGCTGGGTAGGATCAGTTGTCACCAAGAGCTTTATTGCAGGAAACACATGCAGCCATGCATTACTGTTGGGGCATTCATTGGTGCTGCTCTGGTGGCTTTGGAAGGGCTTGTGTTTTGCTTCTCATGCTCCTTTCCGTGTTTCCATATTGCTTGCCCTTAACACAGCCCTGCATCATCACGGCGGGGCTTGGCTTAGCAGCCTCTGCTCCTCCCGCTCCATCTTGGCACGGAGGAAAAGAAAGCACTGCCCTCCCTGGTGCCAGCCCCTCCAATTTCTCACTGCTAGCACAGTAGCACTGCCTGACACAGTCCATCACCTTCGGCGATCTCCCTCTATGTAGACTGGACAAGCCTTGCAGGCTCAGCCGACGCATCTCAGCAAGGCAGTGGCAAATATATTTTCTCTCCATTTTCTACATCGAGAACTTGATATGGGTTGTTCCTGTGATCAGAAAGAAACCCAGCTTTAAATCCATGTCCATCCATACATTGTGCTGTTTGGTCTTTTAACTTCTGGTGGCTACAGGCTATGAATCCTCCTAATTTTTCTATTCTTTCTCCTTCTTTGTTGTCAGCTCCTTTCCTTAGCAATGATAGTATGCTTCAAATCTGAATCTCATACTTGGCATCCCTGATGCTTTGCAGTGGCAGTACTTATTTTTACAAATTACAGGGGTTTAGTTATTATGAGAACACTTTGAATAAAGGAAGTGCGTTCTGGCAGCAAAGAAAACATGGCAAATTCACCGTATATCATGTCACTGATCACAAGACTGCCCAAGCAAGTTCTTGAACACCCTTTTAAAACTCCTGTTTTGTCAGACCATTGGCTTTGAAGTCTAATTTCATGGAATCTGAGCAATCACTTCCTTAGCGAAGGATGGTCAAAGATGGCAAAGCCCAATAGCCAGTCCACTGAATATACCTCGTGAAGATACATAATACAGATTTCTTTTAAAAATGTTAATCATAATTAATCGGTTACTTTAATGTTTATATTTTTTCAGGATTTTCATTTTAGCTATGCTTATCTACAGAATTTTACTTCAATGAGTTTCAAATCTCCCTTCAGTTTATGCCAAAATTTGGTCTAAAATCCTGGCCTGATAATCCCTGTTGCTGACTCCAGGGAAAATGGAACTACCTATTTTAATTAAAACAAATTATTCTACGGTCTGGGTTAACAATTATTTCTGAAGACCAGCAATTTCATGGATTTTATCTGCCTTTTGCTTAAAATTTAATGATGACTCTGCTGTCTGTCTTCCCACCTCATCCTTCAACACCCTGCTCTCCCAGTGAGTCATTTCAGAAAATTCCCCTGCAATTGTCTGGTGTACTGATTTATGTCTAACTAAGGGAGCAGCTGCCTGGGCTATGCTGTCTATCAAACAAACATAGCACATATTGTAATGGGTCAATTGCACAGGTATCCTCTATAAGCCCATTAAAGACCTTTGTTATTTCTGCATTTCATTATACAAAAATATCTGTTGTACAAGGTTTAACATAATATCAGAATAATTCTTATTGGTTTTGTAATGTTAAACAACCCTTTTGTATTAATCCCAGAATATTGTATTTCATTGCTGGTGTACATTTTTGTAGAAAAAAGGTACTAAAGAAGTTCATTATATGTCATTTAACAAGAAAATGGCCACGTAATTCTTAGTTACATTTAATTTTTTAAATGTTATGAAACTAAAAAAATATTAATGCATTTTATGCATGAGAATTTTTAATAAGCTAAAGAAAAGCTTATATTGCACACTCTATTGTACATACAGGCCATACCAACCATGTGAGTACATAGTCTCCCTTTATGACCAAAAGTCCTCTCAGAAATACTTTTTGGCCACAAGTAATATAAAGTTTCAAACCCCACTTTGACCACCGGAAAACAAATACGTTTATTTTATGCCTAATCATTGTAACAAGACCCCGTGTCTGCACTGTGACATTTTGTTCTGGTTTCCTCCGCAGCAAATGATGGGATGAAGCACAGTTAATCTCGAAAGGGTTAACGATTTCAGTTAGACTTCATGGAAGTTATAAGCATATAGTCCAGATACATAACCCCAAAACCCTTATCTAAAAACCTAGAAGAAAAACCCTGTTGCTCTCACTGCAGCATTTCCCATGTTTATAGTCCCTGACTTTATCACTTTTACATAAATTTCTGCATTACATTCTCATGAATGAAAGGATTTGTGGTTCTTTAGTATATGCCTTAAAAAAAAGACAAGAAATAGATTTGCATTTAAAATATTTTCATATGCAAAACTGATGAAGTCCTTTTCAGCCAGGAAAAATCTCAAAAGAGTACCAACAACTTCAGGTGTGACAATAGTCCTTACCCTATGGGTTTCTTGAGCAAAGAGGAAAACTCAGTTTCCTTGTCCAAACCACGAAGACGTCAGACATTCAAGAGAGCAAACAAATTGTGGAGGCAGCGGACAACTTCAGTGCTCTTAGGCTGGAAAGGCATAGAAAGCTAGATCTGGAGAACTGGCTTAAAAGCTTCAGCAGTGAACGGGTTGGGCAGGATTTAGAGACAAAAGTGAAACTCCACATCAGAGTTCAGATCTCGCATACCTGAGTCCTGCCAAAATTTATTTAGGCATTCGAAGCACCGAAGACCCTGAAAAAATGATATGTTTTGATCAACTTCTGTCAAATGGATGGGTGCCAAAAGAACTTCCTAAAGATAACCATGCCATCAAAATATTGACACATCTGAACCGGGGTGTTTCTAAAGGCTAGTCAGGAGTGGCTGCTAGAAATAAGTAATTCAGATTCTTCAGCCCCAGAGATGTAACAAGAAAAATAAGACTTGGAAGGATTGAAGTCCTCAGTATTCATCACCAATGGGGACTCTTTGATCCAGTTGCTTATGTTAGGGACAAATGTTCTGGAATTGGACCTGGAGGGTCAAAATAAACTCACTGAGCCTGAAACTGGTCATGGGCTTGCTCTATTCAGTCAGTGGTGGTCCTGTGAAACCCATAATGCAACCTTACAACAGTCAAGGACAACTGATGCTACAGACTCTGGCTGCCAAAATACAGATGCTGATGTTCTCGGTCTCCTTTTAGGTTCCTAATCCAAAACCTTGCTCTGCCTCCTAATCCTTTCACTGAACACCAGCAGGAGTTGCCAGACCTCAGACAGATTTGGAAGACCTTAGGACTTGGGGAGGCACAAAACTGTTCTTGCAGGTCTGTCCTTTTCTATGCAACTGAAGAGCCTGCCCAGAGATAGAGAGAAAGCTGTGGAGCATAGCTGTCTGCTCCACACAGGGGGTGGTCAGCCTTGGGGTGCCTCAATCATGCTTGCGAACATAAAACCAGACCATTCAATCCAGATCCACTAAACCTTCAACAGATTCACTGAGCTGTAGATATAATTTCCATCTGGAATTCGATACATCAACCAAAGCTTTGCAAGCGAGAAATAGCAAATAATCTGACAGGTGTCATTTCAGTAAATGTTATCCTTTGGTGCAAAGGAACATTGTTTTGTTTTCAGTTACTTAAATGGGTCTCTGTAATAGTGTTGATGCTTAAAGAACAGTTGAATTTCTTATTGATAAATAAGGGCAATCACTAAGAGAGGTTCAATTTCCCAACAGATTCTTTCCAAACTCAAATACGTCAACAGACCCTGCTAAATATATTTGTCCAGTGCTCATAAAATAGAAACAAAGCAAGTACTGCATTCGGTGACAATCACTTGGTGTACATCTAATGTGGAATATGTACTGCTTATGGGTTTGTGCTTTTCTGTGTGGTGTGGTTCAGCTATGTGTGTCAGTAGGTCTTCCAGGATGGAAAAAAAATCCACGTTGCTTTTAGAGTGTTATTGCAACGATGATGTTATTCTTTGGTGCAGGCTCAACTGAACAAATCGCCAGTAAAGTGCTGGCAAAGGTGTGGGCCAGGAGAACCTCAGAACTAAGCCTTCTGGTGCAGTGAGAGGGGTCAGCAACGTGGGGAACAAAAAGCTCTTTCAAATCATTATCAAAACCAGTTTTGCTGTTGCAGCAGGGACTTAGCTACCTCTGCACCTCTCTGCTAACTACTAACAACACTTCTAAAAGCCAACTACTTGGTGCCTGCCAAACCCTCCATGTGACCATGCACCTATCCACTGTCTTCTCAGCCTGCCACTGACCAGGCAGATACGGTCACTATCCCATTGCTACCCAGTACTCCACAACCACTCAGTCACCAGCTTATTCATCTGCAGATCCATGTTCTTTGCTTGACCTCCCATCCCCATCTAGACTTACACTGTAGCTCCAGCTCAGGCAACTGGCAACATTGAGGACTGTCAGGACTGGAGATCTGTGGAGATAAAGTTTGGTTTCCAGACTTCTTTTCTAGGCATTTCTTTTTTGGCAGTCACAGTCACATCAAGAAACATCTGTTTCAACCCCTTCAGCACCCACAGATTTCACCATGTCCCTAAATTCTACCAACCACCCTGATGGACATGCCAGAAGGACAAATAAATAAGGATTAGGAAATGCATTAGGAAATTCCACTAGCAAGTTCCCAGGCTGTCACAAAAAGAAGAAAGGCCTTATTTTCATTGCTAAAATTCTTCAGGAAAAGCAGTTTTATTACCATCATTTTCAGCAATAAGCAGCTCAAACCAACAGCAATTTATTAACAACACTCTGTGCAATTCATTTCTTCAGAGAGACTGGTAGCAGCAATCTCTAGTCCTCATCTGTCCCACGGGGCTTCTCTTACAAGCGGAGAGAGGAGATGTCTGCTTTTCTTCTCAGTCCACACATGAGCAAATAAAGCTCTCCTCTTCATTCCCTTCCCGCCACGTCTGATATTTATTCACAGTTCAATGGGGTGGAGTGAACTCAGCAGCCCAAGGGCTGTTTGCTGGGCCTGGATGCTCCTCACACGCTCTCTGGGGATGACATGTCACCCTCCACTCTACGTGATGCCGCGCTTAATGCTGTCATTAGCATGACTGCCAAAAGATGATGGCTGCTGGCATTTCTTTGGTAACTAATGCATTGATAAGAGTTTGCTCCTCTGTGATGATAGCCTAACTACCTGCAGTTGGACTTTACTTTCCAATGTTTTTTTTTAGTTTTGCTGTGGGTGCTGAGGCTTGTGTAAGCATAACATAGATGCAGCTGGAGGCGTATCTGCCCTTTGAACTCCTCACTTGCTCTTCCCAGAAGGTCTGTCTTATTATTTCTGTTCAAGGATACATGAAGTTGGCTGCATGCCTAGATTTGCATCTGGTGTCTAAAAAGAAAAATAACAATTTGCTTCGATGCTATATTCAGAGATGACAGAGGACAAGAAGAAGCTGGGGCTGAGAAACTGAGCCATTGTCACGGAACTGAGCAGCCGCACACATCCTACCCGTAGTTTGAAGATGTTAGTCCTGAGCCTAAGAGCAAGGGCCAGGGAATGCAACTTTTTCCTTGTATACACATCCTTGTAAAAGCAAACTATGATAGAATACAATGTGATTTTTTTCAAGATCCTGCCAGCTTCTAATTATATTTTACGATTGCTTTGTTTGTAGAAGTCCTCCAGACAGGTGGAGGAATGTTCATCCTCCATAGACTAAGGAAGATTTGTGCCAACTTGCCACTCCTACTCTGAAAATTTCTTGAGGGTATGGAGATAGTCTCTTTGCACCACAGCTCTGCAGGAGCTTCAGCAGTGCACGGGAAGATTAAGGTTCTTTAAAACTTTAGGCATACCCAGGAGGAAAAAATCATATCTCTCTTCAGAAGTGCACAAAATGCCCTTGATCATGAAAAAACCATACAGCTACAAGCCCCTCCACTTTCCCTTCTTCTGTGATGGAAACTTAGCAGTAGCTTATGGATAGCATCCAAACGAACAAACAAATCATTTCTCCAGAGTTGTCAGCTGAGAGTCTCTACTTTAACTCCTTCACCACTCACTCACAAGGTTAATTTCCTGCTGATGAGGCTATAGCACTTTAGAGACTGTATCAATCCTCAGCCTGCTGTACAGGTTTTGTCAATGGGGTTAGCAACGCTTGCAAAATTCAGTGCCTAACATGCAGTATCTGTTCCAGAAAGAGGTCTACTGCTTCCCCTTAAAGATGACGGGTTTGGTTGCAGCCCAGGTGTCTCGCACTCCTACTGCCTAAACCATGACTTGCAGCCCTGGTCCTCTGGGGATTTTTTTTCATCTGCAACTTGAACCACTACATCTCACTTACATATTAGTACTATAAGCACTTCTATCCTGAAAAGCAGCTGAAGAAAAGGTCTGGTGTGCCTGATTTCTCGGATAACTAAGTCAGCATGAGGAAAGCATGTACTTACTGGTCCACAGCCGAAGACTTACTGCAATGAGAGTGTTTTGCATAGTGTCAGCATCTTGGCTAGCTAATAACTAACCTGTAATAACTATCCTGTTCTTACCACAGGATGTGCAGCCTCCTAGTTTCTGCGGGATAGATGATCGGTTTTCGCAGGATGGGTATTTCCGTGGACTGGATCCTGTTTTGCTGAAGTATGCCTGTGTGAAGAAAAACTCAGTCCTTTCCCAGGCTTGAGATCTGCATTGAACAGGAAGACAAGGTTCACTCTTCTGAGACTAATGACCAAGTGAATTTTTCTTTCCTCAGACTATTATTATTTAGCCAAGACTATTGGTCTGAGTCTTCAGTCATTCTCAGTCCTAGCATTACTTTGGATGCCTCTTTAGGGAAATCAGTGTTCATATTACTTTAAACATAGCTTTATAGTGGAAATGCATATTTCAAATATTACCTATGTATTGTGGCCACGATATAGTGTGGATGTATTTCTATAAATGCACCCTAAAATAACCCAGAGAAAGAACAGATGGAAAAGATTTTTAAGGCCTTCATAACAAATCCCAAGCAATTTCCAGAAACTATGTCAGTTAGCATAACAATAATTGCACCCACAGTTCTTCCTTCTCAAAAGATTTGATATTGTATGTATAGGACTTCATAGTCCTGTATTGCATTTCTACAGCTTTTGAAGTCTCATTTAAAGTTTGGAAAGGGAAGCTATTGGAAACTTGGCTATTCCCTTGTATTTGATGGCCAACCAAAACACTGGATATGTCTTGTCAGATGTAAATGATAGGATAGTATGTTGTGATGTGTGTATTTTAGAGACCAAATCCTTGTTTGTAGAGGTTTTATGTTGACATGGGAATCATGCACCACTTCATCAGTAATTTCACGCTCAAACCAGTGTAATTATAATAAAATACAATAGAGTAGAACCAAGCCACAACTGAAACATCAGCTTTCTATCCTGTCCCATCACTTGTGAATGAGATGTGAAAAGTTCAGGCTTACCGTAACTCTGCGCTAGTGCCCAATACACAGGATTTTGATCAGTAAAAACAAATATTTTCAAGTCCTTATTGCTTTTTTTTTTAGGTTGTAAGCAGAACAGTCTATAAAAACACTGCCGTGATTCTACCAATACATGGTTTGCTTAGCTTAGTCTGCTTTGTTAGTGGATACTATTAATACATCAGTAGAACATACTTTTCTGACTTGGCCATCTCTTTTAAAGCTTCCTTTCCTGATTATCTTTTTGTATGGCATCTGTCTGATGAAACACGCTTAGCTGAATTCCTCTTTACTAGGGTACCTATTAAATAGAAAAGTTTCATAAACATTTCCATTTACCCATACTGTCATTTTTTCTCCACTGATTTGCTTCTTTATTATCTGTACTTCTGGCAACCTTGCCATCCTTAAACAGTCCCTCAGCTGTATTTGTTAACCTTGCGAATTTAGGGCACAGGTAACAAATTTGCTGTAATGTTTTCGTTTTTATTATCAGAATGATCCCAACAATGATCTCTGGGAGATCTGCATATAGGTCAAAAGTCAATAAGTCAGTTATGAACTGATTTTGAGGTATTGGTTTAATATCTTGCTCTTGCAGTAGCAGCAGTTCTTGGAGACTCATCTTGTTTTCTGTACTTTGTACCTCCCCTGCACTTTTGTAGTTACCATTCTCCTCTTCCAAGTGTGTTGCCCCACACCTGATGCAGTCTGATCCCCCTTCAAAAAGCAACAGCATTATTGTGTTCATGCCATGAGCTGTTCTTACAGACTTTCAGAATTAACTAACATAACACAAAATGCAAAGGAACTAGTTCACACTTCACCACCGGTTGAAGATACTAAAATGTTTCTCTAATTAGCCCTAAATGTATCATAAGTTATGTCTTCAAAAATTAGGAAGAAGAAAGATTCTGGTTACATTTATGGCTTAAGTCACAGGAACATTAAGCAAGCTTACTTTGGCCCTGATACATCCCCCCATTTTAGTGTTTGTTACTGTTTGCTTAATTTGAAATATCTTTCTAAAGGCAACACTGGCTTTAATCAGAGCAGAACTGCTCCCATTCCCTGTACCATGCTAAAAAAAGGCTTAGATCCCAAAGGCTGGGAGGAAAACAAACAAACCAACCCTAGTTCTTCTTCATAAAGGCTCAGGCAGATAATACTTTTAAAATAGATGTTTGTCTGAGAAAGACTTTCTCCTTTGGAAGTCGAGATCTTCCTTTTGAAAGCTGTAACCTGGTGCTCAGGACACAGCCTGCAGCTTCTGGCTGCAGCCTTGAGCTCTTTGCCACCTTCTGAATGGGAGCACATATACAGATATTCACGAAAGCATTTACTGGTAGAGGTGTATGTACGTCTCTGCACCTCTCCACTAACAGAACCTCATGTATCTCTCTGTAAAAACCTGTAATATATTTGAAGTTGCAATACCATTTATTACAAATAAATTACAGCTGAATGCAACTTCAGCATAAAAGGGAATAAAATCTCTACATATTACGTATTTACTATTTGTATATAGACCTGTTGTCTATTAATTCACCTAACCCCCTTTTTGCATTAGTCTCCTTGACCTGCCCTTCTGCTGCTGCCTCTCAGTCCCTGTCCCAGAACTGCGTAAAGCATGGCCTATTAATTATGCAGCCTTCATACGTAGCCTTCAAATTGAATATTTTATTTGGTACCAGAGTAAGTTACTTATTCTGCTCTTCATCTGATGCCTCCCTTGCTAAATTGTCCTTCCAAGAAAAGGACTGCACCTTTGGGAGTTTCTGTTTCAGCCCCCCTGAAATCTAGCTACCATCCTCAAACACAGTAACTTTGTCTGCACCTTTAACAGCTCAACAGAGTGGCTTTTAAATCCTGTATCCCTGAAGAAGGTCCTAGGAGTGTTCCCTGCCAACGCAGTGATTAATAAAACAGAGATGCAGATGGTTTCCAAAGCTTCCCAAGGTCTGAAATGAGCCTGGGATGAATGACCCTCCGCATCCCTTCGCTGGCCAGTGCATCCGCAGAACCCCGAAGGCTTGGTGGTAACGCGCCCGGGTGCCCACCATGCTCACAGACAGCATCTGCTGCCACATGTGGTCAGGCACCAGCTCTTGGCAGAGCTGCTGCCTGGTGTGGGAAAGGCTTAAGCTGTCAAGGCCGTTGTGCAGCAACAGGTGCCAGCTTGGAGCCGAAAAACCGCCCATTAATTGCGTGCATGTTGCTCTCCCTCGAGGGCAATCACAGAAAGGGAACAAGACAGTATTTCCCAGCAAGGAAGCAACAACATGTAACTGTGAACGCACTTGGGAAATGCGTGGTAATTGCAGCATGGTCCGACCATAAACAAGAGGAAAGAAGTCAGCAGAGCCAGGGGGAAGGGATCTTTTCCATCAGCCCTCGCTCTGGGAGCGACGCACCCACCACATCTCCCCTGGCCTCCTGGCGTAACGCTGCCCAGGGCTGGAGGGTTTCAAGAGAAGTTCGATGAGGTACTCCTGAGGCTTGTGCAAATGAAGTCACAACCCTGGCAACAACGCCAATCATTAATAAGGTGCAAGTTCAAAATGAAAGCCTGTCTCCACAGGGGACACAGTTTTGCGGGCTCAGTGCCACGAGATGACGGTTCAAATGTTTCTCCTGTGTGCTGGAAAGGGAATTGGCTGTGTTACCTAAATGAACTACCGCTCAAAACATATCTCAAAATATCAAATCCAGCTCCCACAGTGTTGGTGACAGAGGTTGCAGCCCACAGCTGCCCGCACCACTCTACGTGCTCCAACGGATGGGATTTCCCACCATAATGAGGGATGGTTTTAGCCTTCTGTAAAGGGGCCTTTAGCCCCCTTTTCATGCACATGAAAAACACGAGCATTTCCTTCCCCATTTCTGTCGTGCAGGGGAGAGTTCAATACAGCATTAGCACAGGAGCCTCTCTCCCTTTTTAAGTAGCTCTACCACGCACATAATTTTGCAACAGAAATAATTAGCTTTAACATAAAGTGTCTCAAACTGTCAACACTTTATGTTTGCACTCTCTTTAAACTAAAAGTAGTTTCTTTTAGGAATTTTATTCATCAGGTTTAAGAATTCTTAATTAAAAATACAAATTATTATCAACATTTGCTTAAACTATAGAAAAGCTTCATTTTCTAAAGCTAAGGTTAGATTTTTGAAGTTGGTGATTTGGTTACCTTTTCTTTAACTTGTATTCTCTTATGTATATAGTGTCTATATAAATGGTGTTCTCTCGCTTGTATTACTACCAATGTGAACCAGTATAAGATTATACAAAATACATCACTATAAAAATCTGTATGATTTTAAAGTTGCAGAACCATGTACTGCAAATAAATTACAGCTGAATGCAACCTCAGCATAAAAGGGAATAAAATGTGGTCTCTACTTCTACATATGAAGTATCTTTCTCTAATACATATGTGAAGAAAGATAATGCTCTCGATGCCTGCTGAATTAATTCCTTTATCTGAATTAATTCACATGGGTACAAATTATTATGAAATGCAATATGATTCATATCTACATTTCACTAACTAAAGAATCCTTTCATGTCTATAATGCACATGAACTTGACCTATTGCATCCAGCCCTGTTTTCTGAAAGTTGCAGTCCATAGTGATACAGATGACGAATATGCCTTCTCTGATAAAAAGATGGCTGCACAAAACAAGGAGTTTCCCCTGCAGCGTGTTATTTCCTGGAAAGAAGGAAACGCTCCTGGACGAAAACCTGGAAATAATGTTTCTTGTTCTTTTTTAAAGCCTCTACAAGAGGTAGCTCAAATACAGCTGTAGTGGGGCAGACGCTGTTTTTTAAACTTTCATAGATTTCTTTTTCTTTCTCTTTACAGTGCAATGGTTCAGGACTGCTAGACTGAACTCTGAGAACAAGAATAGCACAGTGTTTTAGCTTGGCTGACAACCAAATGAACGCTGGCAAGATATTTCACGCATCTGAAGGCCTTTTGTCAGCGTATGTTGTTCTTAGGCATCTTCATCTCATCTCCAGCACCCAGATTCTACATTTTCAGGGCCGAATGAATTTCTGACTTTCATCCTTTCCACGATATCTTTTGCTTGATGAGAGAGGCTGTTTTTTCTTGCAAGTTAGTGTTTATTGCCGTGCTGAGCCATAGATGACTTTTATGGTCCCTTCCAACTGTGGACGAGAGAAATGTCTCCGTGTACGGAGATGAACCGCCTCGGCTGGCTAAGCCCGGCTTTGCGGGAGGAAGCGCCGGTTGTCGCGACACAGGACTCAGCTGCAACACCGCGAGCCGTTCCTCGGCTTTGCTTGCCGGAGCAGAAAGTGCAGCGTGCCGGTTGCCCAGAAGAGGGGGCTGGCTTCCCGCCCCCAAAGCGCTTCGGGCGCCTTTCCCCGGGAGAGGCGGAGCGCGGCCGCGGGGTGCGGGCAGGGGGGTCCCGCCAGCCCTCCCTGCCACCGGCCGGGCACCCACCTAAGTCTAAGCTGCGGCTTACGGACACCAGCTCCCAGGCTCCCGCCGCCCCGTCCGCCACCCAGCCTCTGGTCTCTGGTCTGCACTCCCCAGAAGTCGGCTGATGGCCAAAAAAAACCAACCAAAAGCATCTCCCTTGAGTTTGTTGGTAGGACAATTGCAAAGGACCACGGTCTTGGTTATACCCATCCGAGGGGAGAGACCACCAAGTTTCTGAGCAGCTTGAAAGATCCTTACTGCGCACCTTGAGTGTGGCTCTGATATGCTTTTTATCCCCCTCGAGCCAAAAGGGGTTTTGCAAGGGACTAACCTGATGAAGTAGGTGCCATGCCAGGCACAGGTCCTGAACAGTGGCTTCAAAAAGAGCCTCTCAGGTCAGAGTGACTCGCCTAACTAGATTCAACTGAGAATGCATCCAATACATTGCATGAGGTCCATGTATATTATTTTAGAAAACCCAAACTGCATGGGAATTTCACAAGAAACTGCAATTGTGGGAACAGTAAAAGAGATGGAAAGGCGTACACGACATCTTTCAGATAGGAATGAGTTAAAGGAACAGAATACACAAGCATCATTAAATTTGATTACAGAAAATTAAAAGGTGGATTCTGCAGTTTATTCTGCTGGTTTTGTGTATAGGTTTTTGGGAGAAAGGACTGTAGATATTTTAAAATCTGATACCCACTTATGTGGTCATGTGCTAAAGCATGGAGGGAAAAAAAAAAAAGTACAAGCTTTAGTCATTTGAATTTTTAGGTTTCCTTGCCACTTGCATAATTCTGCTTGTCTCATTTTTTATTTCATGATTTAGTACTTTTTCATCCACTTACTCAGAATTCCCCACAAATGTTTTGTTCAGAAAAATATTTGTCATTCAGACAGAAGCTACGTATTTGATGTTAGCGGTGTTCCTATTAGAACATCCTTAAAGCAAAACAGAGAAGAGGAAGAGGGGGGAGGAAACAAGGGGTAGAGAGACCTACTCACTCTACGGCCATTTAAGATGAAAAAACTGGGCAGCAGCTATTTCAGCACTCCTTTCAAGTGGTTTTGAACAGCTTTTGTCAAAGCACCCTTTTAAGTAACCCTTTTGCTGAAGCAACATGTCAGCATTTTCAACCTTTCCAGAACTGACAGTGCTCTAAATATACATTATTTCCTTAGATTTCAGTATATTTATGTTCAGAAAATGTTATTGAACATAACTGAGGGCAAAGGACTTTGCACATACGCAAATTATCCAGGGAACAGTTACTCTCTTGTTAGTACTATGTTGTTAACTACGTAAGTCTAAAATCTGAGAGGTATTGACTGTCTACTGAGACGATGATAGTCATACTGATAATACCATAACTGTAAAATTGTTTATTGAAGGCTGCAACTGAACTTAACTCTGTTGGTCTGCTGTCTCAGGCTTTGCAGAATGAGCATTATAAATGCTCCTTGGGTAAAGTCCAGCCTGATGAAAAACTGTCTTGCTTACGGGGCAGTTTCTGTACAGTAGACTGGACATATTTCCTCTTTTAGCAGAATAGAATATATAAAAAGGTCACACTTAAAATCTCTGGCCTAGGGTGGTGGGGTTTTTGTTTTTGTAATTTTTACTTCTCATTTTTCACTTAAATGTTTTAGTTTCAATGAGTCTGGTCACAAGAATGACAAAAATAATGCCTTCCTTTTAAAGCTTCATGAAACTACCAGATGTTTATTTGGTCCTACAAGCACATACACATATTCCTAAGATTAATTACTAGATGTATTTCTATGCATAAAGGAACTTGTTTAGGTGGAAACCACGGACAGTTAAACCCAGAAATCATAAAAACTTATAAAAGAGGATAAAGCAGTCGAGTGTATATATAGTAGTTTATGTACAAAAACATAGCTAAAATTGGGGTAATTATGGATGTATATAAGGATTACATATAGAAAGTTTTTGATAAAGATAGCAAGATAGTTTTAGGTACAGGTAGAGGGTTTATCATTGGTTTCTAGGCAAAAGAAACTGCAAAAAAATCCCTTAAATGTTTGAAACTGATCATTTTTGCTCTCATTAAACTCGTAAACTCTAACTGTGGGTGAAAGCACTTTTCCTGGGGCAGAGGAACTCGATAAGAAAGAAAAAGGAAGCACAATTTGAAAAAGTCATGTATAGAAACAGGGCATCTATAGATGGAACGGAGAGGAATCGATGAGGGAAAATTAATAGAAAATAATAATACACATTGGAAAGATACGGCAGTAGAAGTGGAAAAGACAAAGAGTTTTCAGAGAGATAGAACGAGTGTGCATGGTCAAAAAAAGAGAAATCGGCTGTGAAATGGCCTGGCAGCATTCCGCATGCTCAAAGCACTTTCCAAAAGTCAACAGAAATTCAAAGTGGTCTTTTGTTTAAAACTAAAGTACAAGCATTTCTTTCTTCCTCCCAAGTGAATAAGCTCTTATCTTTAAGATAGGATTTGTCTTGCTTTGATGATGGGCAAGAGCTCAGAGAAGAACATTTCTGTCACTGAGCTGACTAGCAAACTGCTGTGGGTTTCAGCCAAATAAAGCTCCCATTAACATCAGAGAGAGTGGGATTTTGGGGTTGTTTCTTTTCCAGGGAGGGAAAGGTTCTCTTTAGAGTGCAGGGTTATAAAGTTTGATTCATGCACATGTTAGAAATTTGGGGGCTTTTAACATTTGAGGAAACAAGTGTAGGTGGGAGGTATCTAATTTCATGGCATGCAGAAGGTGCCTGCAAAAGTGGCACGTTGCCCTTTTAATATGGTATTGTTATGAAATATGCTGAACAGTGCTGCTCAGCTGCTGCGCTGAATATTAAGCAGCAATTACTCCTTGCACTAATACCATCACGTCATCCTAAAAAAAGATCTAAAAAAGAATGTGTTTTATTTCAATGCCTGACAAATAGATGGAGTTTGGCTCTCGGTTTTGCTTAGTCATTTTTTGCCACAGGGAGCTTACAGTTCCTACAAGGGTCGTTCGTTCACTTAAATTGAATCACACCATGGAAGAAAGCATTAACATCAGCTTTACCATTTAAGTGTAATGGGTAAGTTAGGTGAGAACCCTAACTCTATATTCACTTTGTAACTTCTTAGTCAAGAAACTCTTTTTCTTCCTGCTCTTTTGCAGAAATACTTGATTGCCTCCCAAAGAGATAACAGAGTTGGGATGTCTTCTGATCACTCCCAGTGCAACATACTTCACTTTTCTTGAAGGAGAAATAGACATTAAGAGATACATTAAGAGCTAGAGAAGCAGAGGTGTTACCTCAGCTAGCCAGGGATGTCTTTGGTCAGAGGTTTGCAGCTTGAGGTTTGAGAATCAGTCATGCACAGGAACATGAACCTCCCACCACATCCTTAAATATGTTTAAGCAGATCAGTTCCTTTGATTTCAAAGGAGATTTGGGGGTGTAATGACTTTGTACATCTTAGTGTCTATCTTTAGACACTATGTTTAATTACAGGATTATTTGTGTGTGTTCTGTTGCAGGAACCACCTGCATTGGTGGACTCATTTTGGCTGTTTACCACAGCATGAAAGAGCAGGAGGAAATACTTGAGACTCTTACATCAGAAAGTGGCTCATCTTCCATCCGTCTACTTGATGTAATGAGGCATATTAGAGATAACTGTTGCAGCACCCAGGCTTCACCTTAGAGCGTTATCTACTGTGAGAACAATTAACTGATGTCCCAAAGCCAGCGTGGACAACACAGAGCAGTGCCCTGCCTTAACTGAGACACCCTGCCTTTAGACCTGCTGATTGCACTGGGTGAGGGATCACGCTGCAAAGGTGACTCATATTCCAGTTCCAGCACAGGCTAGGAAGCTCTATACCACAACCCATCCCTTGGCAAAGTCAAGTGACAAGAAGGCCTTCTTGCTCCTTCCCAAACTCCCCTCCACCACTGCTGCAGACTGACACCTCCTCTTGCCCTACCCTTGCCACAGCTTAAGGCTGAGGAATCTTTAGATAGTGGCAGTGGTCTTTCCCCAGAAAGAAAGAAAAAATATAAAGCTGAGAATAAGTACAACACACAAACATGAACCTGTCCTGGTTGCTGGCTACTTATTCCACCAAGGAAGCTATTATTGCTACTCACTTTTTATAGTGGGAGCAGACCTAAAGACTGAAAATAGGAACATATGTAGAAGCAGAGGAAAACTAAATGAGGAAGGGTTTAGGATGTAAATTATGAGTCCTGACCCTGTGCTTCTCTTTCCATTTCTCTTGCTCCAGAAGATTACAGACACTCTTTCCTTAATGCCCTGTAATAGGCACACGTGAACACAGTCCAAGGTGACAATTTAAGTGGAATGTTGTCCGAGACCTACATGTAACCTGCTCCACTCCTTTGGAAGGTGGAGCAGGCACTCCATTACCTGCACACAAAACTCAGTTGCTCACATTCAAACTTCAGCGTCAGGACGGAGAGACATGCCTCTGTTTGTAAAGCACTATTGAAGAAACTGCGGAGTCCTTTCTTACAATCTAACGTTGTCTGTCCTTCCCTATACTCAGATCCACTGAAGGTTAGGAAAATACCTTTGCACAGCCTGGAAAAACTAGCCCGTTAGCCCATACCCAGCTCATTTTTTCCAAGTCTGCACTGCTAGATGTCCTCTCTTTGGACAGCATTGCAATCACAAGATTGCTTGGTTAAATTTTTTCATAAATAAGGACTTCAAAAGCCGATTTCTATACAATTTAATCTGTCTAAAGTTATCTGAGTGGTCACTGAATGTAAATCCATAGATCTCTCAATTTCTTATCCAAAAGCAGAAGTTGATTATCAGCTCCCAAAATTAAGGTGTCATTTAGCTCACTAAGATGGTCTGAAATTAAGGCATCCAGTAACAATACCATGTGTGATACACAAGAAGACATTTTGGTTCTCAGAATTTCAGTAGATTTGAAAACATAGCCTCAGCATATTGTGCTAAGCACTTTAATTACTAACTATTTTCAGTAAAGCTTAGTAAAGTCTTCTCAGCAAACCTTACTTGCATTTCCTTCGATAATGCAAGACATGATGTCTTTGACTCCTTGCAGTAGGAACTGAAACAGTTCTTCACCCATCAGGATTGCCTCCACACACCCTGAAGAACAGCAAAAGCAGAACAAACACTGTTTTCTTCCCAGTGAGATTTTCTAAGGTAGTATTTTGACAAAGCTAGCAGAAGAGAGGAGATAGGCCACCTAGAAGGAAGAAGAGACTCAAACATTATTCTGACAGGCCTTCAGACATCAATTTGTTATCTTAAGACAGAGATTTCTCCTCTCTCCTAGCTCTGATCCAGGATCCCTTTTTCTCCTACCTTCCATAGTTGCCTCATGCCTTTCCCTTAAGGCCAACCACCCCTTTCTCTAGCTCTCCACCTCTCTGTAGCTTAATCTCTCCCAGTTCTCACCAGTGCTCTAGAAGAGCTGTCAACAGGACAAGAAGTTTGAGGAGACAAATTGCACTAGCTCATATGAATAGTTTAAAGAAGATGCTTTCTCTGTTGATCTCAGTGCTACTTGACATTACGACTACATTTTCAGGAATTTAGGTTTGGGTTTTTTTTTGCTATTCTTCTAATACTATGTCTAGCATAACTACAAAATAGAATAGCCATTCTGGAGCTACAATCTAATCACCTTCTACTTAGTCCTTTCCTTACAGCCAGATCTCCTTTTTACCATTAACCAGCCAGCTGCCTGGTTCTGTGACTGTATATGGCTATCAGGCCTGAGTCGCAGCTGGTTATAACTATCATGTTTCTTTATTGGTTTATACCAATTTATTCCATCAGCAATGTGCAGGAATATTCAGAGTTCTGTTTTACTTGTGATGTTAATGGTTACACACAGCCTGCATAGGCTTTAGCTAGCTGAAAGCTAGCCTCTATTTATTGAGCTTGGCGGTATTTTTAAGATGTAACACTGGGCTTTTTTATAGTTTGATAACCACTCACAAGGCCTGAATAACAGTGGCTTTTCACGTGTTTTCACAAATTATGCTCCTAATCTGTTCAGATAAATGTCAACCACACTTTATTTCAAGATAAATTTATTTAAATGTATGCAGTGACAGAGGGCTGCTGCTTTTGTTTTGTACTGTGTTAAACAACTTGTATCAAAACTATTTGGAGACAGGTAATTCAAATACAGGATGCCACTGAGATTCAAAATCTTTCTCTTTGCATTTGTATGAAAAGTAATAATAACTCCAAAATATAGCTACCTGCCTGAAAGCTTGAGGTGATCGTTAGTACAATAACTCTGAAAAAAAACAAAGATAGATAATCAAAGTAAACTAACATGGGTAAAAAGCATAAAAGTGCATAAAGTGGTTGCGTGTTTACAGACTTTGTTTAAGAAAAAATGATTAGCAAAAAAAAGATCTTGCAAGATTTTCCTCAAGAAAGGAATTCCTCTCCCTTCCCATTAATGAGAGGCAGTAGTGGACAGGGCATTTTATTGCAAGTTCTGGGTTTATGGAACAAGGGTGAAGAAATTCACTTCAGCTATCATTCACTGTAATGTTTTTTATTATATTAAATGCTTAGGGTACTTGTTTTCAGCTGTGTGCTAACTCCAGGCTGCACACCCCAGCAGCCAGCATCACCTTGCTGCAGCTGCTGTGCACTGATCTCCCTGAAGACGCGTGGGGTCTTGCGGAGCCAGTCAGGGTAGGGTGGGTGACCACTAGCTGGAGAGTTGCAGCCTTTTTTCCTAGACCTCTCCTTTAATCCTTCTTCCTCCGTTTCCCTGCTCTCATGCAATAGCTGTGATGAATTTTATTTTGTTCTTCTTTTCTCTGTATAACTTGATACATACAGCAGAGCCCATTATCTCCATACATTTTTTGTTGGAAGAGATGTATCTGCAACACTGAACTGTGGACAAACCTTACGAGGTACATAAGCATTTGACAAGCTTTGGGCTTCAGTAAGGACGGAGACCACGCTTCCCCAAAGGAAAGGATGGTTTTCTTAAGTGGCTGGTTGGTTGAGTTTCTGTCCTATTTTCACAGTGGCGCCAGTCACGCTTGGATTTTCTGGTGCTCACCTCTGTAAATATAAGGACTCTGCTATGACAAGACACAGGAGCTTAAGCACAACTTAGGCCGACGACAGATAATCAGCCTCACCTCTCGTTTTGATTGCTTCATTACAATTTGGGGGTGTTCACATTTAAAGAGAAGAGCCCCCACCGCGGGGCACACGGCCACGCCTGGGCCATCCGCGCTCTGCCTGGCCTCTGCCCCCAGCGCCGCTTGTCCCCTGAGCCCTCGCACCACGGCCAGGCCGGGGCTTGGGGCAGCCCGAGCCGGCAGCGACAGAGGCGGGGAGGTACCGGCACCGTCCCGGAGACTCCGCGGCGCGTCCCTCGCACTTCATTAAGATCAAAACCCACCGAGGGGACGGTGAGCTGAGCCCCGCCCCCTCCGGCGCCCGGCCCCGCCCCCTTCCGCGCCAGGCCCCGCCCCGCCTGTCCCCGGGGCCTGCGGCGGTGCCTGGACGCGGAGCGGGCCCTCTCCCTCGGGCCGGAGCGGCGCGCCCAGGGTAAGCGTCGTCGCCGCCGCCTCTCGCCCGGCAGCGGGGAGCGAGGGGAAGGGGCGAGGGGAGGGAGAACGCCGAGAGGGATGCCGGGCGCGTCGCTGGCGGAGGGGCGGCCTGGCCGAGCCTTCGGCGGGAGCCGACGAGGAGGCCGCGGCTGCGGGGAGCGGCGCGAGGGCGGCCCGTGCGGGCGGGGGGGCAGCGCGCGGGGGGCAGCGCGCGGCGCCGCCGCTGTCGCCGTCGTTGTTGCGGCCGTCCCCTCCGTTCTTCTCCCTTCGCCTCCCTTCCTCCCGCGCCGGTGCCGCCGTTCTCCCTGGGGAGGGAAAGCGGGGGCCGGCGGACGGCCCGCTCCCTCAGGACGGCTTTGTTCCCCCCGGTACGGCCGCCCGCTGTCCTGCTGGGGCGGGGGGAGAAAAACGGCGCTTGGCGGGGGCGGGGAGAGGAGGAGGAGGAGGAGGAGGAAGAAGGAGGTCACGTGCCGGGAGGCGGCCGGGCGGGGCGGGGGTCCCCTCTCCGGGAAGGGGGGTGCTTGCGGGAGCTCGGGGGATGCTCAGCGGCAGAGCTGCGTGTGCTGCCTCTCCTGCGCCCCCGGCCTCCCGCACGCCCGGCACCTCTCCTTCTGCTGGCGGACCTGAAGGCTGGAGGAGGTTTGCTTTTCCCCTCTTTCTCAGATCCTAGTTTCAGCAAATACATCTTCACGGGGGTACAGTGACCTGATTGTCCTGCTGATAACGGTGGGAACAAACCAGGGTTTGGAAAACCTCTGGTTTCCATCATGGGAAAGTGTTATGCTGAGGTTTAGTTTTAGCATCGGACTGAATTTAGGCAACTTTGGAGAGGCGCTGCCCGATTTCAGCATCCGAATTAAAAGTGGGTCATTCATTCTTGAAATGTAACATTTTGCATATATCTTCAGGGTTACACAGGTATGTCTGCAGAGCGAACTGGTTAAGCTTACAGCAGTCTGAGCTGCACTAGCAGTTAAAGTTACTCATTGATGAAGTGCTAACTTTGAGTCAGTTCCCAATTTCATGGTAGTCAGGTGTAAGTAGATACAGTGATTGACTTTACCATGGAAATTATTCACCACAAATACTACACTTGAAGAAAGAGGGTTTTTTTTAAAAATATCATGTTAGTGTGCTTAAAGGTATAAGGCCATCACAGTACTTCTGCACAGTGTTGCCAGTACATTTTATTATGCGTGTTTGTCATCTTGGCTTTTATAATGTGATGCAGGATTATGTTGAGCATTAATTGCTATGAGAGCTGTCATGTTGTTCTGGAAATCCTAGTGTTTTAGGGGATTGTTAGTCAGTCCAACATTGCGAGAAGGCTCATTTCTATTTATAAGCCAATAGGGGACCAAATGCAGAGTGATTGGGTTTTTGCTTGTTTGTTAATAGGGCTCAGGGCCAGATACTTTGGGTAAAATGCCCCAGTGGTCCTTTTGTTATGACACAGATCCTTAACTTTAAGGTTTTTTTTCTGTTATTTGTGTGTTAGACTTTTTCAGGATGAATGTTGTTCTTTATAGAATTGGTATGTCGAGAAAGAAATATTTGACCTTTTTAACGATGCTGAAATTTGTGAATTACTAAATTCTTAGGCATTCTTTTTGGTGCATTTAGGCTAGAATGTGGTTTTCTTGACGTGATGCATTCTAATTTTCATAAATTTTCAAGTGTTTAGCCATGAGTTTTTCAAAATGAGTTTAGCACAATTGTTCTAGGCCTTCATTCACGTGAAAGAATGTATTTAGACTTTACCATTTTAAACTTCATCAGACCATCCTAGTTAAACATATGTTTTAATAACTGTATTTGTGGGAATGTTTTACAGGGCCAAACCTAACTTTTAGTAAGCAGGATTAATGGATTTCATTCAGTGAATAAGGTCAGCAAGCACAATATTATCAGTGCTTTTGCAGAAGAGATTGGTGACGTGGTAATGGTAAATCACGCTTGTGACAGCAGAAACTGTGATTTCGCATGGTTAGCCAGCAGCATCCAGCAACTTAGCTGAGTCACTTTAAAGGATCACAGATGTGTTGCTTGTTAAATGTTCTCTAATTTAACTGTATCTGCTAAAAATATGTTCTTAATTTGAAATCCTTAGTGATCGTGTTAAAAGACAACTTGTATATTACCTCTCTGGCTCACTGTCTGAGGAGTAAGATTAAAAATGAAAGGTTGAAAAAAAAAATCTTAGTAAAGAACCAAATGAATATCTTGTCATAACATCACGCTCTTCATGTTAAGATCAGCTACTCAGTCATCAGCTGGAGCCCTGAAACAGCATCACTTCAGACATCAGGAGTTAATTTCTATCTAGCACTGGCAGAAAAACTACATGAATTATGTGGAGATGTATTAGAATAAATATTTTATGCTGAAGGTTCAGATGTAGATCTTTGCTAGAATTTGCTGCTGCTTGGACTGGGTAATTATTTCCTTACAATGTCCTTTAGCCTTGTGAGGAGAAAAGTGGAGGTATTATGTAAAACCTGATACTTTCTTTTGTTTTGAAGCATCTTCAAGAGCTATAAAATAGGAGTTGAGTGAAAAATCTTACAAAAGTTTATCTTGTAGTTTAAAATGGATGTCAGTTTCTTAAAGTACTGTATTTCTTAAGAGCTCTGAAGAATTTCCGGGTCTTGAGTTTGCCTGGAGAAAACTTTCACACCATTTTGTTGAATAGTTTTTGAGGGGGTGACAGAATCCTGAGTTTGTCTTACTAGTACATAAAATGATTGACATATTTTAGGAAGAGTCCTGCAATTCTGTGCTAGCAAAAGAAGAGCTTTTCTTGTCCAGGTAGTATCTGGCTAGCAGCCCTGGGCATATGTTTGTTGTTGAATTGGAGAAAACAAACAAGCAAAAAAATGTGTATGAGTATCCTATGTAATAAAGCAGTATCATGCTTGATGTTCGAGGCAATCAGTAAGATGTTTGGTCTCTTTAAAGAATTGTATTTTGTATTTAGAGAAATGCTGACATGATAAAATAGCCATGCTTTTGATATCTAAAAGGTTTATTTGGCCTACAGTTGTTTTAACTCTGGGAAACTGAGTGGATTATAAGCCTTTATTGCTTAGTATTTAGTGCTTTGTGGAGTAAAATTTGCAGTGAAATCTTTATTTCTGTGAGCTGATGTTGGGTGGGCTACAAAGTCAGCTTCAGAGAGGAGGTAATAGATGTGAAGAAGAGTTAAGACCAGATTTGGCAGAGGTTTTTTTAATTGTCTTTTCTCTATCTTTGTGCCACTTCCCCCTTATGCCCACTTCTCCTCCCTCCCTGCTTTTGCAAGAAATCAGTGGCTTCTTTTTCTTCTTTTTTTTTTTTTTAATTGCATGCAGCCATTGCATGTTACTGGCATGTGTACGTATACATAAAGCATATAAAAATACTGTAGACATACATTAATATAACTGTGGGGAGCTGATTGCATTTATCCTTAAAATCCTGATGTAGTTTCAGGTCTTTGTCAAGACTAGTCTAGAACATCTAAACCAAAAAAGAGGTGATGTTTTATTTTTAAGAAAACAATAACTTAGTTTTGATAATTAATTAAGTGAATACTGTCAATTGAAATGTATTGGTCTCAGATGGAATGATGTCATCAGTTCTGTAACTGAGATACTTGTTCTTTGTATGTTCTAAGGACCTAACAGTGATAAAATGCACACACTTCCAGTTTTGTAGTTTGCAGTGGTTAAATATTTTGAGTGCAGCCTGAGATCTGAGGCACACCTTTGGAATGTGTTATTATGCATCCTTTTTCTATGTTAGTTTTTAGTATTTTTCTTAAAACAGAATATAGTTGCATATTGAAGATCACACTCTTGATTAAACAAAAGCTGAACTCCACGCATTTTGAGTTCTGGAAAGTGTTTTCAAGTGTCTCATGAATTCAGCATGGAGTATATTTTCAAAGTCACTCTGGTTTAATTCTGAAGAGCTGTTCTTTCATATGCTGTTTCACATGTCTGGTTTGAGCATACTCATATGCAGGCACAAAGTCTTACTTGCTCATTTTAGGAGTATAAAGTCTGGGACATGCTGTTAAGAAGGAACCCGGAGGGGAAAATGGCAATGGAGGTAGAAGTAAGGCAATACCGATACCGAATTTACAAGCTGTTTACTCTGCTGTTTTCTTGGCTCTTGTAGAACAAGAAGTGAAGTGATTGTGAAAGGACAGCAGCGTTCTGCAGGACACTGCTCAGTAGCAGGGCTTCTTCAGCTGCAGGGAAAAATTAGTCCAAGGTCGGAGCACTTTGATTTGACTTTCTGAATCTGTGAGTCTCACTCTTGGGATGGGGGAAGGTCATGTTGCTTGTTCCCTCAATTGTCCTACTGACCCAAAAGATTGACTTTTTTAGCTTTCTCCTTTTAGCTTGCAAACTGTCCTGCACTCTTCAGCACCTTCTTCCAATGTTCTGAGAAAAATATCGTTCAGTACAAATGTGGGATGTGTGCAACTGTCCTGTTACTTGTATTAGGTCACCATTAGGGCATAGGAAATTGGGGAAACGTCTTTCTCAAGGAAACCTAAAAAACCAAACTGGTGGTTTTTTTTTTTACAGGGAAAAGTTGTCTAAGTATTTTTCAAATACAGTTCTTAATGAAGTAAATAGCATGACTTTAGAATTAAGTTGTGTAATCATTTTGTAGAAAATAAAACTTAAACCCCGTGTGAAAGAAATAATAGGAAGTAGACAAAACAAAGTAACGTTAATTTGTAGCAAAAGCACAAATACTTGTGTTTCTATTCACTTTCTAACCAAGGCAAGTTTAATTGCTGTTCTTGCTTTGTTTTTGTCTGACATCTAGCCATCTGCTTGGTGTCGTGTCTTTTAAAATCTTGGTGATAAGTTATTTCAGGGTTCATCGGTGAAACCAGATGTGTGTTATAAATATAAGAGTAATTTGTATGCCGTACAAGCTGTACTCAATTATATTTTGTGTATTCATCTTGCATGCTGGATGAGAAGTGTTCTTTTAGCCTGAGGGATAGGTAAGAGCTGCTACTTCAGGGTCAAGCAGAGCTACTCTAGTTCTGAACACTCAGATGAAGCCAAACTCTTTGTAAGGAGTTCTCTCCTGTGTGCTGATAAGTCTTGCCCTGCCTCTCCGATGGGAGGTCTTCCCAGTCTTTAAATGGGTTGCATATTTATAACTTGTAATTCCTGCTGTGTTACTTAATTGAAAATCTAGAGTATTGCCAAAATGTTACACACAGTATCTTGTGCTTATGTTCGGGGAATTTTGTGGGCGTGCATCAGTTTGAATTTTTCAGTCTTATTTTGATTGAAGTCTCTAATGCCTGTTGAATGCAACACTATCTAAATGCTTTTTTTTCAGTAAATAACTAGCTAGGAACTCAGTCTAGAGGATAGACTGTAAGATAAGGTACATCTTTAACTGTGTAATTAGATGAAATCTCTGTTGGAGTGAACATTGGAGTAGGGATTGTGGAGCTGATTTACCATATCCTACAGACAGAGTAGGAAGGTGTGCTTTATTCTTTTGCAGGAATTTCATGAGAATAAAGCTGAAAAGGAGAGGAAGGGAGTCACAGAAGACAAATGAAAAGTAAAAGAAATACAATCCTGTAAGTCAGGAACAGCAAAGGACAGACTTTTTGGTTGAGGGAAAACTGTCTTTGGACTGAACAGTTATTGGAATTGGTATCTATGGTACCATTTTTTAGCTTTAGGCTTCTTCAGGTGGTCTTTGGTACCTTCATGTTCGTTCATACTAATTACTCTCACTACTCAGAGCCTGGACCTCTTGGTACAGTGTGCAGCCATGAGTTTTAAGTTGTGCCTGCTTCTCAGACACAACTCACTTAATATTGATTTGAAGCAATTGCTTTTAATTCTGTAAATGGTGGTTCTATGTTTGGGCCCTTTGATGATATAATGTGACCTGAATGTTAACTAGAATATCACATGTCAATGAAAATGTTCCTATTTTAGTCTCCTTTCCGAATGTTAACAGCTGTTCTTTTAGCTTGTATTTGGTTATTTCATAGTCCTCTATTATTCTGTAGATTTTAGTTTTGAATAAGCATGTCCAGTACCATGGTGTACCTATTTATATAGTTTAAAAATTTCTGCTTCCCTATTTTAAAACTAGAGATTATAAAAACAAAGTATTTTTGTGGACTTTGTGCGTTGACTGGAATAAGAACATTTGTAGAAAAAGGATGCAGAGTAGTCTTAACATTCCCAAATATGCTGTGAAATAATTAATAGGAAAACAGGTGTGTTGGGTCAATTTGAATCAGTACAGCATCAAATATTTCTGTTTTGTCTGAATCAAGATTCAGATGCTGTGTCTGTAATCTAATGTGTCAAGGAGTAAGCAGGTTTATAAACTACATGATGCATCACTCATTAGGCAACTTCTCATGACTATAAAGGCTACTACTATGTGTAGGGCAGGTGTCTTCAGTTGGTTCTATAAACCTCTGAGTATTGTTGGGTATCAGAGTTATCCCAGTAAGATCTCCCAACGAGTCTTAGCTAGTTTTCTGAAATTGCAATTTCAGGAAAGGCTGGAATTGCCTTAAAATAATGGCAGGTTAATTTTTGCTATGGCAAATCTTGTTTTTGTCTTCTTTTTAAATGGCTTCTTTTCATGCCTGAATTTTGGCTAACCAATACGTGCAGCTGAGCTTGAGTCTTAAAGCAGTGACTGATGGAGCCAAACTCATCTCAGTACCAGCAGATGGCATAACAAGGGGCAGGTTGGGAGACTTGGGTTGAACCGTAGGAAAACTCTCTGTAGGAGTTAGTACAGTACTAGCACGTGTTACCCAGAGAAACTGTTAGAGGTTTTCAAGACTCAGCTGTTGAGAGCCTCCACTGATCAAGTGTTAGCACTGGTCCTGCTTTTGCGAGGAGCTTGGACTAGATGACCTCCAAAGGTCCCTTCCAACCAACATTTCTGTGATTCTGTGGCTACACGAATTGCTGAGTTTTCATTCTCTCCATTTTCTGTAACTGTGTGCCTGCTTCATGTTGGCCAGATTTTATATGAATTTGTCTTTTTATTCTGCTTATGCTATTCATGTCTATGTGCAGGAGGTAGTAGGCTGTTGTTGACCAGTTTCTAGACTAACGTTTTGTGGTAGTGAAATTCAGGGGCTTTATAATATTGATTCTTGTTTAGCTAAAACCCAAATTTGCAAGATGGAAGTGCAGCTGGAGATATTTCCATTTTCCAAATTCTGCACTTTCAAATTCTGCTGTAATACCAAGTAACTGAATCAGCTTTAAAATTAAGATGGTGTATTTCCCCAAATGTTTGTCGTTGTTGTGTTTTTGTTTTGTTTGTTTTTTTTTTTTTAAATATTCCCTCATGTTTACTGAGGAACATTTGTTTTGAACAGAACATTACTTCGGACTAACTGAGAAGTATTTTTAAAGGCATTGAAACCTTAAAATGCTTCTGAGGCAATGATGTGTCACAGCTAGAGACAGAATGGGTGCAGCTTGGAAAGGATTTAAGTGCCCTTCAGGAAAGGGAGCAATGACTATCAGGAGATCACTAGCAACGTGTTCACTACAAGTGGATTTCATGAAAATTAGTTCTTTCAGTTATATAAACAGAAGAGGGAGAGAGTGTGTCAGCAGAATGTTTTTGGTTCGTCTATAGTAGAGAACAGTATAAAAAATGTGTCCAGGTAGGTTTGGAGGCACTCTCCAGCTCTTTGGGAATTTTTTTTTTCCCTAATTTACAGTCGGCATTATCTCATCTTCAGCGAAGTTGGGTTTATCTGTGTTGCCTCTTAATCTAGGTTTATGCTGGGACTGTCAGAAAACACATTGAGGGAATTCTGCTAATACTCCTGCAGGTTAATATAGGTTTATACCAGATATTCTCAGTTTATTAGGCTTTGTATGTATGGTGTACCAAAGCAGTTAATTATATGTTCTGTCCGAAGTGTTGGGTAGAGCAATTTGTGTTTATACCTAGATAAAGAATGAAGTTGGAGTTTGTGATGGTGGGAGAGAAATGGGTATGACACGCAGTTCCCAGACCCTGAGGTCTTTTACTGCTTCGAGAGAATGTGTTTGACACAGTGTTACTTTGTGTATGTACTTTATGCAAATATGGTTTCTCTGATATTTTAAACTAAAACAGTGTTGCCTTTTCGCAAAATTGCCTCCATGTGATACTTTCGATTTTCCTGATCCCTTTGAATAACCCTTTTTTTTTTTTTGAATCACTTCTGTTATCTTTTCTTAGTTAAATTCTGCTGTGTGTTTTTTCCTTGGAAAGAAAAAAAGTAAAATAAGTTGTGCTGGTGCTCATGTGCGATACACTAACATAGTAAACACAAAAATAATTTAAAACAAGAACAGTAGAATGGAAGAATAGGGGTAGTATAATGATAGAAAAGAGAAGTAAAGTACCATTCTGATCCTGCATCTCTAAGACATATGTAAAACTGACACGTGCCATTTGTGCCATCTGCTTCTGTCAGTATGAGTGAAAATAATGGTGCTAATTTTAAATGTAACCTGAAAATCATGGGCTAGCTCTCACCATGTATTACTAAAGTCTTCATTAGACTTTGAGGGCAGGGAAGGAGTGCAGTCCTGACCTTGCTAATTTTAATGAATTCTTTTACTTTTCACTTATTATACTAGTTAATACTATTAATAGGAGTAAAATCTTTAGTTCACTAGGTGTTGGAATTTAATTCTCTCTTTGGAAGCCTGAGTTATGTCCATAACAATTAAGTGTTTAAAAAAAAAAAAAGAAAACAAAACACACTTTATTTTAAATTAAATAGATACAAACTTTGCTTCTTTCCAGGAAGAAAACCCTGTTGTCTATGACTTTTAATAGGTCAGTATAGAAAACTTACTTAGCTAGATATTTTAGTGGTAGGAGTTGAGTGAAAGTGAATGTATGCAGTTATGAAGAAAAAAAGATAAAATCTTACTTCTCTTGAAGCCAGGAGTGAGGAGAAAGTATATCACAAATATACTCATGTGGGTTCTTATCTCAGAATTTTTTTATTTCTCTCTTAAATGTTTTGACGTTTCAGTAAGCTTATAAATTCTGTCATTTCACCCGCCTAGTGGATGAAGGGAAGGCGGTGGATGTAGGTTTTTTGGATTTTAGTAAGGCTTTTGATACTGCCTCTCACAGCATCCTTCCGGACAAGTTGTCCGACTGTGAAGTGAGCAGGTGGATGGTGTGCTGGGAGAAGAACTGGTTGAAGGGCAGAGCTGAAAGGGTTGTGGTGAACGGGGCTACATCTGGCTGGAGAGCAGTCACCAGCAGTTCCTCAGGGCTCAATTCTAAGGCCAGTTCTGTTCAATATTTTTATCAATGATCTGGATGCAGGAGTTAAATGCACAGTTAGTAAGTTTGCTGATGATACTAAACTGGGAGGTGCTCTCGAGGGATGAGAGGCCTTGCAGAGGGATCTGGATAGATTGGAGCACTGGGCAATGACATTCAATAAGAACAAATGCTGGATTCTGCACCTGGGGTGGAGTAACGCAGGGCACAAGTGTAAATCGGGAGAGGCGTGGCTGGAGAGCAGCCCTGCAGAAAGGGGCCTGGGGGTGCTGGTTGACAGGAGGCTCAACAGGAGTCAGCAGTGTGCCCTGGCAGCCAAGAGGGCAAACCGCATCCTGGGGTGCGTCAAACACAGCATAGCCAGCTGGTCAAAAGGGGTGATTATCCTGCTGTATTTAGTGTCGGTGAGGCCTCACCTTGACTACTGTGTGCAGTTCTGCGCCCCACCATTTAAAAAGAATGTCCCGAGAAGGGCACCAAAGCTGGTGAAGGGGCTGGAAGGCATGTCCTCTGAGGATCGGCTGAGGGCTTTGGGATTGTCTAGTTTGGAGAGAAGGAGGCTGAAGGGCAACCTCATTGCTCTCTACAGCTTCCTGAGGAGGGGATGTGGAGAGGGAGGTGCTGATCTCTTCTCCCTGGTACCCAGTGCCAGGGCACGTGGGAGTGGCTCAAAGCTGCGTCCGTCAGAGGAGGTTTGGACTTGACATGAGGAAACATTTCTTTACCGAGAGGGTGGAACGGGCTTCTTGGAGAGGTGGTAGATGCCCCATGCCTGTCAGTGTTTAAGAGGCATTTGGACAATGCCCTTAATACCATGCTTTAACTTCTGGTCAGCCCTGAAGTGGTCAGGCAGTGGGACTAGATGATCATTGTAGGTCCCTTCCAGCTGAACTATTCTATTCTATTCTCCTGCACTCATGATGAGTCGAATAACGATGAGATTGTTATTTGCCTGAAATGGCAGGGGTTTTTCAGCTCCAAAGACACTTTCAAGGATACATAACACAAAGGATACAAGTGGAAACAGGATTTTATTTTCTTTTTCTGACTCTGTTTCAGGGCAGATGCTCACAAGTATTAACACAATGGGCAAGTGTAGCCAGGAGCAGGCTGATGCAATCCTCAGTTTAGCTCAAAAAAACATCACTAGAAGTCTGGCAAAGGAAAGTCAGAGTGCTACAGAAAGTTGCAAATCCCCTACATCTTGTGGAGAGCCGTATGCCATTGAGACTGCACGGGGAATACCGATTTCTGGCTCACTCACATGTCTCTTGTGACAAGGAGTTAATGGCACAGTTAGTATCCAGCACGGTTGCCATGAACTCCGCCTCTCCAGGCCAGTTTGCCCACAGAGTTTCTTGCAATATCATGAATTACAGGCTGTTTATCTTCCTGGTGAATGTCCTTCACCCAGGCGCTGCAGGGAATGAACATGGCGGTCTGTGAACATCATTCCTTCATAGGACATGCTTTATTTTGACCACACGTCCCTCCTGAAACCTGCCATGTGGAATAACCCAAACAATGGGACTGCCTGGAGCCAAAAGAAGGGGTGCCAGCTGAACCCAGCCTCCTTCAAATCAGAGGCAGACACTGGGTCAACCCACAGATGATACAACAATCCTGAAAATATGTAACTGATACTGAAAAAAACAAAAATGAACTATAAAATATTAACCTTTGCCAGAAGCAGGAAAGCAGTTAAATGTCTGAGGCACAAAGAAGGCTCTTTCTAGAAAAAACTCAAAAGTTTTAAGAATGTGATTTTCTCTCTTTTCTCTCTTTTCACATGAATTTGTATTTTGGCATTGAAAAAAAACCAAACCCAAACATTCCCACACCTAGTTTATAATTATTTTTCCTCTTTTTGAGAAGAAAGGACTGTAACCAATGTCATGTATCACTTAGGATGCAAAACCTCAAAGAATACAGCAGCATGAATACAGGCCAAGTAGTCCCTGTTTCCTGAAGAGCGAGAATGAGAATCAATACCAATCACACACGAAAGAGGAAGGGGTGCATGGTATTTTCAAAAGCATGACACGTAGCGATGACAAGCATACTCTTTGCCTTCCAAAACTTGTTCCACCGTGCTTCTTGGCCAGTGATGCATGAAAAGCGCTCTCGTGCCTGCCCGGCACTCGTACTGCAGGCAGGGAGAGCTGAAAAGTGGCAGCTCCTGGTGGTGCAGCAAGCCTGCAGCCCTTCCAAGCCCAGGCTGTTTTGCACAAGCAAGAACCCCCGGGGAAGTGGAGCCAAGGGAAGAGCAGAGCTCACTCCCGCTACAGCTTGCAACTGGCAAGAGATCCAGAGAGAGCCAGGGCACGAGCGGTGCCTTGGAGGTGCAAGAGCAACGGGCAAGAAGCGAGCCGACAGGGCCCAGAGGAGCCCTGCCAAGGGGCTGTGCTCAATGCTACGGAGGACAAGAAGCAACCCGCGGGGGCCACCCTTGGGGCCCACCCCGGGAGTCTGGAAAGCTTCCTCCCCCCGGATGCGGGGCACGAGGGCCACCTTCGTGGAGCACAAGCAGCAGGCACCTAGCCCAAATGGCCCAAAGGAGCCCTGGCAAGGGGCTGTGCTCAGTGCTGCAGAGGCAGGCAAAAACCCCCTGGGGACACTTGCTAGCCCACCGTGAGGGAAAAAAAGCCTTGCTCCCCCCAGCTGCAGGGCACGAGAGGCCATCTTCGTGGTGCATGAGCAGCAGGCAGTAACCTAGCCAAAAGGGATCGGAGGAGCCCTGACAAGTGGTTGTGCTCAATGCTGCAGAGGAAGGCAAAAAACCCCCGGGGACCAGTGCCAATCTGCCCCGGGGGAAAATTCCTTCCTGACCCCAGCGCTGGCGATCGGCTATTCCCTGAGCATGTGAGCAAGACCCGCCTCCTCGTCCCGCAGGCTGGTCACGCCTCCCAGGAAATGCCCAAGCCCTATTCTCCCTCAACCTGGAGCTATCTCAGGGGCTTCTGAGAGTGGCTAAATGCCCCTGGCCTGATCGACCTTGGGGGCAAGGATCCTTCCCGCGCCTGGCAGGGCACCAATGGGTGCTCCAAAGCACTGGGATCCCTTGCAATATCTCTGCATCCCACTTCTTACAGCTGCTGCCTCTGGTTCCATGGGGGTGAGAACGGTGAGGTCTGCAGTGCTCCTCAAGAAGGCATTCCCTTGGTCTTGGCACTGCTATCCAGCTGAAAAAGCCTGATAGTCTCAGGCACCTCTAGGAGTTGGTGGTTCTTCTCTTCTCCATCAGCCTTTTCCCGCTTCTGGTCTTCCTCCCTCAGCCCCTTCCAAGTAATTCCACCGGCTCCTCAAGGACTTCCTCTCAGATGTCTTCGTGCTGCCCCCAGGCCAGCTCTGGCAAGGGGACATGGGAGGATGCTCCCTTTTATCCTGCCCCGGGGCACTGTGACTGCTGCGTTGCCAGGCGGTGGCACTGTGACAGGGGGGTGACGGGGCCCTCCATGCACAGCCCCGCCCACCTCCCCCTGAGTCCACAGCTCATTTGTGACTTTCACCTTTCTGAGAGTTATTTCTCTACCTCACTTTGTGGGGAAATGTCCAAATCTTATCTAAAACCCTGGCAAATCTCATTTTCCTTTAGGATTTAGAATTTTGAGTACTGAGTGAGTAAGGAGGGTAGTGTTCTTGTCATTTTGTATGTTTGTGCCAAAACTCACATGTACATTCAGGTAGAAAAGGGCATTTATACCATATACATTTATTTGATTGTGGTGATGCCAGAGGTGGAAGAAAGGGATTTAGTTCCCTCTGCATGAACTTTGCAGAGACGGTAGAGACCATGATTCCTCACCATTCCAAGGGACGTTTGCTCCTACACTGTTTATGGTGAGGTCATCTTCTTGGAAAGAAGCCCTGAATGGTTTTTTGTTCTCTGTCATGTTTTTCCTTGCACTTCAATAGCTCTTTTCCTCCCTTCGCTTTCACGCTTGATATCTTTCTTGAAAGTGATGGCAGGCCTCTCAGCCTTTGTCTTGCTCCTTCTAGTTGCTGTCATCTTCTGTAGGCCCTCCATGCCCCTAATCAGCTGTTTAGTCTTTGCCTTCATCCCAGGTGGAATTTGTCTTTCTAGAACCTGAGTAATGAGCAATGTCCCTAGTGGTACAGGTGAGTGCTGACCAGGGCTTTGCACAATGCTTGCCTTTCCTATGGAAATACCTTGCCTGACCCACAAGAATGCATTTGCCTGTATCACCTCTGGGGCTCATAGTCACCCTGTGACCTGCTCATGCCTCCAGGAACATTTGCCTACTCCGATGTTTCCGAACCGTAGCAGAAACTCATGGCGCTCCATCTGACGTTGTGTTACCTATTTCTACCCCGCAGTTCTTCATGCATGGTTTATTGAAGTCAGGGATATCTCTTCTGTCAGAGCTTCAGCTGGTAGAGAGGATGGGGGCCGTAGAACTTGTCCTGGTTTCAGCTGGGGTAGAGCTAAATTTCTTCCTAGTGCTGTGTTTTGGATTTAGTATGAGAAGAATGTTTATAACACACTGATGTTTTCGGTTGTTGCTAAGTGCCCTTAGATGTCAAGGACAGCTTCATGCTCTACCAAACGCAGAGGCTGGGAGGAGGGAGCATAGCCAGGGCAGCTGGCCAATGGGGTATTCCATACCATGTGATGTCATGCTCAGTATATGAATGGTAGGCGTGTTCCAGGAATTTGCGATCGCTACTTGGTTATCAGTCAGCGCGAGTGGTGAGCAATTGCATTGTGCATCACTCATTTTGTATATTCTATCATTATTATTATTATTTTCCCTTTTCTGTTCTATTAAACTGTCTTTATCTCAACCCACGAGTTTTTCTCACTCCTACCCTTCCGATTCTCTCCCCGTCTCGCCCTGGGGAGGAGGGGAGTGAGCGAGCGAGCGGCTGCGTGGTATTTGGCTGCCTGTCAGGTTAAACCACAACAGAACTATACTGTGAGATAGAGCTTTTTCTGGTTCATGGGTGCCATGAAATCCAGAATAAGATGTGCCCAATGAATGTCTCTTTTGGAGAAGGCAGGAAGCCTACATTTCTTCAACGATGGTTTTCTGCAATCTAAATTCAGAAGACCTGACCATGAACCTCACTGTTTCATACATTTGATGACATCAAAGCATGAAGGGTGAGCCTGAGAGATGTGTTAAGGGGGCTTTCACCCATCAGTAGCCTCCTTGAGTCCAGCTCCACGCAGTCATGACCAAGCAGATCCAGCCCTCCAGTGGCCGGCTGAGCAATGGACGGGCTGTGTGGGTGGGCTCTGAACGTGAAGCTGGTGGTGTCAGTCCAGTCACTTTCAAAATGGATGTCTGCCTCCTAGGGAAGAAAGTAACCACAGCCTCCTTTAACTGGGCTTCCATTTGGGAAGTTTCATTGGAAAAGTGCCAAATCAGCCCAGACACTGGAAAAGCTACAAGAGACGAAACACTGGTGGGTCAGTCTAACGCGGTTTGTGGCACTGCTCTCTGTGGGGATATGCTTTACTCTCCGGGAGTGTGAATAAAAGTTGCTGATGATTTTTTAAATGAATTCTGGAGGCATTTAGTGAAGAGGAAGGTTGTTGCTGGTAATACTGAGATGGTAAGGAGTTGGCTGGCAACTGCCTCTCTTTACGAGTCCCTATGCACTTGTAAGATAGCTGCAAAGAAGGACTGAAGATTTTGTTTTTTATATGCCCACCTGAAACCACCTGAGAATGTTGGTGTGATGAAATTACTGATTATGTTATTCAGATACAAAGGAACTTCTTTTATTTTTTTTTAATTAATGAAAGAAACTATGGAAAACAATCTTCTAGCACAGACTTTGTGATTAATCAGTTTGCAAAACTGGTGCAATGAGTGCAGACAGCTGCCAGGCTATGTCTATTCAGTTGGAGAATCTCAACATTTTGATGCAAGCTCAGTGTGATGAGACAGGCCCTTGCAGGTGTCCAAACGTGGATCTGATGGATCAGCAGGCAGAGCGAGGCTAGAGACAAATTCCCTTGCCGTGAGTACCTCCTGTCCAGAGGGCTCTGAGGCAAAAGACAGTCTGTCAGTAGCAAGGATTTCAGACTCTATGGAATTTATCGGCTAAAACCTATGTTTTGCGTTACGCTTAAAAACGAACCGGTGGCCAGTGCATTTTAAGACCATGCTTTCGTCTTGCAAAGGGCCCCACAAGGCAAATGAATGCTGAACTAGCACATCCTGAAATAATTCGCGCTAGCTGTACTAATTGCATTCCCGTACTGTGCTGTATCTAGCGACAATCCAGACTGGAAGTAACAAATCCCTCGACAATTGCACTGACTGCCACATCAAAAAAAAAAGGTCATGTCTTTTAGCCAAAGTTTTTTGGAAGTGCAGGTGTTACTTGGCTTTTTTCTCTCTTTAGCAATTTCTTGGCTTTTCTTTCCTTTTATAACTATGGCCATTGATGGCCTGATCTGGGGTTTATATCTCATCCCAAATGTTTTCCTATGAATGCCTGTTACACAGCAGGGCACTTCAGTGCGAGGGTTTTCAGTACAAAGCAAGTGCTGTTTACAGCCCTCGAGTGCAGCGATTCTGCTCACACCCTGGGGTTCAGGTGGCCCAAAGTTCATTGTGGCGCTTGAGACACCTGACCAAACACATGCCGCATATGTCTTCCTCCTCTAAAGCCCTTTGACAGCCATGTTTCGGGCAGCTGCTGTAGAAATAAAGGAGGAAGCTTTAAAGATGTATTGTGCTTGGCCGCCCTTGCCTGGTGCTTTTGGCTGGCTGCGACACGAGGCGATATCCAACGTTTCCTTCTGCTCTTAAAAAAAGATCCTTCAGACAGGGAGATTTCATTAGCGAGCAACGTGTCTGACGTCATGCTAACGCGGCGCTAATATAGACAATATTAGCACCAACCTTTGAAGCGCAATAGCGCTTTGCTTCCTGTGGCTTACTTTTCGCGATTGCCCGTTTTGCAAGTCCAGCTCGTGTGATGGGGGAGGCAGCAGGTGCACGGGAACGTGTCCTGCCTTGCTTCGTTCTGGGCTTCTCCCTCGGATTATTTCTCCTACTGCTTCCCATGGGGACCATCTGTCCTCTTCATCCACATGTGTAAGAGTGAGGCTGTTGGAACAAATAATCCTAAGGGTAATATCGCTCTGGCAGTGTGAGCTAGCACAAGGTGGAAATTAAAGGGAAGGGAGTTAGGCGCTTTCAATGTCCAAATTCAGCAGCTCAGTTAAAAAACACTTTTCTTGGAAAGGAAAGAACAGGGTCATAAGTGCTGACTGTTGATTTCCACTGGCTAGAGATGATTTTGCGCTCAGTCTATCCACTTCAGCGGGAGGTGCAAATGTTTGGTGCTCCCTTGAAGTGAGCCTGAAAGGTCAAATCCACCCAAAGCCTCCTTCCCAAGGAGGAGGTGGAGGCCCACCCAACGCCTCCTTCCCTCCGCAGGGCACCCGGAAGCCCTGCACTGGTCCCCACGGGGCCGTTGGGTGCTGAGTGAGCAGCGTCCGCGTGAGCAAACCCCACGGGTACTCTGTCAGGCTGGTCAGGTCTTTCAGAGGTTTGTATTGCCTGAGAAGAAATGCTGATGTTTAGGAACCTTTAAATTTGGATTTGGTCCCCCATGTCTTTTCTATAAATCCATAAAACAGGCTGAGAAGGGGCAGGCAAAGATGGTTCTCTGTCATCTTCCTTTTTCTTTCTTTTTTTTTTTGTTCCTTCTTTTATTTGGGGTGTGGTTGACTGGTCTCTGGGCTACCACTCTGTTGGCATACCTTAATTTTGCCTTGTCTCACTTCTTTTTCCACCTTGCTCTTTCATTGCTGTTTTTCTCACCTACATAGAACATGAACCTTATAGATTCCTTGAATGGGATTTCCAGTCTGGGATGTGCCAGCAGGCTGGAAACAGGGAAAAATGTCATCAGTTTGGGTGAGTTTTCTCCCACGATAAGGGACACTGCCTGTTGCTCATAGCCTGCTCTATGTTTAAGCAAGCACATTTGATTAAAAAAAATCCAGGACAGATTCTGTGCTGGCATAAAGCGTCATCTTTCTTTGGAAATCTGCAGAGTACCGAGCGTACACACAAGTAAAGAAATCCCATCCCTTTGGCAGGACAAGGTTTGTAGGAAGAGACAATCTCTTTCACTAGCTCAATTGCTATGGCTGGAAAAAGTATCGAACTCTAAGCAAGAGCCCCTCTTCAAGCCCACAACAGAAGCAGCTTCTTTCAAAGCTGAATCCCGGTTGAGAGTAGTTATTCAGAGTTCAGTCCTTCTGACAAGCTGCATTATTTATTATGTCAGTGATTTAAGAAAATCTTCTTAGGGTCAAATGTTGCTGATGCAGACTCATGAATTTGCTGTCCTGAGAAAGTTCACCTGTAAGTGAATCGATCAGCAAATAAACATACATTTTATTCTGTGGATGGAGATTCAGCTGGGTAAAAATGGTTTTACCAATTAGGAATATAACATCGTCACTGATCTTTGCTATCGGCATCTGGCGGCCTGCAGCTACGTAGGGCTAAGATGCATAATAACAACACAAACCTACACAATACTCCAAAATTAGTACCTCTCATTGAGGGTTTGCTTCCTCTGCTGCAAGTGTAAAGCTAAATGGCATTTGTGGGCAGAAAGCAAAACGTTGGCTCCATGTAAAGCCCCATGAGGGTCCTGTGGCAGGCACAGCACCATCACCTTTTCTGGTGTGCAGAGCTCTGTGGGCTTCACTTTGAGACCTAAGAAATTATCAATTATTTCTAGTCTTGTTCTGTTCAAAATTAAGGTCTTTTCTTATCAAGGCTTCCTGGAGAGGTGGTAGATGCCCCATGCCTGTCAGTGTTTAAGAGGCATTTGGACAAAGCCCTTAATACCGTGCTTTAACTTTTGGTCAGCCCTGAAGTGGTCAGGCAGTTGGACTAGATGGTCGTTGTGGGCCCCTTCCAACTGAACTGAACTATTCTGTTCTATTCTATTATATAGAATTGTGAGTCTGATGGTACTAATGAAATTAATGGCAATTAGTACTATTTCTGTTGGGGGAAGAGAGGACAGAATAAATAGCAGTTCTTCAAAACTTTTACTTACTTTTCAAAATGTTCTTCTTTTCCTGAAAGAAGCAACGTGAATCCTTGGGTAAGAACTAGTATTTACTAGAGGATGTTATGAGATAACCATGTTTCTGCTCAACTTCACTGTGTGCTGTACTGAAATATGTCTTTGCATAGTGAATAGTTAAATGATATGCTTTGTTTTGAATAGATAGGCATTTTAGATAACACGGATATTATCAAACTAAGATATAAATGTGATTTGTAGAATAAGGTTTAGTGGCTGGTATTTGAAACAGAGGTATTGAAGTAATTGCAAAACAGTTTCTGACTGAAAATGTATATCAACATGACATAGTCAGAGAGAGGTGGGTTCACTGGAATTCTTAACATGGAGTAAGTCTGCATTTGTGTTCCTACTCTAAAGCTTCCTAGTCCTTTCAGTACTTTAACTGTACAAGTGTGGGTTTTTTTTTAAAAAAAGGTAAAAACCTGATGCAAGTTCTGTTTAACTTCGAAGTTTGTCCACTTGCCTAATGGTGTTTATAAATTCTAATTTGTGCATGACTCACAGGAAGGGAAGGAGCATGTGTTACAGAGTTGAGACTAGTGCTTACTGGGAAAAGTCATTGCACAAATCTCCACACCTCTCACCGAAAGTTTAGTAAACAAGAGGGTGAGAATAAGAAGTAATGAAGACACTCAGTTGTAAATCTGCTTGAAGAGATCTTGAAACAGGAGTGAGTGCAGCACACCAATTTCTGTCTTTATTTTTATTCCGGTTAATGATGAAACCGAAAATCTCATATTCCCATTTCTTAATTTCTCTGGTCATGTGTGTTCTGCTAACATCTCTTTAAAGGAGATTAGGCCCAGCAAAAGGCCTGTCAGCTTTCCTGGTCCCATGGCTTACGACTGAGAACCAGAAGACATATATACCTTGGGTTGGCTTTGGAAAGCCATGGGCAGGAGCGTCCTGGGATTGATTGCCTGGCAGGAGAAGGATGGCAGTAGACTGCCTGTGCTTGTGCTTGGCCTTGTGCTTGGTTCGGCCCACAGCCGGATCCCAGGATGAGATGGTGATTGATACTGGCTTGGTTTGCCTCTGGTCACTTGTTCCCTTCAGGCAGAGACTTAGCTGTCAAGGTAGTTTCTGTCTTGGTGCGGTCCGTTACCATTCTCATGACATTGCCCAAGAAAAGCAGACTTTGAACTACCTGAAGGCTGTATGTGTGACTTGACCTAGACATTGGCCATTCCTGGCTGGCCTGCCTCTTCCTTGGCTGTGATGTATGTGCGCTGGCAACTCCCTGCCCCACCTTTCCTTTTCCCCTGTGTCCTTGTATCCTCGTGTTTGCCTCGTGTGTTACAGATCCCCTGTCTGCTTCTCTTGTTGTGCTTTGACTGACTGTGTTCCTGCAGACTTGGCAGTTGAAACGCTGTTGGAATAGAAGAGTGGGAAGGGTTTCTCTTTCTGTTTTGCAGTTTACTGAAAGACAGCCCACACAAGAAGAGACAAAGTTTTGTTCTTGAATTTCAAGAAGTTATTCCCCCAGCATTACAGAAGCTTGGCTGATGTGATTTGTATTGCAGGATGTATAGCTTAATCTTCTAGGTATTCTGCATAAAATTAAGTTTTCTGTGCATTTCCTTGAAACTTTTGTGACCTTCTTAGTCAACTTGTTCTAGAAGCTTTAACTGGAAAAAGGTTCTCATGGTGAATTGTACATCAAACTGCTCCAGTTTTATAAGAAATTTAACCTGAAAATTTTTTTTTAAAAGCCTTATAGTCAGAAGACGCTTGGGGTAATAGCATTACCTTTAAGCAGTAGGTTGCATACAGTTTTTTCAGAAAGATCCTGTCTGGCAATGTAAGTTGTCATAGCAGCTGAATTTATCTATAGAGCAAATAGCAGTGTATTTGCTTTATAGAATTATTGCTCCAATATTCGGGGGTTTAATGGACTTTTAATCTTTTGGTTGTGTCAGCTCTGGATGTGCTGGTAGCTAACACTGCCATTTTTCATTTTGTGTGTGGAACTTCCTTTAAGTTGGCTTCCTATTGATAGTGTTTAAATTGGAATCGGAAACGTTAAAGATGCACAGCATCATGCTTTTTATTCATCCCCATTTAATGATCTCACTCTAACAACATGGAGAATGGAGCCTTCTAAATCTAGAGAGTGCTCCCTTATTCCCACTGGTCTAATTGAACATTAATTCTCTTGTTTCACAAATCCTCTGAGAGATGAAGAAAGCTTAGATATATTTTAGAAACAATTTTTAGAGTCTACTTGACAAATTCTCTTAGTTGTCAGTTTAGAAAAAAGAGAACTGACATATTAAGATGAAATTACCTACTGGAATTCTGGGGTTTTGGTGACTAATGTGTTTTGGTTTTGTTTGTTTGTTTAGAAATTCTTCCTCTATGGATTAGCCTTCTAGTGATGGTGAAACTGGAAGAAGACCACTTCAAGCAAACCCAGGATGAATCGGGTGCCAGGTGATGCAGAAAATGCTCACAGTAGCAGTGTGGAATCCTGTCCTTCCTTGCGGGATGTCCACTCCATCAACCCAGCGCAGCTGATGGCAAGGATTGAGTCATATGAAGGCAGAGAGAAGAAAGGCATATCGGATGTCAGAAGGACTTTCTGTTTGTTTGTTACATTTGATCTCTTATTCATAACCTTGCTGTGGATAATAGAATTAAATGTGAGTTGTCTTTTCAGTACCCTTAGACTTTATTAATTTATTTATTCACTTCAGGAGTGGTTAATAAGTTGCTCTTTTCTATCCCAAATTATATGCTATTTGTACCTATTTAAGTTAAAGCAGCATCTTACTTTTAAGCTTTCATGAACATAGTATCTACTCAACTGCATCTATTTTTAGTCATTAGGATACATGGTTTATTACCTTCTTAGCATTAAACCTTTTGGTGTTCCTGTAGTCTATGAACCATGCTGAAGAAACCAGTGGAAATCCAGTGGACTTTTCAGGTGGCAAGTAAACAAAAATGTTACTGCACATCTTTGAATTTGGCAAAAAGTGTGAATTTTAACAGGATTCGAGAGTTTGCCTTTTGAGTAACTCAGTCAGTGATATTTCACTGAGGTGTTAATCCCTGGAAAGACTTCCAATGGCCAAAACCTACTTTTTCCTCTGATGTATTTTCTTTGAGACAAACTTAGTATGCTATACATTGTGTATGGCAGGGTGCATTTAAACAACATAAACTCCTGCAGTTGCCACCTTTTAATTCCAGCATTTGTAATTTGGAAAACAAGGCAGTTCTCCTGAAATTTCCAGAAAGCAATAGAATAGCTGATTTGTTATTATTTCATAAGTAGCATCCTAATTCTTGAGCTGGGTTTTAAGCTATAATCTAAAGTATGCATTTAAGAAAGGACACACAGTAAAAATGGAGGAATCCCTTTTCTGGACAAGAAAGATCTTGAGGAAACATTTTTTATCAGCATTCCTTTACAAGATAAATAACCTTTGTTATTGATCTGACATTAGGAAGTTTCAGGACCTGACTGTTCAAATAGTTCATTGATATAATGAAAAACACACTTTCTGATTTGATTTGAGAAAGCAGACTTTGCTTGCCTGAATGCTGTAATTCTGGGACTAGAATCCTGTTGTCTCTCTAGGCGGAAAGACTGTTGTATTCGGTGCGTGAAGTTAGCTTGTCTCAGAAAAGCATCATAGTGTTCTCATGCATTTCTTTTTTTAGGCCACTTTCTCAACAGCTTGTTCGACTAAGAGGAGTAGAGTCTGGGTTTGTATCTCTCGTCAGGGATTCAGAATACAGATTTTCATATTAGTGCTCTCAGAATATTTAATACTGTATAGACAATGCTACCGACTTCATGGTGTTTCATTTTGAATGCTGCAGCATTAAGGGACCTCAAGATCCTAGCAGTTTTCTTTGTGAAAAGCTTTGTTTTAAGGAGAACATATTATGAACCAGAGTCCTATACTGCCAAATGTCAGCAAGAATGAAAAACAGGTTTTTGTCTTCGGAATTCATAATATTAGAAGCCATCATTTGATATCTGGGATCTGACGCATGGTTAGGTTTTTTGTTCTGTTTTTTAAATTAAATTTTGTTCGTTGGGAAGTCAAATAGCACTGCATTAGGACTGTCTGTCAGCAGTATGTAAGTAATGGGGCTTCAGAATTGTTGCCAGAGTTCCTGTAAGTATTGTTTTCCCTTTGTCGCCGTTATCCAGTGTGCTTAGGCGTAATTTATTTTTAAACACTTCAGGGAGTAGCTCCATGGCAGTTTGAGCAAACCCTAAATCAAGGCTGTCAGTGGTTCTCTGTTCATCCTTATATTAACATAGTGCTCATCCAGGCATGCAGTGAACAGCTTGGAGGGGGGGAAGTTGATCTTCCTTATTTATGCTGGAAACAGATGATCGCACCTGATGCAGTAGAGCAACCAAGGGGAAGCTATATTTAGAAAGTTGTTTGTCAGGTAGCCGTAGAGGGGAGGGAGAGGAGAAGAAATAGAAGAAATTTGGCGTTGGAGTGGATAGTCTCAGGAAAACACTGTCCAGCAGTATAGTTGGGAAGTGTGGAAGTGTCTAGAGTGCATTGCTTTGAGATGGTGAGCATATGTTGTTGGCGTGCTTTGGTACCGCCTGTTTTTAAAAGGATAACAATAGACAAACTCAATATTAAAGCCTTCTGTTGGTGTTGCTTTCCAGTGCTTTACGTAACTATTTCATGCAGTGCTTAATTATTGAATTTAATATTAAAAACAATAGGATATGGACACTAAGGTTTTTCGCTCCCAAGATATATACTCCTCTTGCTCTCTGACCCAATACAGCCTAAATTATTTTCTTACTAACTCAGTTTGAACAGGAAAGTGACGAATCCTTCCACTGGAAAGAAACACAGTGGCTAAGGAAGATGTAATTTTGAATCCCCCCAAGCAAATGAAAGAATTAAACTTGGTGTTAGTTATTTGTGGGAGAATGGTCTAATAGTTGCAGCTTCTGTGTTTTTTACAGTGGGTTTTTTTGCTCAGCTCTCTTAAATAGTATGTATGCTGACAAGGAAAAGATCTGGAGTATGAATTCAGTTACTGTTTTGTTTCCTATTTGCTAACATGTGACTAACTAGAGCTAGTTTCTGGGTGGCTTTTTGATCAGCTGTTTGATCCTCCGTGTGAGACATAAAATGCTCTGTGAATTTGTGGAACAGACCTTACATTTAATCGTTTCTTCTTCCCTCAACAACTTGTTTGCTTTTATTTTGGGACTGTCTGAAATGTTGTTTGTATAGCCCAGGTGATAATCCTAAATATTTTCACTTTGAAAATTGTATATAATCATGAAAAACAAATAAGGACACTAATCTTGAAACTGACATTCTTAGCATATATGTCCTCTGTACTTAGTTTAATGATCTTTTTGTACTCAGCGGGGAACTATTAATTTCACCCTTCAGATTTGTGTGTATTTTGGCTTCAGTAACTTCTGTTCTAAAGCTGTGTGTGGTGTTGTTTCTTTATAGGTAAAAGGAGGCATTGAGACTACCTTAGAGAAAGAAGTCCTACAATATGACTACTCTTCTTCATATTTTGATATATTTGTAAGTGTTCTTAAAAAAAAAAAAAAAGGAAGAAGGAAAAAAGCAGCAGAAGTATAGTTTTCCCACGTTCCTCCTTCCACAGATGTTCCCTAGTTTGAGTCCTGTGAAAGGGTTGATCTTTTCTTGGTAATTTAAACCGGAAAGACTTGTGCCAAATTTCACCCGTCTAGGGGTTGCCCAGGGCTGCTTTGGCAGCACGCTCATGGAGCCTGTGGATAGAGATGCTTATGCACACTTAAATTGCATCTTCTGCTTTGGGGGGCATGGAAAAGCAGATGAAAAACTCAGTCAAGAATGTGAGACTGATATAAAGGTAATTCATTAAGAAGACAAGACCAGTAGTCCTCCAGCTGTAAAATCATTTTTTTAAACCGATGTTTTTGTCCTTCCACAGAAATAAGTCAGTTGCAGTGAGGAGAGACTTGTTCCCAGGTTGGCCTGTATAGGTCAGGTTTTTTTCAGATTTCTGTGTTTTATCTCAAACAGGTTTTTTTAACATTGTACTAAAAATAGATGACATGAAGTATGGTTCTCCCTTACTATGTATAAGCACCTGAGGCACATGGGAGGAACTCTACTGCATTAGGAAATTTCTCTGTCTTTGAGCAACGCCGTAGCTCTGTAGTTGCAATTCATTTTGCACTGCATGAACCAAGTTACTGATCTCGAAGTAAAAGCTGTTTCTTTATGGTTCTCCTAAAGGGCCCCATGTTTTTGCAAGATCATTAATTCTACCAGATCTTGTTTGCCTGGCAGAGTATCAGGCATTTGGCAACCATACCTCGTTTGGTATCAGTCATTTTTATTGATGCCTATGTCAGGAATCTCTCTTTGAAACTGGTATAAAAACCCAGCCTTGCTTCTGCATTGGACCATTTGCTCTGTCAAATGGAATGAGGTACTGGATACAAAAATTTCATAAGCTAGCAAACTATGCTACTTCTTCCTTTCTCTCTCATTATTTTGCTGGCAGGTTCTCCATGATATACCTTACTGCAGAAGGCAAAAAATGTTGTCTGTAAATGTTGATGCTCTGGAAATTTTTTGCCCTGTAGTTGAACCTAGGGTTAAAAACATGTAATGCAAAATTCCCTGGGAAGACACTAGGTCATTGAATTCTGCAAAATTATTTGTGGGCTTATACAGGATTTCTTCTGTTTCCACATCACTGAAACATAAGATTAAATGGGTTCATTATACCTCTGGCCATGTCTATTCTTGATTTCTCTTCATTTTAAAGCGTTTGTTTCACACTTTTTAGATTCTGAACACATCTTTTAAAACGTGTTGGAGGCAATCTAATATTAAAGAATAAACAGGAAAATTGAGGGGTACGATCCCCGATTCAGAAATCTCGTCTGCTATTGATTTCATTTTCAGGCCTAGAAATACCATAACTTACCTTTCTTTACTGCAAAATATTTTGAATGGCTTGCTATTGCAGGCATGTCCATAAAGAATAATTGATTGTTGCAATGTTAATATTTCAATAAATACTAAAAATTTACTAAGTAGAAAATAGTTTTTAAAAATTCTTCCCATTTTCTGATTGCATTTGTGAAATCTTTACAGTTTTTAATGACATTCTTGCGCAGTAGCACACCACTAAGATCAGTGAGATGCACAGTGATGCTCAAGGTATTTGCTGGATTAACTGCATCTAGATTTAACTGCTTAGATTCCAGGCAGGTAAAATGATCATGAACATACTTTGTGTAGCTTTCTTATGTTTCTAACTTACTTGTGGAATCCCACATGCTTGCATATTTGAGCCTATGTAGGCATGTGAGTGGTGCCATTTGCTTTACAAATGGAAAACTATGTTCTATTTCTGTTTTATAAGCACACATTCAAATTTGTTTCTCAATAACAGCACTTAGATTGTCCTGTTTTAAGTTGTTTTGTAAGCAGTTAGTATTTTCAGTGAGCTGAGAATCTTGTGGTTCTTCTCTGTTCTGAATTAACCAACAAATATTTTTTTCCTTTATCTATAGCTACTGGCAGTCTTTCGATTTAAGGTGTTAATACTTGCATATGCAATGTGCAGACTGCGCCATTGGTGGGCAATAGCTGTAAGTAGTAGCCAAGCATAATGGAGTTTTAACTAGAATGGATCAAAGAGACAAAATTTTAGATGCCTCTTAACGCTTGTATGTTAAGAATCATCTTGATGCTATATACAAAAATTCGCTGTACAGTAACAGATTAAAAACTTCTGTTCTGGAAGATTTTCAGCCTAAAGGCAAGAATTTAATAGCACAATGGGTGTGGTCCTTATTAGGTATCATGTTAATACAAATTGAAGACTTATTTTGAATCCAGTATGGATGGCTAGTTGTAACTGCTTGTTACCTCTGACTTGTTAATTAATGTTTGAAATATATTTGCATTTGAAATAGCGAACTGTATTCAAAAAGAAGAATTGGCATTATTGTACCAAAGATCCAGCTGTCCATTAACTCCCACATCCTTAGCTTTTGAGAGTTTTAGGTGCCACCCATTGAGCACTAGCACCTGTATTGCTTCATGCTCCAATACAAAATGTTGAAGATGTATCCCGTCTTAGAAAGGAAGTTCTTGAGAACTGTAGGCAATTACAATGGATTGGAGCAAATATCTTTAATGCAGCTGTACTGTGTGGATGAGAAAGAATGCAAAACTTGATGGCAAATTCATACTTCCACCAGTCAATACCATAGATTGTAATACAATAGGCATATTGCTGGCTTAGTGCATTGTAAATCTTAGACTTTTTTTCCCTTACGCTGTGGTAGGTGCATGTAGAATGTGTTCATGTATAACTTTCTTCAAGTGAATAGCATGCAGTTTGTTTAGTAGTCTGAGATTACACGCCATTTTTTTGAAATTGCGTTAGTAGCATGGCACAAACACATACATCATATAACTGCTGCTCTGATCGTCTTTATTTTTAAGTGCACACCTCTCAAAATCCCTTACTCTTAGTTGTGTAGCTTTAGAGTATTTCTTCCAATGACATCCTCCAACTTGATGCAGTTGTTTGTGAGAGTGAACCCATCATGGTAGTAAGCAATTTAGATATATAAAGCTTCACTGAAGGTTTTGCAGAAGCTATTAATCTTAAAATCCTACCTGTGCTTACCAGAAGCTAGGTTCTGCTGCTATTTAAAGAATTGCTGGACCCAAATGCACTGATAGAGTTAGAAGCCTTGCTTAGGTGAACAGTACTTGTCCACTGCTTTTTTGGGTTTTTTTTCAGATGTTTTATGCAGCCTGACATTTTAAAAATATGTCAGGGAGTATCAATTCTTCAAACTGATTCATTTTTCACAATATCAGTACGTGAATTAAAATATTAATTCAGATTTACTCCTGCAAAGATGTTTTGTTATTTGAAATGGATCTTTTGATTTGGATGGTAGTGAAAAGCATTTGGAGCAATTGCTGTTCGCTTTTTCCCAAATACATAGATAGATTTTTTTTTTTTTTTAAGGGACTTGGTGAATAAAATACTGCATCTTCATTATACAGTAAGATCACAATTTATGTAACTCAGCATCTGTGTAGCATTTAAACTGCCTATCTGCTGTGTGGAAATCAACATTTGGAGATGTCTGTATTAAAAGTTATCTTTATTAAGGAGGTTATTTTAATAACACTTTGAGTTAATTGTATCATACTTGTTACGTTTTAGTAATCTATGATGTTGCTGTTGTTGGTAAATATTTGAAGTTGCAACTGATAGATAATGGCAGAAATGAGAAAGTAAATCCATTTATTAGTTTTAACTGTTCTTACCCTGTCTCTTTCAGTTTACAACAGCAGTGACCAGTGCCTTTTTATTAGCAAAAGTAATTATTTCACAGGTATATATTCTAATCAAATGTTTGTTTTACTTTGTTGTTTTCTTGAAAGCAAGATTCTTCAGGGTAATTTCTGTAATGTTGTGTGCTTTTGTTTCTTTCAAGCTGTTCTCACAGGGTGCTTTTGGCTACGTGCTGCCCATCATATCCTTCATACTTGCCTGGATTGAAACTTGGTTCTTGGACTTTAAAGTGTTACCACAAGAAGCTGAAGAAGAAAACAGTAAGCTTTTGATATTTCCGCTGAATCGCTGCAGTTGGCAACATTCGATCCCATGTTATCTGGCAGAAGAATGCTTCTTTCAGCTTCTCAAAAGTTGAAGAGCTGTGGGAAAAATTAAATCATATGGCATAATTTTTCTTTTTCTGGAAAGGAATATATGCCTTCAAAGAAGTGGGTTTTTAATTAATTTAGGGAGGCAAAGTTAAAAGTTACAAGGGCCAGATCAGCAATTTGTCAAGCACTTAGGAACGTATATAGTTTTGTATGCTTAAGACATGAAAATTTAACTGACTTGGGCTTGTAAAATTTTATTTTCTGGGTAATGCATTGAATAAGTGTCTGGTTCCTCTTTTAGGAAGAGTAGACACAATAATTAACTCAATGTCACTAACTCGTCTTTTGAGGTGGAAAAGGGAAAGCAAAGAAGTATTGTGGAGAGTCTGCTTCATGCACAGACAGAATGAGACCAATTCAAGTATGACTTTCAGCTGCTTCAAGATGAGGCAGCAGGTCATCTGACACTCGATGTATTCAACTAAATGGAGGAAACCCATTGATTTAGTTGAAAGAGAATATTGCTTGAGTGGTGAGGAAAAGAAAGCATAGACTTCTGCTACAGATGTTTTGTTATTTTCAACAGCAGGAGAGTAATTATACAGTGAACCTGTTATTTGGGCATCATTATCTGAAATACAGTCTGAAACTCTTGCTGAAAGGGCATGTTTGCCTGTTAGGTAGAAACAAAAACTTCACATGGGCATGGATGCCTCCATTTTTTTAGTGCTGTGAAATGCAATCTTTCTGCTTTGATCCCTTCCCTCTTCTTTTCCACCACTCCAAGAAAGAAGTTGGTTAAATGAGTACACTGGGTTTTGCCTAGAGGAAGGGAAACTTAGGGTAACCTTTTTTTTCCTCTCTTGAGGGGGTGAGGAAATACAGCTGCATCACACTTTTATCTCAATAGATAAGAAATCTAACCAGTTCAGAGACTTTTTGGCATTTTTTTTATACTGAATATTCATAGACAAAGAAAGTATTTGATACATACACATGTAAATACTTTATGATCGTATTCATAAAATTGAGATGATATTGCTAAATCCCTGTGGGATTCAATGACACTTTCTTTTTCTTCATTCATACTGAGCTTGAAATAGATGGTATTTATTTAGAAATATATGCTTTTTAATTGAACTCTGTATATTTTGAAAAAAGATGGGATTTCACTGGAAAATGCTGGTTTTAAGCAAAAAAATCAGACAAATGATAGGCACGTTTGGATTGTGTTGTGTGGTGGTACTTATATAGTGTCTTATTTGCTTTTAAATCTGAGGCAGATAATGAAAGCGGATTTTAATAGTTTTTGCTTTTTGACCAGGTATTTTTCTCTCCTGTCTCTAGTGAGAGTGGAAGCTGACTTTTTTTCATCTTACTGTTTTGTTTTAAAAAAAACCCAACCAAACAAAAAAAACCCCACCACAGCAATTTTCTGCCTAATGCAACAGTACTCATAGTTTGGAAATGTTTTGTCTGTAACTTTAAAAAAAAAAAAAAAAGAAGACAAAGAAAAAAGGGCAAAACTGTCTTTCCACTGAAGATTTCCAGCTCTAAAAGTTTCCTTCCATGAGCAGGATTTAAAGCTAAAATCTAACCAATATGTGTCTTCTAATATCTTGTGACTCATTGTTAAGTATGGAGACTGACTTTCCTCTTTTGGACAGAGTGGAAATATAAGTAAAATAGATGTCTCCTTTGGAGACTTTGCACTGGTTAGTAAGATAAATTGGTATGTAGAAGTAGTAGTTTGAGTTGGAAAGAGATTTTTTTAATAACTGCTGGCTATGTCAGATGGCTCTCCTGATTCAGTAAAACATCAAGGTTTTCTTTTTTTTTCCCATCAGTCTTCATGTGGCAGAGAGTAAAGGATGGAAATTCAATAGCCTTATGTTGACCTAAAATGCCATCTTTGCCTTGTTATTATCAGAAGACCTGTTGATGGAAGTAAGGATGAAATGAATTAGCTTCTCTCCCAACCACTTTTGTTTTTTGTCCTGTATTAAACACACCAGAATAGCCCCATATAATTTCCAAATAATTTTCCTGATTTTAGATGAAATTGAGCCAAAAGGAGTTGAAGGTTGGAGTAACTAGGTATGTTAAGACAGATGGGTGAAAGCAAGCCATTAATGAGGATTCTTATAGTGGCAAAGTGAGAAAATAATTTATTTGGTTATGCGTGGCAGCTCATTGATCATTAAAAATATATTTCAGAGTTTTAGTTAGACAGTGAATATTGATGAATTTACATACGGCATCCTAATCATGCAATCACACATAGTAGAAGGAAGGATTCCTTAATTCATGCGTACAGTACCTCTGTTTTGCTATAGTGTGTCTCCTTAGCTGCCTGAAGTTATATAGAAGACATAAATGTTAAATTAACAGTTTTCTTTTTTCCCGAGATATTTATTTATAGAATTAATTTGTTAGGAATGCTAATATAATACATCAATCTTAAAGATTCTTCATCAATACTTGATCTTTAAGATGCTATATGATAACATTGAGGATTTGTTTTTTTGTTTTTTTCCTTTTAGGATTTTTGATAGCACAGGATGCTTCTGAACGAGCAGCTCTTCTTCACCCAGGAGTCCTCTCTGATGGGCAGTTCTATTCTCCTCCTGAATCTGTAGCAGGTAGTTATGTTCGCCTACTGAATGATTTTTCATATTGACATTAAACTCCTGCATATTTCACCCCCTTCAGAGGGTAAGGCAGGGGAAGGGTGAAGGGAAAAAAATATATTTTCCTTTTTAAATGAAAAGTGTACTTTACAATCCTAAAATGAAAGATTCTTTTTTATTCAGTGATTCAGTTTAGTTACTACCTATCAGATGAATTACAATACACGTAGTTAGTGGGGCTTCTGACATTTCCCAAAGGTGTTAAAAAGAAGATAAGTCTGAAAGAAAATGGTATCACAATTGGAAGGAGGCGGTTATTGTTTTTTTTCTGCCATCGATGATCCCTATGGGTCCCTTCCAACTTGAGATATTCTGTGATTCTGTGATCTCTTATCTGCTAGCAATAGTGTTTATGCAGCAATGCACTACTTAATCCAGCCTAAACTTGGAGTTTTACAGTATCTTAGGATAGACAGTGAACCTGAAACTGCTCTAAAGCAAACTGAAATTTCAATCAGAGGCTCTTTTCCTCTCTCATAACAGAAAGGAGAAAGCCGTCTCTGTATAAAAAGGCCAGCTGTGAGGGTATATTAAACTGAGGGCAAGTTTAATTGCATCTTAACTCTGCATATCATAGTTGAGGTATGAGCAGAGTAAGCCATAAAATAAATGGAAATACTGCAAGATTTAAGAATGTGTTTGCAGGCATTTCGAGGAAAAGAGTAATTTCTTTATGGGTTGAGTGGATTTGAGTTATTTGAGGACACAGTGTGAACCCCCAAATCCTATGTCAATCTTTTGACCCTAAGATGTAAATCTCTTCTGTAAAGCTGTGCTATATTATGCAATATATTTAAAATACTGATATCTGCTAATTGCTAGAGGTACGTTTGCCTATCTTGCATTATAGAGTTACACATGTTGGTGATATTTTTCAGTTTAATGGTGGTCTCTATGGTTGCTGAGCATCTTGGCATAATGAATGACTTAGAGCTCCATCTAGGGATGACAAAGCATTAAGACAATGTTGAGTATAACTAATGATTCAAAGTGAAAATTGGTTTTAGTTAAAGGTGTGAGTCTATCTTGGGGAATAATAGTTGGAAGTATTATATTGGATTCAGCCTGGGATTTTTTTGGCAATAGAATATACAGTGTGAGAGGAAGTGTAAGTGGAGCTGACGTGTTTTCTTTGGCAGTTTGGCTGGGTCAATGTTGCATGTGCAGTGAGCTATCGTGCCTCAGCATGCTTGTGGTGACTATGGGTATATGACTGTGCCATTGCTTTCAGCTTATCCAATGGCTGCTTGTCACCGGGGTTTCAGTAACAGCTCACGTGCCTTCTCCCAGTCTGCCCTAACTGCCAAGTAAATTTGTTTAAGCACCCTTTATGGGTATGAGAAGCAAAAGAAACAGTCAGATGAATATATTTGAACTAAAACACACACACTGGTAGTCACAAAGTATTCTGAAACTGTTAGATGATGTACAGTAAAAATAGCTCACAATTAAAAATATTTTCTTCAAAATTCTGCATTTCTTTCAGATAAGACAAACTATGGATTGTTCTAAGAGAGCAATTTTTGGTCAATTTGCCTTACAAGTTGATTGGAAAAATATTTATAGATAAATTATTCCCCATGATCATGCAGAGGGGAATAAACTCCTCTGCTGACATGGCAACATGTCTAAAACCAAATCTTTGCTGAGAGGAGGTGACATTTGACACAGGCTCTGTTGGAATTTTCAGCATATTTATCTTTTTATGCACATGTCCAGGGCCATACCCTTTTCCATCCACTTCTTTATATGGATTGACCCTTCATCTTCAACATTAGACTTGGTTGCCAAGTAATCATTCTGGAGGTAGCAAGTGGAAAATCATCCTGGAAAGAGTAGATTTCTACAGTTTCTGTACAACTTGAGCTTCAAAATGAAAGGCAGGTATGCTATTCCAAGAAAGGAAAGGACTTCAGAGTAGCTTGGCCAAAAAAAAAGCTTAACACCTTTGTCTTTCTTGTTTACTTCTTTGTGAGAGGGAATGTGGGTCCATAGTTCAGCTTTAAATTGATGGCAAAAGCTCAAGTAAGTCTCCCAGGCATTTTATCAAAGACAGTTCCTTGTTCACCCTTTTTTTTTTTTTTTTTCCCCTCCCCCTGTGGCAGTCTCATTGAAACTGCCCAAGACATGTATGGTGAAATGCATGGGCTGATAATTTCCTCAGTCGTCCCTGACAAGGGCTGACTGCCGCAAGGACTGACTGCCACCTCAGATATGGGCAGAGACACCTGCGGCTTGGATTGGAACCCCAGAACTGTGGGTCAGAGCTGCTCACCCTGCTTGCTTGGTATCTTCTTGCTCTCCCTGAAACGACTGATCCATCAAGCCACCTTCCTGCAAAGCAGTGCCTCCATCAGGAGCTGTCTCTGGGCACGTAGCCCTGTGACCAGCTCAGCTTTCTTTTTGGGGCCTTCCAGGGCTTTGTCACAGCAGAGAGCTGAGAGCAGGCAGGGGACGAGGAGAAGAGAACTGGGCAGGGAAAGGCAGAGGGAGCTGTTTGGTTTCTGGCTTAGAGTGAGACAATCCCTTGCTAGAACATTAGATACAGAAATTATTCATTTGTAAAGCGGCATTTCTTTCAAAGTGTCTTCTGAAGTTATCTTCCAAAGGGCAGAATGTAGCAAGTGGGAAAATCTGCTTGTTAGTGAGCAAATGTGGAGTTGATTGTCCTGAGTGTGTTGTAGTGAAAACTTGAAGCACTTGCTAACTGAATCCATTGACAGGGTAGGTATTTCAAGAATGATCCCAGTGCTGGGTTTTGGGTTGGGTATCTGTTAAAAAAAGACTTCAACATGAAACATCCAAAAAGATAAGAAATCTAAAATAAAAAGTAAGTATTTTTATGGGAAACAGTTGCTTTGAATTGCCTTTTGATAAGCCATTACCAGTGGTGGTCTACCTCTTTTTTCTTTTTTTTCCTCTCTTTTTTCTTTTTTTTTCCTCTCTTTTTTCTTTTTTTTTCCTCTCTTTTTTCTTTTTTTCCCTCTCTTTTTTCTTTTTTTTCCTCTTTTTTCTTTTTTTTCCTCTCTTTTCCCTTTTTTCCCCGCCTTTCCCTTTTTTCCCCGCCTCTTTTCTTTTTTCTTTTTTCTCTCTTTTCCTTGCTCTCTCTTCCTTTTTCTTCTCTCAACTAATCTAATAGCATTCTTGTCTTTCTTTTCAGGTTCTGATGAAGACTCTGAAGAAAAACAAGACAGTGAAAAACCAGTTGTATAGCAAATATGAAAAAGCAGGTAAGTTCCTTTGCACACAACCTGAATATTCCTAAAAATATTTTTCCCTTCTTAGTTCCTTCCCAAATAATTTGAACGGTGGGCTAACTCTTAGGAGTTCATAATCTTTGAACCCAGTCTGTCTGTCTTAGCAACCTTCAAGCAGGAAATCCTGCCAGGCTCTTGAGGGCCTGTGGTTGGGGTCCTCTGCTGCTGATTTCTGGTTAACCCGGGCCCAGGGGTCTGAGAAAGCTGTTCTGGAGTATAGTTACAGCATTTATTTGCTGGCTGTCCTGGAAAGGACAATTGTGGACCAGATGTGTAAAAGCTCCTTTTTTTTGGAAGTGGGGAGAGATATTTCTTTGGAGATGGCAATGCAAGAGTGCTAGGGAGAGATTTTCTTTTAGTTTAGGTCTAGGACAAATATACTCATCTTGAAGATTGCATGGGCAAAACTACTTGGATATTTCCCCTCCTCAGTCTGTGTAATACTATAAAAGGGTTACATTGGAGCAGCTGCGTCTTAAGATTTTTGTAGTGTACTTTGGTTAAATGAGAGATGATTTCCTTATTTTGGAAATTGCTTCATTTACCTTTGGAATTATCTTGCCCCATGCTTTCACTTCACCACACGTCGCAAAGCTCAAGCTAGAGGAGGTATTAAATGTTCTTGAGAAGCTGAAGCTTCTGATTTGAAATCTTCTCGTGTTCATCTGGAAGAGTGGATGACCTTTTCAGCCTCCCCGTTTTCAGTATCCGTTTTCTTGACTCGCATCTTCATTCATCTGGACTTGTGTAATCTGTTACAGAAAGAAAATCTCTGAGGGAAGTTGTTGGGGTTTGGAAACTGGCAACAGAGTCTGTGGCTGACTTGCTGGTGGAGCTGCTGACAGGAGAATTTATTCATTAGAAAGCAAAGGGAATGGTTCCCATGTACTGTAATACCTCACAAAGATGTACCTTGTTGACATATGTATATTAGGTTGCCTCCCAGGTGGTATGAAAATACTTGTCCATGATGTATTTTATTATTCAGTGATTCCTTAAGTTGATCCTTCTAATGACTAGGTAATTACTGGAAAGTGTTGTCTTGTGTACCTAATCAAGAGACTGGTAATATAATGAAGTAAAACTTCTCTATGGTGGAAGTATATTTAATGATTGTTGGGACTCACTAGGTAAAATTATTTTATGTTATCGCAAATTTGTCATTAGTTTTATGTTTACTTTTTTTAACTCATGCATTTTCTTTTTTAATGGGTATGTTCACTTTCTAAAATAAAAATGTTAAAACATGGGTAATGCATTATGATATTTTGTTGCTTTATTAACTGAAAATTCGCAGGTACCACTCCTTTATTTCTTGTGGGGTAATGAGGATTCCAGTTTGCATAGATTTTGTGCAAAATGTGTTATAGTGCTGTTTGGCTGCCTGTAGGGATGCAGTCTTCGTGGTAGTGGAACATCATTTCTTTGTTGCATATGTGATATCAAAAGGATGCAAGGAGCTTTTTGAAATAACTTAGTTCCCACTCCTGTACTGGTGGTGGATGTTCTTCAGGTTCAAGGAGCAAACTGGAGTAAGTGAGCCTTGGTAAACACTAGTATTACCCCACTAGTGAAAGGAAGGTAGTCAATTGTTCAATTTAGGTGTGTAAGTATAAATATGTATTTTCAGATACAGATCTTAAGTGTTAACCGATGCTTGATCAAAAAAGTTTTAGGCAACACCTAATTCCTACCTGAAGAGGAATGTAAGTGTTGTCACTTTCCTTATATAGCCGTTAGGTTTTATTAGCAACCTGCACAGCAAATATTAAGTACCAATGTATTCTTCACAGGTTAATTCATGCATATGGACTATATTGCTTTGTCATATTTCTATTGCTGTGGAACAGAAGCATAGTGGATAGAAGACAGGATGGGCTGTGATCTATCTCTTCCAATCACAGTTTTTCCTTGCAGCAGTTTCAGTTTACAGGATTTTTCCACTAAAAGCACAAACCGAAAGCCAGTCCTCAAAGCATTAAAACATACACTGGCTTCCCCTTATTCAGTCTCAACAAACAATAAACTAGCAGCAGGGGCTTGTAAGCCACTGCAGCTGTCCAACTCACAGCCATGAACTTGATGAGCCCCAGAAATTGCAGATGGATACCTATGTTCAGCACTGTTTAGGGCTGTGTGGGTGCAGGATTTCTCTTCTCTTTTCAGCTTTGCATATGAGACGTTGCAAGTGGGCTGGGAGATCATCTATTAAAAGTGGGCTTGAGCCATGAACATGATCACTTGCTTAGTTGTCTTGTTGGTGTTGAGGCTACAGCACCGAATAAAGACCATGCTGGGGGCAGTACAAAGGAAAAGGAGAGGAACAGATGGAGATGAAAGTGATGCTGTTGAAGTCTGCAAGAGCTACATTTAAGCAGATGTTTTGAGAATACCTTCATTTTAGTTGCTATCACGCTTTAACAGTAAAATCATCACCTGCCTTTTTGCTCCAAATAACAGTTCTGTAAATAAGTGTATGACTAAAAGATTAGGCAGTCTATCTTCCTTCACATTGAAGATCAATATAGATCGAAGGCAGTAAGTGGTTACGTTGGCTTCAGTATGCTATTTCTAAAATTCTTTTCTGTGACTGCTGGATGAAAAAAATAAGCCAGGATCAAGTCTGTCACTTATGTCACTTCAGAATATTCAAGATCTGTTTCAGAGGATGCAGGTAAGAATAAATCATTAGAAGAAAAAAATAAATCAAAACCTGTCATTTAGCAAGGCTGGAATGTTCCTAACCAAATATTAAACTCGATGAGAAAAATGCATCTGGGATAGGAGGTCAAAAGCTCCATTAAACCTATGAACTTCATCTAGGTGAATGAATTTATTTGCACACCTTCCTCAACCTGCAGTATGGAATTCCTCCGGAAATCTAAGAAATGCAACCTATTCTCAGTGTCTGCTTCATCTTGCAGTTCAGTACTGAGAAAAATTGTGAAAGGGGGTGTCCTGGTTTCAGCTGGGATAGAGTAAATTTCTTCTAGTGCTGTGTTTTGGATTTAGTGTGGGAAGAATGTTGATAACACACTGATGTTTTCAGTTGTTGCTAAGTACCCTGCTAATCAAGGATATTCAGCTTCCATACTCTGCCAAGCCTACAAAAGGCTGGGAGGGAGCACAGCTAGGCCCAGCTGGCCAACAGGGTATTCCATACCATGTGACGTCATGCTCAGTATATGAATGGCAGGTGTGTTCCAGGAAGTAGCAATTGCTACTTGGTTATTGGTCAGCGCGGGTGGTGAGCAATTGCATTGTGCATCACTCATTTTGTATATTCTATTATTATTATTATTTTCCCTTCCTTTTCTGTTCTATTAAACTGTCTTTATCTCAACCCATGAGTTTTTCTCACTCTTACCCTTCCGATTCTCTCCCTGTCCCACAGGGGGTGGGGGGAGTGAGTGAGCGCCTGCGTGGTGTTTGGCTGCCTGCCAGGTTAAACCATGACAGGGGAATTAATACAAAACAAAAAAAAAAAAGGGAAGGCAGGCTTTTGGGACCATTGCAATCCAGAGCATTAGTGCTTCTGCTTGTACCAGAGCTTCTTTCAAATGGAACAGACCTCTTTACAGCACAAAACTGAAGCTTGCTTTCTTTTTTGGTTTGGATGCTAGGTGCCTCTTGGACTTCAAAAAATGCTTTCCCTGTTGAGAAACAAACAGCCTTGTATGTAGCAGATCTCCCTAGGCCTACTCATTAAAGTGGAGACAATCATAGTTCAGTGATCACAGATCATTGTCTGTGCTGTTGACTCTTTGCATTTATTTTGTCTGTTTGTTCAGAAGAAGACATCGGAGTCTTGATTAGTCCGTACTCTGAAGATGAAGAATACTTTGGGGGTTTTGAGAGCATTCACATGTACAAAACATCTGCTAAAACCTCACTTGGCATATGTGGAGAGCACATCTGCTTCTAGTTCACTTCCTCTAAACCACTCTGCTGAAGCTGCAGAGTGGCACCAAGGGCCTCCTTGTGACAATTCAGGTTTGTGATGGTCTCAGGGAAGGTCAGGGGCCAAATGAAAGCTCAAGCATTTTTCTTCCTGCCTGAGCAAGACTAATGGCTTCCTCTCATGCTGGAGCCTGTAGTCAGATTGCCAGCTGCAACTCTTCTTTGAAATGACTCTCATGTGTGCATGCTCATTTGCTGTCAGAGGATTCCTGTTTCCATTTTCAGACTCCTTGATTAAAAGGGAAGGGATTTGCCTTATTTCAGCAAGGGGTCTGAAATATTACAAGACTAGCTCCTGCAGTAACAGATGATTTTAAGTGCTTTGCATGTACATTCACATTGCAGATACTGTCAGACAACAGTCATTCTTAAAACAAAAGGAGGTAGGTAACCTATATTGCTTTCAAAAAGCAAGCTAAGTTAAAGCACTCACATTTCAATTAAGTTAAGCTCTATCTCCTTTCACAATTACTTAACCCAATTAATTTTCTTCAGTAGAAGTTGTATTCTATTAGCATATTGCTTAATAGTGAAATTCAAAGCATAAGTGGAGATTTTATTTTAGGAACTTCAGTTGGGTTTAGACATAGCTAAAACAGTTCTTTTTATTCTTTGATCAACAGAAGGAAAATAGACCATTTGTTATTATGTTAGTATGATATTAAATCCCCTCTTTTTCTTTCCTCCATCAAGATTCCAGTTTTATCCTCTACTAAGCAAAACAGAATGTAGCATGAATGTTTTTTTAGATATGCACCAGTCTGTAATAACTACTTGCTCAACATCTCTCAAAAACTTTATACAGGTCAGGCAGGTTAGCAAGCTGCAAAATGTTGCCATCTTCTGTGAAGTGTTTAGGAGGTAAAAGATGAGTCCTAAAAGCTTTGTAAAGTACATGTTCCACAGTCCATTTCCATGTTGTTGAACCAGAATCAGAATCTTCATTCTGAAATACAGAAAAAAAAAAAAGGACAAACAATTAAAGTGAAATTCGCTTTTACTAGAGGAGAGCACTCCTTAAGAAACTTTATTACGTAAGACTTACAGCAATTGTAAAATTCTGCTAGTGTTAGAGAAGTTCATTCTATACAGTCAAGTTAATTTTAAGCTCTGCAAAGTCACTTGCAGAAAGGGCTAGCTTAAGGGTATGATTAGGCAGATGCTTAGACACAAGCAGAATATATTTTTAATTTATATGCATCCTTATTCTTCTATAGAAATTTATCATAGTTCAGCAGGTTAAAAAATACATCCCAAACTCCAAGGCCAAGGACTGTTGTAATATTAAGTACACTGCAATACCCAAAGTTAAAAGGTTCTCTTAATACTTCTAATACTTAAGCCACATTCTTTCAGAATTTTGCCACACTGCTACTTGATTCGCTTCACTGAAAGTAGAGTTGGGACTAGAAGTCTACAGTTGAAAAAGTAGTTGTTTCCTGTGTGGTGTTAGTTGTTTGTTCATATGACTAGTTACATATTCTTGTACCTGAGAATTTGTTGGGTTGGCTTCATCTATTATATATTGCTTTCTAATGGAGTAGAACATAGCTAATTCTTTGCTTAGGCTTTCAAAACACTCCTTTTCTTCATCCCAGTTTACCTGTTACAAGAAAAAGAAGTCATTTAATAGAATCTGGGTGGCAGTCAGGGACTTGATAGAGATTCTTAATATTGGAAAAGTCATAATAATGTCTTGTCCATTTTTGTGCTGATAAGGTGAAGGTGTAGAACAAAAAAAAAAAGGGTAGAAATGCAAGCTTTCAAATCAAAATATATTCTCATTCAATCAGTAGTTATGAATGAAGAGGCAAAGTACAACTCATCAGTAACTATAGCAAGAGTGTCTGGAGCATGTACCAGTACATTTAACTAACTCCAGCCTTTCCTTTGCAGCTTCTGATGAATTACTTTGATTCACTTCATTCTTTTCTATTTAGAAAAAGTCATTTGTGAATGAATAAAATCATTAAGAGAATATACCTCTGTGGCCAAGCGAAGGATAAACATAGGCAGTCCTTCCAGCGGTGGAACATAGTTGTCTATCAGCAGTGGTAACCCAATAAGGTTTCCTTCCTGCAAGGCAATGCTGCTGCTTCAGTAAAAAAAAAAAAAATGTTCTTTCTTGCAGTAAATGCACCAAAACTGTTACGTATTGCAAGACTGATTCTTACCAACCTTAGTGAGCCTTAGGGGTATCTGAAATTACAAGTTTTTAAAGCCTGATGCCAGGCAGACATTGCAGGAAGAGGGTTAGTGGTGGTGGTGAACTTCGAGGCCTGGATTTAGCCCCTCAGCTCAGGAAGACCTGAATGCAGCCTCCTCCTCTCCCTCTAGCCACTGACTACATAAATCCCACTTCCCAGAAGAGTACCTGAGTGAAGCGTCTGGTTAGATGACCCTTGATGAAGCTGTTCAGTTTTGCATAAAGGGATGCATTAGGCCACAAAAAAAAAAGACACATTGAGAGCAACAGTGATGCTGTAGCCCTGCCTGGCTAGAGGGCTGGTTAAGCTGCACGCCTTGTTGGAAAAGAGATCTGCATTTTAGTTATGGAAGCAATGAGTAATTAGTTACCAAATAAAATAATTTAAATAAACTTCTTTGTGTAGCACCCTTCCAAAAGCAGCATAAGTCCTGAGCATTTTTCATGAAAGGGGTAAGCCACCTAAATCTTACTGGAGCTAGTTCTTAGTAAGTACTGCGAGCAAACTACTGCAGTTATCATCTGTAACTAAAGTGTGGAATCATAGAATCATTTAGGTTGGAAAAGACCTTTAAGATCATTGAGTCCAACCGTTAACCTAACACTGCCGAGTCTATCATTCATTTACTGTTAGAAGTAGTAGCAGCAGTCACCTCATCAATTTCAAGAGAAAAATAATCTTTCAACATTTCAGTCTTCTTTTTCAGAAACTCCACAATGTACTCAGCAAGCCCTTCTTTTGGGCCATCGTCTTCTGTCCAGCCACTTTCAGGATCCTCTAAAGCAAGCATTGAAAGCTCATATAAAGGAGCTGGCTCCTAAAAATGGAGAAGGCAAAACTGTTGTTAATGATCAACACACTCTATTGGAAATCTATAGCTTCTTTCTTCATGTATAAACTAATTGTAATACACCATTTCTGGCCTGCAGAGCAAACAGTTCTGCTTTCTATAACTAGTCTAAAAAGTATGAATTTCTTTCTGATATAATTCTGTGCAATCCTGCAAAGTGCTGTGATATTTACAGGATAAACACTAGCAAATCAACACTGTATTTCTGATAGATTGTGTATTCAAATTAATTATTTGTCCCAATGTAATGAGCAACAGCAAAACTTGGTGAATATCTAGAAGTGACACTAATAACAAGCAGCCAGCATGACAACTTAGAGTAGTAGCTACAAAATTACTTACAGAGTTTTCTATATTCTATTCTCACTGTAAGAGAAATGAAACATTGCTCTTGTAGTGGACAAAAAACAACCTGTAAAACTATACGTTTGTCTGAAAGGACAGGTTTATTGTAAATCTTTTTATATAGGATATAATGTAAAATTATACTTACAGACAACCTTAAGACTCCAAAGTTTGCAAAGTCATAAATAAGTATCTGGTAGAAGAGTTCTTGGCTAAATTGAAGTACAAAAATTAGTTATATGGACAGGATTACATATCTCCAAGTTATATTACCATAATTAAGAGGGGAAAGTAAGAGTCATCTTGGAAACAGACGTACATATCCATTCATATTAACAAAGATCTTACTTCAACTAAACAGTTTATGATTCACATGCACTATCTAGATGTTTACAATTAAATCTGTTTCTTGGTTTCTGGTATCATCAGCCAAATTGGTGCAGAAATGTTACGTACTCAAGCATGCAGCTGCTATCAATTTATTCCCAGCTACCTTGTATTTCAACTTCTTTACTCCTTTGCTGCACTGCAAGAAATGCACAGGAGCTTGGAAATTGATAGACATGTTGATCTTTAGTACATTCTCTCATTTGTTACAAAATTTATGTAGCTGGTCCTGTAAGGCTGCATATGCAAAAATACCGACTTTGTGGTATGGTCATGTCCTGCAGCTTCTCTTAACCCAACTGGATACAACATTTTACATGGCTTTTCTGAAATCTTCCTCATGATTATACAGTGTGCTGTAGACCAGTTGCTGCTGTAGACGATCATGAAGCAAATAAAACGTCTTTCCCTTCCCCTAGTCTGCAAGCACACAATACAGTAGCTGGCATTTTAATTACAGCGATTCCCTGCAACTTTTCCCAAGCGTGCCAGACTTGTTTCCACTGTTCTGAACAGACTGCTTAATCTTTAGCCTCATGACTTTTCAGATAGGCAACAAGAAAACAATGATGTTTTTCTGGTCATTTTTTTCCTTCTTCTAACCTGCTTGGTAATTGGTACTTATTTCAACTGCCAACAAGTCTAACAGCTTCTTTACCTGAGTTTTGTTGTGTTGAGAAGATACAGTTTTGTCTGATACTGGGCCAGAGCCCACTGAGGACTGACACAGCCAACAAATGAGTGATCATGTAGCATCTCCTGGAGATCTGAAACAATTGAGGGGGTGGGGAAGAAACAAAAGGATATAATTCCATATTTGCAACCCTGCCCTAATTTATTTAGTTGAGTGGTTTGTGTCTTTTTAGCGTTAAAGGCTCAGATTACTGTTCAGTCACTACTACACCCCTCCTTCTTATAGGCGTGTACTACCAATTATCCACATTTTGAAATATTAATAATTTGTGTGCATACACATATACTCATATATATTAAAGGATAAGTGAGAATAGTTATATAAGTTAAACTACAAATGCAAATTAAAAAAAAAAAAAAAAATCTGTGTTTGACTTGAATAGCCTTTCAAAATTCGCTTCCAGCCACAGGAGATGAGTAAGGGAGTGCACACATACTTCAAAGAAAACTGCAGATGTAAAACAACTTTGCAACAAAATCTAGTATTGTCTGACTGAATTCTGAAAGTGTGATAGAATAGGTCCACAATTCAATTATTCTTCTCTCCCAAAATAACTTTCCGGCCTTCTTATTTATATATATTAAAAAAAAAAAAAAGGTATGAGAAGTCAGATTCCATAGTAAGAGTTCATTTTAGGCATTCCACAAAAAAACATCACTAGTTGCAGTCCTTGGGAGCAGCTTCATCACAGGAGCTTGGCACTGCAGTCACAGCATGTACAAAGCACTACGCTACCCAATTCCTCTGTTACCTTTTCCGAAGGAATACAATATTGTGAGAAGAGTATTTATTTCTTGCAAAGGTCTCTTGTAGGCATTTCTTACACACGTGAAGACAAGACACAACCTCAAGCAGCTGCACAAGTTCTACCATGTATTTCGAGACATTTTTGGACATTTTATGGCTCAGGGACAACTCTTTGATTTCAGTATTTAAACAGTGACAGTCAGATATGGAATTACCAGCCTAATGCAAAACTTTCTCTGAAGCACCAGTAAAGTATAAGTACATATTTTCTGATTACTAAATTTTTAGTAATTTTTTAAAGTTATTACAGATGTCTGTTAGTCTAGCCATTTTAGCTGTGGAGCATCCCCAATTCTTCCTACCAGAAAAATCAAAATAAATTCAACAAAACCCCCAGAACACAAGATTCTCAACATTTAGACTAATTGAATAACATGGGTTACGTGACTCAGTATGACTCTGAAGGCAACTAAAAGGGCCAAGAGAGCAACAACCCTAGGAAGAATTGCAAACCTTTCACCTTTTTCTACAACAACTCTTACCAGAAGAGAGAATAATATTTCACCAGTCTCATAATTTCATGTAAGTGGAACAGATACAAATGAAAACGAAAAGCAAAAGCAGTAAATAAAAACGATGATTATCAAGCCTGTCCCAGTCCACAATCATACGACTAATCAAAATTTTTGTAATGATGACCATTTCTGTTTGAAAATTACAAAATAACTTACCTTTTCAAGCTGTGATTTCATAGTGTTATTAGTTATGATGCAAGTTAAGGTTTGCAAAATATTTACAATGCATAAAACATCTATCAACTGACAAGGTACATGAAAGTTTTTAGAACAGTCCTCCAGTGTAGCTCAGTATGGCAGCTGCCTGTTCAAAGTTTGGCCCCTGACGTTTAACAAACGTTTTTGTTAAAAGCTTGCTTAGCAGCACAGTGAGCTGACTGGGCCATCTTTTAAATATCTTTTTCCTCAGCAGTTCAAACAATCATATTTAGTTGATGGAATAACAATAATCTTGAGAAGCAAAAGGCTTGCTTACTTGCATGTGCCTGGTTAGTAATTTCTTCCTGGAGAGTCAATACACTGGTCAAGTTGATAATTCTTCTTCTAGGGGTGCAGGCAGCAGTCATGTCCTTTCTGGTGTCATCGTCCTCCATTTCTACGTCCGCATCTTCCCGTGGTCTCTTTCTGCAATACCAAAACAAAAGGAGTTACGTTCAATTCTCCTATGGCTTAGGCAAAACACACCAACAGATGGGATGCTCAATTCACGTGCTGTACGTTAACACAGGAAATGCAGAAAGTTTCCCAAAGCTTCCCAGAAAGACTGTTGTATTTTACTTCCGAGGCATAATTTTTTAGGAAAAGGTAGTTCATAAGAGAATTTACGACTCTCTAATACCAATCACATCAGACGTGTTGTTTAAGCACCAAGTGAATTGGGCTCTAAAGGACACATCAAAAAATGTTGATATTTCTAATGAGTTTTTTCATTATCATTTTTCTATAATACTGGGGGGAGGGGAGGAGGGCACAGAATCAGATTCCCTCAGAAGACTTTGGCCTCTCATAACAGCTCCTGCAGGAGCTATAGAAAGATTAGAACACTTTTATCTTTATTAGGGTAATGTCTGCAAAATTCAGTGATGTAGTTTCTATCCCCCCACAAAAGGAGGGCCTCCAAAGAGAGACAGACCAGTATGATCTCCCTAAACTAAAGTTAATTCATTATTTATACTGCTTCCTGCCTTTCAGTATGTATGGAAATCCCATTCCAGTTACAAAATTTATCACAAGTTATGTAATTTACAATTCACAGATGAAGTTTAATTTCTCAATAAAATGCCATGGAAAAAGTTATTTTAAGACAAATTTTCCTTCTGAAAAAGCAGAAGTCCAAAGAGATCAGAAAAATCTTCAGTTTCAGGGCCATGCCATGAAATAAACAGGTAGCCTTGCATGACCTCAAGGAAAGATGAGACTTACCGAGGAGGCACTGTCTCAGGAGACAAGTGTCCACTCTCCCTCAGCCCCCCAGGCATCACTGCGTCCTCCTGAACATCAGCCGTTTCAACTAGATCACTGACATCTTCCATTTCAGCATCCTGTGGCCTGACCACACCCTCCAGAGGTCCTGCATTAACCTCTGTCGTCGCTTCAGTGGGGCCTGTGCTTAGGGGGTTGTTCACTGGCTGAAGAAAAGCGTCCAATTTCTGCTCTCGGGAATCAGTGCGGACCATCTGATGCGCGTAAACTTTATCACTGGTTCCTTTGGTAACCACAGAAGAGTTTGCTGCTGATTTTACAACCTCACTGGAAGAGCAGTCAGCCCCTGGAAGCAATGTCTTCGTTCAGATACGGGGAAGCAAAGAGAAAAGATTCAACAAGAAGAAGAAAAAAAAAAAAAACAACTCAGATCAGCCACACTTCTCACACCATCTTACTGCTCAGAGGCAAGTAACTTTCAAACCCCACAGGCACAGTGTCAACTGCTTAAACAGGCCACCAGCTTTGCACTTGCTATCCAAATAGCATGAATGTCATCATCTCGGCAGTTAACAAAATCATTAGTTAGCATTCCTTTGTCTCAAAGGGAAAACCTTTAATGTAAAAAATCACACGAAAATTTGTTTTTAAAGAGATTATAGTTATAATTCTTATACTATGCTCTACATAAAAAGAGATTAGGTGTTGTCAAATACATAGAACAGCTTCCTCAGTCACAGGTCTTTCACATAAACCAGGGCAGAATAAAGAACAATTTACTACATGTGAAAGCTAATATACTTGTAAAATCAAAAAAAACAATCAGATGCTTGACAGAAAGGTATTTAAAATGTTTTCGTGCACTTCTCTCTTTGCCACATTTTTAACATTGGTATATTAAAGCAACTTAATCCCTGAAACATAGAGCAAAGATCTCAAGCTGCCACTATAGCACTGATGACTATCAATCACTGCATAGATTGTACTATTGAATAGAGTAAATGTATCCATGACAATTAAAATAGTGCAGAGCTGTGGTCACTTCAGACATGTTCTCACCTGCGTGAAGTACATCCTTGAAGAATTAGAGCCCAATAACTTGCTCTCTACATGTTGTTGCACACGCTCTAGAATACTATCTTCATGAAGGAAATGGACCTCATGTTTTGTAGGGTGCACATTCACATCTACATTCTGGGGGGCTATTTCCAGGCTGGAAAACATTTTAAAAGAAGTTAACCTAAAATTTCCCATGGATGGCAGAGAGGGCACAAATTGGTTCAGTACAAAATTTGTCAGGCTTGGGGCCATTACTCCATGCAAAGAAGTCAAAATGGTCCTGAAACCTGCTAAAGTTACACTACAGTCAGATTTGTTTGGTATATTAAAAAATAATTAATCTGAAGAACTCTATTCCAAACTCACCAAAAGGTAAGCTTAAACCAATCTCTCCACTGTACTACTACAAAAACCAGTTTTTAGAAATATCTTTTACTTGCAGTGTCTCACAAGTTAATATGAAAGGACTTAAGCTAAAATTACAGACGCTCACTACTTCTGAAAATAAGGCCTGTCTTCTAAACATTTCTTTAATGTGATTTAATTATCTCCTGTTTGGCAATTAATACCTCAGTACAATGCTTAACACTACTATCAGGAACACAAACATCCTTCTAAACCTACTCACCCTAGCTATATCCTACAAGACAGTATTAAAAAGCTACTTCTTCCTATTACTTTACCTTAAGTATAGGAAGGGATGCGTACTTTTTGGCAAATAAGCGGCATACACAGTTTCTATAGCTTTCCGCAAAGCGGCTGACTCCACCAATCGATCTGAAACACAGAACAATGCTATTTTCAAAGAGCCCCACTGAAATAACTGCACGGTGCCCAACCACTCCTTCAGACCAACATCTTCATGCTTCGTATCTTCAAAGGGCATCCGTTATACCCGTTTTTCCTGAGACCTATTTATTCTTCACATAAAACCAGGAATAGGCAATATCTTCTTAGTATGTTTTATATTTAGAAGTACTTTTTTCCACAAATACTGAAATAACCAGACTATCTTTTCAGTATTTTGTACAGTCAAGGTTTGTGGCATCCCATGCCAATGTTGCTACAGAATGGAGCGACCACTCTGTATAAGTTGGCAGGACACATTCATAGCCTTGATACTCCACAAGCTTAAGTTTCTTTAGGCCCAGTCTTAGCTGCTTTCCACTATTTAGAGTGCAAAGCATGATGCACATTACAAACAGAAAAACATCTTAAGATCTACAATTAACTGTAATGCTTATTCTTCAATGTTTTTAAGAATGTTCATATGTTTTGTAGTTCTTCAGAAAGTTTTGTTCTTCTGATTATTATGTAAGCAACATATGACTGTACAAAATGCTGCCTTTTTTTTGTTAAACTTACGGTTTATGAAGAGTAAAAATATACATTTCTTCACAGAGTAGTTCGCATTCGTGATGTAGCCTTTCATTTTAAAGGCCAGACTTGCATCATCACAGCCCACTTCTATCAGTTCCCTATTGACAGTTTGACAGAAACACATAAAAAAATGAATTCTTGTTGATGCACATTTCAAACAGTACTCACGAGTAGCGATATACTCTTCTATATTCTATTTATATCACAGTTAATGAAAACATTAGTATTATTTGAGAGTTCAAACATTCATTGCTGAGCCACAAAAATTATTTAACCTGAGCTACACTTAGAAAGTTTCTTCTTTCTAAGTAAGTGTAAACTAGTAATACTGTATGATTGCATCTGTAAAACTAGCCACATTACCTTTTTAATACCTTAATAATATTATAAACATCTATTGATAATTCTAATATGCATTTCACTGATTAAGTCATTGACAGTGATGGACAAGGGCACTTCAAAATTGTCAGCAGCCAGGGAAGAACTACCCTGAACTACTCTGTCCACTTTCGCCAGTCTAATATTTATGGGTGGGCTGTTAAGAAGTCATAAAAATGTAAAGATTTTTTCCTTGCTCATGCATACAGATCCTAACATTAACAATTTTCATAATAGTTTTTATAATTTTCATGGTTCATTAGTCAAGGAAATCCACTTTGGTAGTTTGTGAGCACAGCTCTCTCGCAAGGCTTTATGCCAACTTCTAAAGTTGACATAGAAAAGGCTTATGGGCTACTTATTTCCAATTCAACCTCAATATATACTGAGTGCCATTTTTATTTGTGTTCATTTTTTAAGTCAAAATAACAACTTAGACTAAACGCCATCTTAAATTGGGTAAAATAAAAGTTTCGCTTGAAAACATATGATCAAAACATTTAAGTTGAAATGGACAATTTATTCAGAACTGTACAAAGGAAAAACTGTATCAAACAAGCAGTAGTAGTAGACAAAAACAAATGCACCACAAATACAAACACCACTGCAAACCTTATCACTAAACAGCCTCTCTAGTTTGCTGTGTTTCATAAAGGTGTTTCCATGTATTAAAAGTTACATTCCTTACGTGTGAAGTGTGACTTTAGTAACTGAATCAAATTGATACACAAGTATTCGTGGGACAAATCCATTCCACAAGTCCATTCAATGAATTTTTCACAGCTGAATGTCTTATAAAGAGAGAATGTTTCCAAAAGTGGCAGATACATTTTCAAAAGACGATTGGGTATTTTTTCAACTTTTCTGCCTGGTTTACTCAGCCTCAGCTAATGTACCTTTTGTCAAAATATTAAACCATAAGATTTCAGAAAAATTGATTTGAGGAGACTTCAAAATTTATCAGATAGCAGACTGTGGTAAGATTTTCATGGCGTAGGAAGAGGCTAGGAACTTGCAGAGAACACAGGTACACCTTGCTCTTTATAAATGAGCACAGAAAGTTACAAGCAGATGGTTCCCTTTTAGTGCATTAAAGGAACAGCTTTGCAACTTCTCTCTTTCCTTTCACATACTAGAAAGACAAGGGAGAGCTCTATTATTGCAACACTCCCTCTTCTCTGTAATTCACCTTGAAGGAAGTAGGAAAAGTTAGCACAGCCCATGCTCTTTAAAAGAGAAAGGGAAGGGAGATTTACTAGAAAACTTCATGTCAAAAGAAAACTTGACATCAACATACCTGCTAACAGCATTTCCGAAGATGGACCTAATGTTGTCCACTGTTGAGGCGTTTGATAAGGTTCTAACATCTGACATGGTATCACCTTGCTAAAGAGAGCAGAAATGAGTATCAATCAATTCACAGTTCTGGTTGAAGTGTTAGAAATGCATTAAACTTAACAATAACTCTTCTAACAAAAAGGCATGGGGCATAACATCATTATAATCTTTTGTATTATTATTTACTTGTGTTCAGAAAAGCAATAGATGGTAAATGGCACTGGATTACAAGATTTGCTAGATCATATCAGACCCATTCAGGCTCGTAACTCCATCTTTGAAAGTGAGGAACATAAGCAGTTCAGTAAATAATTATCAAGAATGCCACAGAATAAAGGTACTCTAGCCCGTCCTCTTTCATACAGTTATTAGTAACCAGACTCTCAAAAGAGAAGCGGAAACAGCTCATAAAGCTAAAGCAAAATAACACGTTGACCACATAGAAAACTCCACGCTCCTGACAACTATATTTTTGTTACTTTTAACTAACATGTTTTCTATCCAAACTGCAGCAACATACACATCAAGATTTTGGTACAAGGGAAGGCTCTATATGCTATTCCCATTGCAAAAGATGCAGTGCAAATTTTCTGGCATTTTCACATATACACATTATATATTTTATATATATACACACACACATACATGGTGAAGTTTTAGAAGTTTTAAAGACCTTATTTACATACCTTTTTAACTGAAAAGCTGATGCCCGAGTTATGGATGGCATACCTGAAAAATAGGTAAACATAAGACAGCAGTATGTGAAAGAAAAGGTTACTTTCCCTGAATGCTGAAAAACAGCTAGTAACAGGGGCAAACAATTTCATTTCCTGTTACACAGTAACGTGATTTAAGCCAAATTGAGCTTTTGTAGACTAAACAGCTATAAAAATAAATGCTTTCTATTTATAACTCACCTGTAACCATATGAAATTCAAGGATGAGCTTAGCTTATTTCTCAAAAAAAACCTGATCAACTTCTATAGACCTGGTTAGTTCAGTTCCATTCCACAGGTTTAAGTAGAAGAACAGCAAAACCTCCTCAGTATAACAGAATCAAATCTCAACTACTATGGAGAAGGATCTGAAGAATGGCTGACTGGCCCTTCTAACGTCCCCTACCCAGATGGTTCAGCTGTCCGTGACCCCAGGGCCAAGTTCTGATACACTACAGCTGCGTAACCCTGGCTCAAACGTCTAGGGAAGTTGTGAAGTTGTGAGAAAGAACACACAGTAGAACCTTGCAAGATGAGAAATGTAAAAATGCAGACAGAGATTAGACTGTTGTGACCGGAACAGTGACTCAAAAATTCAAGAGGAAAAAAACCAAAATGAAAAGATGTAAAATCCTAATGGGAAAAAACCCCAATGAGTTGGAAGCCTATAACTCAGCAAGACTTCAGATCAGCCTGTTCCACGGAGCAACACGACCTGACCCTTCACCTCATGGCTGAACTCTGCCTAGCCAGTAAAGACTCTTAAGTAGCTCATTCAGGGAGCAGGCTAACGCTTAGCACACAGTCTTGCTACTCTTTGCTAGTTTTTGCATTTACTGGAAGCGTAAAGCAATTATTTTGGTTAAATTGTATAGATCCTGCTTGCAAAGCCACTGCACGTGGCAAAAAATGCAACAAAGGGACCCAGGGAGGGAATAACTGAAAGCTAAAGTGATGCTATTTTTTTTTTTGAGGACATGAAGTCGCCGTTCAGCTTTTTCATATTCAGCCAAATCTCAATGCTCTGGCAGTTTTTACTTGGATTCTATTCAGCCCAAGTTCATTGAGAGTTCACTCATTCAAGTCTATCACCATTTGTTTGCTGGAATTCTTACTAATAGCCATAGACTGAATACACTCTTTCTCCTCTGGATTTTCTGTATCAAACTGGACTGTTATCTGACACCGTATACCAACAAATAGTTCAAAAACCTCAAAAACAAAAGCAAAAAAAGTGACACCACACACACTGATGCCAGTTCCTCAGAAAAACCCCAGTACTCTTGATGGCGGCAGAAAAAATTGGAGCCTCCTATTTCAGTTTACCTGCTAACAACTTCTAGTATTTTTGCATATTCTTCATTTGGATTTTTTAAAGCTTTCCTCCTTGTATTTACATTGTAAAAAAGATCTTCAACCTACAGAGAAAAAGATCACCATTAAAAATAATTTTTAAAAAATCTTCTCTATATATGTAATTCATCTAAGCCCATCCTCTTAATAGATACTACAAAATTTTCTGAAAACATTTTAGTTTATGAAGGATCAACATTAAATTTATTCCTTACCTGCTTAGGTTCACCTAACAAAATGCAACTCCAGAGAAATGTATGTTTTCAAGTATTTTGGTACATCAGTATTTTTACTGATAAAAAACAACTCTACAATTCACTTTTCAGTGAAAGTTATATGCTTTCCATTGCAGATGACAATGGATTCCCTGATGACACTGTGTTTTAATGAAATGCAAATAAATGTGAAAACAGTTGCTGCAATCAAGGCTGTTAATGTCATTAAAACAGCAGCTTAAATTGTTCATTTTCACTATTTATTTAAACAATATGCAAATTATTTTTCTGCTATAGTGAGAAAGGCAGAAATTTAAAGTGCAGCTTCCTTTTTAAGACACATTATCCTGAACATTGACATGTGAAGCTTGCTGGGTGTATGTTCCCACTGCAAGACAAACACACACCTGCAGACTCCCAGGCCAGGCTTCCACTTTCCACCCTACGCTGTGCAACATGCACGCTCCTTCCCATTCTGAGCTCCTTATTCTTCATAATCCTAATGCCAACCTAATTCCAACCCACATTCAAAGCTTGGTGTGATATATGAAAGACATGACTGAAAGACAAACAGCGGATCTGCAGTTTCCTACGCCAGCCCTCATCTTCCCACTCTGGCTTGTACAACATAGACCACCCTTCCATGTTCTGAGCTTCTTGCTTCTTGTAGCCCTAACTGTCCATTGAGGCTTTCAGCAGTCGAGAAAGAATATGAAATATTTCTGATAGTGTATGACTATGCTATCCTCAGAAGAAAAAAAAGAGGATCTTCTGAAATTTACCTTGCTGTCTTTGGGGAAGAAGACAAAACAAAAAACCCAACAAAACCACACAACATCATCATTTGGAAAACATTCTACAAGGTGATACTGTCATGTACCTTACAATGTAACACATACCAATAAGCGGTGCAAGCATAACGACCAGGGAACAGAAAAGGGACAAGAGAGAAAAGGCACAAAAACCTACTGTGATCTGAGTTCCTTGGTTTCCAGCACAGGGTTTCGGAGGGGCTTTAATTTTTCCATCACTGTAAGTAGCTCTAGACAGAAAATAAAAAGTTGTAAGACATCTAGATTTACAGGGGGGCAGACACGGACAGATGACGACAAACAGGAGAAGACAAAAGAAATCCCATCGTCACACTCCTCCCAGCAAAGAACTTGGGACACTGACAATCGGCTGCAACCCCCCACCCCTTTCTGCTAGAGGAAAACTGTTTTCATTGACCTTAGCACCCAGAGGGGCGGTGGGAGAGTGGGAATAACAGCAGAGAAAAAGGGGCAGATAACGAGATACGTGTTTTGAAATTGTATTACTGAGACTTTTCCTATAAAGGCAGGATTATTGTATTTTATCTTTCTTTAATAGCTAGACCTGGACTAATAATAATTCTTCCACTAGACTTTGCACTTCAGTTATACTAATAAGAAATTCTTTACTTTACATGTAAGATCTGTTTCCTTTTTGGCTGTAACAGGATTTTGAGCATAAGACATTTCTGACCTACTTAGGTCTTTCAGCAAGTTATACAAATGCATAATTTCAAAGGGCATACTTTTTTTGCCCTCTCACATACCCTTACATACTTAATGCAAGAAAGACCATAGTCACACAATCTTTTGAAAAACCAAGATGCAAAGCTTCTCTTTTTTTTTTTTCCCCCCTTCTTTTTCTCAAAAGTAGTTGAGAAATTAATGGATAGGCTTGCTTATATTTAGAGTAAGTTTTCAGAAGAATATTCAAAACCTTTTTTGAATAGGATTAGGCACCAATACAGAAGCAAACTAAGCTGTAAGTTCCTGTGCTCAGAGACTTATGACATTTGCAAGACATGCTGACTGTGTATATACATCATTTTATCCCGAAGTGGATAAAAAGACAAAAGTTTACCCTACATTGGCTGCTGAAGTAGAATTCCCTTTAAGATTTCCCCCACACACATACACTTTTAAAATATATTGTTTAGCTGAAGTTTACCTTTACAATCTGGAATAGAAATCACTCAAACTATGTTTTCTCACATTCTGGGTCTTTTTTGTAACCACCCTAGAAACACTTAATTCCTTATCCCACCCTCTTCCTTCATAAGAGCACTGAAAAGAGAATTAAATTTATCTGTTCATTACTACATGCAGCAGAAGTCACTTGGATAATAGGTAGCATACCTGTATGCACACTTTGCATCAGCTGTTTTAGTTGTTACCGTAACATGGGCAACATGACTGATGCTAGCCAATGCCTAGAGAAAGAGAAAGCATCTTTGTAAGCCTTGCTCTGGAGACCATTGATTGCTGAAGGAGTGTCCACACTTTAAACAGCATCACTAAATTTTGTTATACCACTTGCAAGTAATTAATAAAAAAAACTCACAAGAAAATTGCAGGTCAGCAAAGCTTTAACAAATTTTAGTACCTATAACACTGAATTTTATCCAGGACCTTCTGTTGGCTTTTCTAACATTTCATTTTCTCTGACAATGCAAGCAGCTAACCATGTAACATAACTAAAACAAATCTGCGAAGTTATTACAGTTGTGCCCTTTTCTTTCCTTCATGTTTACAAAAAACAGCTGGAAGGTTTTAGCCGTTACTTTCTCATCCCTGCCCAAGTTCTTCCCCTGACTGTAGGTAATATTACAAAGTTAGGTTACAATGGTTTTCCTGGAAAACTCAATGGACGTGTCTACACAGCCTGCTGAAACCAGCCTCAGGACCAGACTCCGCTGGCCGTGGAGCTGATGATGTTGAAAGTGTGTGAGGAGAGGACTCAAGCAGTCTACTCTCTGGAGCATGCAAGGATGTATGTATCTGAGCACAGGCAACATATCTTCTTGTCTGTCTGGAGGGGAACGCAGAACTCATCCTGGACTGTTCTTTCAGACAAGTTTAGATACAGCCAATGGAAATCTGGAGAGCTAGTATATCTGAGAGGCCTGAGATGATACTAAATTTGCCTAATAGCAAAAGAAAAGGAAGACAAATGTACATTCAGTTTTAAGTTTTGTATTTAGACAAATGTCTGACATCAAAGATTCACCTTCCACTCAAATTTTTCATTGTCTTTTACCTGTAGGTTCCTGAAGCAACATTTGAGAAGAGAGACCTTGTTTTACTTTAAAAAAAAAAAAAAAAATTCTTACTCCAGAAAGCAAAAAGAATATATACCTCTCCCTAGGCATCCATCTAATCTTGAAAGATATAGAAATGTATTTTGAACTATATTCACACGGCACACTCTCTCAGAAAACAGAAGCTTCTGTAAAGAGTATTGGGAATGAGATAGTAGAATGTAAACCCCACTACAACAGGATAACAACAAACAATGGACAGTCTCAAAACCTTGATGAAGAGCTTACCTCGCCCCTAAAACCATATGTAGAAATACTAGCCAAGTCTTCAAATTTTTGCAGTTTACTCGTAGTAAATCTCTCGCACACAATGTCCAGATCTTCTTTCTATGTGAAAGGGACAAGCAATAGTCACTTTTCATTTCCAAGTTTTTTCAACATCAGAAACATTTATATATTGAAATAAAAAAAAGGTAGTCTTAAACATCAGCATACAGCTGTCAACTTTGTTTACTCACTCTGATACCGCAGCCGTTATCTTGGACCTGGATGAGCTTCAGACCACCTTCTTTAACTACTACCTGGATACTCGTAGATTTAGCATCCAAACTGCAGAAACCAAGAAAGCATTCTAGAGAACAGCAATTCTAGAGAATAAAGGACTATATGACTTGAATTAAATTTTAAATAATTCTCATACAAGCGATAGTTTGTTTCTACTCTAGTTGTCACTCATACTGGAATATATTCTGTTTCAAATAAATCTTTACTGTCTCCTTCCTTTTTTTTCTTCTAACAGTGATATATTATTCTAAATCACCATCCACAACAGTTATGACAAACTTTCAGAAATTTAAAAAATTAAGAAAGAAGGTGCCTAGTCCAAGAACTAGACCTTCTCTCCCCATTACCGAAACCCACTGCAGACTCAGCAGCTTGCTTTCAGACAGCTGATACGGCTCACTACACTGACTAGTGAAAAGGCAGCAGTTTTAATCCCAGGCAGACTTTATCTTCAGAACAAAAAACTTCATTATTGACACTGAAAGCAAATGGTTCATAAGCTTATCAAACAACAACAAAAGAACAAAAACAAGTTTAGACAAGTCTCTCTGAACGGAGCTATCCCCCTGTGCGCGCAATACGAGCACACACGTATTGTTTCTCCCCAGCACCCGCACTTATGTTACCCCCCCGCTACAGGCCTGCGGCCTGGAAGCGGTGACAGCAGCTGCAGCGCGCCCAACGCCTTCAGCCCCCTCCCGCTGTCAGAGGGCCGGACGGCGCCGGGCTGCCCCAGGACAGCCCCCCCGCCCCGGGCAAGGCCGGGCCGCGGCAGCCCCCTGCCCCGCACCCAGCGCGCGTTACCAGTTTTCTATCATCTCCTTGATGGCGTTCGCCGGTCTCTGGATGACCTCGCCGGCCGCGATGCGGTTCACCACGGCTTCATCCAGCCGACGGATCACGCCGGCCATCAGTGCCGTGACAGGAGCCCGGCCCGGGCAGCTGCCAGGCAAGAAGGGCGAGGGGGGAACTAGCGCCCGGCGGCTCGGGCAGCCCCAGCAAACGGGCCTCTGAAGGAGAGGAGGGGGCTGGGGCTGCTGCCGGACGGGGGGAAACCGGGAGGGGGCACCAGGGGGCCCCCGTGGGCCAGCGGGACACCGAAGGGAGACCGGGAGAAGGGTACAAGGATCTGACGGTGCGAGTGAGGGAAGCGGCGGGGCGGGGACCGGCGGGGCACGGCCGGGGGAAAGAAAAGGCCGCAGGACCCCGCGCCCGCCACTCGCGCCAAACCGCCACTTACCCGCCCCCCGCCTCCTCGAGCGGGCGGCTCTCCGATTGGGCGACGCAAGTGCCCATCACATGGCCTCCTTCCTCCCCGCCGCAAAAATAAACACAGACGGGGGACCGGAAGGCGGTGGAACCACGGGACCCCGCTGCGATTGGCTGAGCGGCGCCGGGGCGGGGAGGTGCTGCGGCGCGGGGGCGGGGCCGGGGCGGGGCGGGGCGCTGCAGGGGCGCGCAGCGAGGTGTGCGTGCGCCCGTCGCCGGGGAGGAGCGCGCCACCTGGCGGCAGGAGGTTGCGCTGCGCGCGGGGTAGCGACGCGCGTGACGCCGTGCACCTCCGAGGTAGGCATTGCAAGCCGTGATGGCGGCGTGCCTTGTCAGCTGTGACCGCAGCGTGCGATGCATGCTCGGTGTGGTCGCAGGACAGGTTACGCTATGTGATAAATGACTGAACCCCAAAGAAGGTTCCAATTAAAGTTTACAATTTATTAAACGAATAGAGGCAAGCAAACAGCGCTGGGTGTGCCGGGAGTCTCCGCTCCACCAGGACACACACCATAATGCGGCACTCATCATAAATATATACAGTAAAATATTACATATTCATATAATTTTGTAATATGCCTATACATATGCACGATCTGTCCCCGCTTCGTATTAAAACGAGTTCCAAAAGTCATTTACATAGTCCAAGCATGCGCAGTAAAATTAGGGTTAGGGTCTTTTCCTCTCCGGTGGTCATTCATAGTCTTCTTCACTGTGTCCGTTAGTTGAACTCTGGGCTTCCTTTGTCTATATATGGTCTTTTAATTAACTCATCCGTTCCTCGACTCTTGTAATGTAACAAGGCATCGGGTTATCTTGTCCTTTAACACTTATCCTTTCACAGGTGTTTGTTATTAGTGATTTACATAGGACACTATCTCATCACAGCTGTTACGTAGGAGGCCTAACGACCCCGCTCAAGGCCTGTCCGCTCTTATCAAGTGGGAGGATGTACCATGGTGAAATCTCAGTCAGGAATTGTTAGTTAATTTATGGCTTAGGCTAGACAATGGCTCTGTTATTAACCCTTAAGTGTTAGTTCCCTCTATCAATCCCCCCTTTTCTAAAAAGTTAGTAAATTCATTTACTATACCAGAATGTTGGCTTTTGCAAGAAGCAGGAACTATATACATACTATATACATTAACCACTCTGCTAGACTTAGGCTTGTGGTCATACAAGAGTATGTAGGACAGAAGGTCACACTTCATCACACGAATCAGATGAACATATTTCACAAAGCGGCTATTTATTTGTGGCATGGCTAGAACTTGGCAACGAGCCCCGAGCTTTGGGGTCTCCTGGGCTTTGGAGACACTTGTCCCGCAGAGCTCTGGCTGTCTTCGGCAGCGCGTACAGCCCCCTGCGCTGTGCTGGGTCTCGTGGCTGGGGTACGGCCAGCGGACAGGAGACGGGAGGCCCCTGCCCTTGGTTGCAGCCACGCTGCCGTGAAACCTGTTGGCTCTTGCAGTGACCCTGACCAGGAGACCATTGCACGCGAAGGAGTTGGTGGACCACATAAGAGTTAAACTGCTGCACGCCCAGGGTGGCCTTTGGGCCTGTGTTGCGCTGCACAAATCCCTCAGGACAACCTCAGGACAACCTCCGCTCACTGTAACGGAGGAGCCTGCAGGCAGCTCCCCCTCTGAACCAGCAATTACACCACCTGCATGGCCTTGCCCTTATCTAGAAATGCAGCAAGTTCTCATGCGAACATCCTTTCTGTTTGACAGTAGAAATGACGAATGGAGTTGTTTTCATGCAAGAAAATCCTACAATAGCTTGAATGACCAAAATGAGGTAACCCTTTCTATGGACGGGGTGTGCATGGCGCGCTGCATATGCACTGGAGGCCCGTTCAATGCTGCACAACTCAAGGTTCCCAGCATGAAAAGGGACGTACGATTAGCTGTACTATTCTCTCTTTGTCTACAGTGCCATCTCTTATTGGATCCTAACAGACCAGCACCTCCTGGTGCAAAACAGCTCTTCACGGCGCTTCCCTAAGCACAGAAAGCACCACTTCTCTCAGGCAAGCTGCAAATGGAGCTTCAGAGAAGCAAAAGCTTCTCCAGGAGGGCGGTGTCACTGCAGTGCCTTGTCAGGGTGGTGTAGTGGGTGCGTCACTGTGTAAAACACCACAGTATATTCATGTTGTTTGTGAGTTGCTTGTAGCCGCAATGCTAAGAAACGGAAATCATTCCAGTTGAAGATGCTCTACTATTAGCACCTCTTCATCTAACGTAATGTAACTTCAACGACTTCTCACCCTCTTCATATACACCTGTCTTTATGTTTGGGATCATACATTAATTGCAAAAAGTTGACAGCAAACAATAAAGCAGTTTTCACTTTGCAGAACGGAAAAAAAAAACCAAACATCATCCTGAGAAGTATACCCTCATGGGTGTCACTTTAAACAAGAGGCTCATGGCCATGCCCATGGCTGTGCCCTGGCCAAGGGCATGAAGAAGATACAGGCCCTGCAAGGAATGTGTGAAGCATGAAGCAAAACCATTTTTTTATGAGTGTGAAGGATTAAGTGCGTGAAATATGGATTGGCGGTACCTCGCTATAAGGTGCTTTGCCTTGCGAGGACATTTTTGTCCTCAGCACTGTCCAGGATGGTTGCTATAATGTGTCACTCTGTCTAATTCCTGTCCGTATGGACAGGTGCCTGCAGTGCCCCCAGGCATGAAAGATGTCCACAAAAGCCACTTTTGAGGCTGACTTCAGGTTCCCCACTTGCTGTCCTGGGCAAAACTACCTGGGCAGAGGCCAGCAGTCCTGCCCTGCCACCTGCCTGGCCGTGGCTTCTTGAACCTTCTGGGTGCAGTGACAACTACCCGGGCCATGACGTGCTTTTGCTTTGACTCTCACGAAAAAGTTTGGTACAAGCCCCCGCTGTTAGCATGAGCGGGGCAGGTGACAAAGGGTTAATAGGCACAATGAGAGAGCGAGCGACTGTGCACCAACCTTGACTGTGCACCAACCTGGGGTGCATCAGGAGCACGGGGAGCACTGAGCTTCAGAGCAGATGAATCTGGCTCTGCTCCAGGGTCTGAACCTGGGGGAGGAATCTGGTTTCGGTGCCCTCGGGCAGTCTGCCACAAGCCTTAACCAGAGGAGCTGGTAACGGGAGTGGGAAAGCAGAAGGCATCTGCTGGATCTCAGCGCACAAGCTGGGACAGAACACATTTACTCAAACTCTTCCTTGTCCGTGTTTTTGCTGACAGCTATTTGCGCTGTCAGTATCTGCCCTAGACCAGCCAGGAGGAAGATTTCCACCTTTTATTATTTATACCTGTGTTATAGTTTGTATCATACAGATGCAGTTCATTTTACTGGATGTTGCTTGCATGAAGCTTTAAAATCTTGTGTGGTCTGTTGAAGCTGTTGTGAATAAGTCTATTTCTCTGTTTGGCTGCATGTAGCCATCAAAAGACTTTTTCGTATTTGCATCACAACTGCTGCAACTGAACTGCCTGTTCATACTCTACAAGCTTTGCTCCGGCACATTCAAGTTTAAACTGTTGTTTTGTGTGACAATCTGTTAAAGAAGGGAAACATCAGCCACAACTTCATTGCTAAAAATAATTCACCAGAGAAGCCTGGTAGAGACATATGTGTCATGGTAAAATACTTCTTTGATTTTTAGATTTTTTTTTTTTGCTAAGAAGATAATATATGCATTTGTTTTTATTAAAGCAAATCTAAAACAAATTATCTAGATTTAATTTTGAATAATTTAGGAAGATATAACTAGTGTATTTTCATGCCAGGGCTCAGAAGTGGTGAAGAATGAATGAAAAAAGCCTGTTGGAATTTTAATGCTTTTTAAGATCCCAAAGAGAAAAGCTAATATATTTAGCAATCAATGCTAAGAAATTTCAGAAGGCAAGAATTAGTTTCTTAGAAACACACGAAACTGGAACAGCCTCACAGTCACTAGAGAAATGTAGTGAGTTTTTCCCTTGGAGACATAGAGGACCATTTAATTAAAAAGAAAAAAAAATGCGGTGGAAGAACTGCAATCTTACTGAAATCTTTCTCACGGCTGAGAAGAGGTGGCCCAAGTGCCAGTAAACAACATGGATTTTGAATTCTTTGATTTTTATTATAAAAGCTATTTTTTTAAAATGCAAAGATCTGTGTAGTTTTGGGTCTGATAATCTACTATATCATATACCATTTTCAGTCTTACCCACTTATTATCTGCAACATGTACTTACTATTCCAACTCAAATGTACTAAGAAGCCCAGAAAACAGTTTTCAACTTATTTGTAATTTGTTAGTGACCCATTCAAAGTCAACATTGCTTTATTTGCCTTGAGCAATTAAAACAGAGTATAAAGACATAGTAAGTAAGGTTTAAGAAAGAATTGGAGCATGGGATTGTAGCATAGGGGAAGCAAGTAAATCCTGGTTGGCACAACCAGGCACTTCTCCTTTACAAAACAAGAAGCCAAGACTACACCCTGTAACATGAGGCAAGGCTACAAAAAGGCAGAGACCTGCTACACTGGAGAAAGGACAGAAGAGTGATGAAATCACTTTAAAAGGTTAAAATTATTAGGGATTTAGACTGCAGCTCAAGCAGAATAGGTGGTTAAAAGATGAGGACTGCTTGAGCAAAAAAGCCTGATTTTTTTGTTTGTTTGTTTTTAAAAAGAAACGAGTTGAGCAGGATTCCAGTAAGTAACAGGTTTTTTTCTACGCTAGTACTTTCATAAAATTCTTTGCAAGAAACAGCTTTTTTCATAGGTGATATTCCAGTCTCTGGAAATGTCTTCTCATTTGCCCTTAAATAATTTTCCTTGACATGCATGTTAATGGGAAATGGTATCTTTCACCCTTCTTACAGTTTTTACTGCCAAAGAGCAGCAAAGTTTATGACAGTTTCTTAAAACTGTCTCCAGTTGGCTAGAAAGAGATAACTGAAAGAATGCAAACCAAATAACCTTGATTCACAGACCTCTGCTTCTTTTCAGCTTGTCTTGACAAGCACCCGGAGTGTCCAGGCAGTTCTTTTAACCCTTACCATTGCTGAATACAGACCTACTCATCTTGCAGTGAAATTTCATGCAGCTTTAGGATACAGAATAAAATATTAACACAAAATTTGTGCTACAATGGTTGGCTATACATTGATACCAAAAGCAAGAGCACTGCCGGTACTGATATATTACTAAACCTATTTACAAAAAAGGAGCTGCTCCAGGTTAATGCAGTGCCTACGTAAAAAAAAACAAACAAAACCCCCCCAAAAAAAAAACCCACCCCAAGACAGAAAAAAGCATCAGGCTCATGCTGCAGCAAACTTATCACATATATGAATTCAAGACAGTTACTGTTGCTCACCTGACACAGGATCACTTGTTAAGCTGCAGTAATTATATTCTGAGTTGGTATCTCATGGTTCAGGGCTAGGTGAAAATGTCCTTCTACAAGTAGAAGGGTTGCTCAAGACTATGTGTCACATGCCTTTATACATAGCCTCAGGCATTTACATATTGCAAGAGGAGTTTTTGCTAGAAAATATTGCCCCAATTAGGATTTTTCACCCTAGTTTGTAGTGCATTTCTATGAGTTCTGAAGGAAAGCAGGTTCTGGAGGCTCATGATGAGAAAACAACTTTGAAGGCCATATGCTATGTATTTATATCCCCTCATCATACCCTGTGTGTGCAGTCCTGTCAGGTAAGGAATTATTATTAAGTCCACTTTATAGGACCCCGGAGCACCCCGATGAGCAGGATGATTTGTGCAAGGCCCTATAGGGCATGCCTGATAGAATTCATTCTTTTTGTCAGTATGTTAACCATCATATCACTTCTTTACCTAGAATATGGGCATTTATTTATATGGACCTTAAAACATCCATAGCTGCATTTCCTAGAAAAAAAATAATTTACTCTGCTGTGCAAGCTGAAGACTTGTTACGCTCCAAGTCTTACAGGTGAAATGGGACACACCGTATACGTGGAGTTAAGCATTTATTGTTAGTCTAATTTGACATTCTAACCAATATCCAACAAAGCATTAATGTTAGCCCAGTTGCAGTACTACTACCGTTCGTAGTCCAGAGTAATACAGGGAAGTCTCACTAGTACAGTTAAAATAGTTACACAGAAAAATCTTCCTTGTACCTGCCCTCTTTCTCCTGTGTCATGCTCCCTCTTCCATCGTCCCTCTGGGTGCCGACGGGGACAGCCCAGCCTGCCTCAGGCAGGGAGGCTGCCGAGGGTGTCACCAGCATCCCAGGTTCCTCCTTGGGAGGAGGAAGATGCTGGGGTGGAGGTCCTTTCTTCCTTGGTCTTGGGGACTGCCTGCTTTTTTTCTTCTGTATTTTCTTAATGCAATCTGTGTATGTGAACTTGCTCTCCATTGGTTCTCAATTGTTCAGTTATCTCTTCTTTCTTTTATATCTAAACTGGTTTAACAAGATTATCTTCTTGTAATGACCACTGTGGTTTGTGTTCATAGCCTGGGACCTCTTTTTTGGTTCTTGTACCTCCCATTTTGTACTAGGATAACACATAATGCAAACAACAAAAAAATAACTACATGTTGTCACAATAAACTAAAGCTAACCTAAACCCAACCTGACCATTAGATAATTGCTATCACCGCTAAAATAAGGCAAAATCAGCTTAGGCCAGCATAACCCAGACAAGTGCTGAAACCCTGCACTGTCAAGCCGGTGCAAATCCTTCAGCCTTTCACTTGTAATGGCAAAAATGGCATTTAGTTTGCTGCAGACTAAGCCCTGATTCTTAGGGAGGGCACTGCTACAGGCAAGGCATTCTGTAATTGTCCTTTGCAAACATACCAGATAACATTACTTGTTATCTCTTCTTTTCATCTGACATTAAAAACTGTCACAAGCAGAACGCTTATGTAAATTAATCACACATTGATATGGAGGCAGCATTTTCCATGTTCCCAAAATGGTATAAAGATGGAATTTATGAGACCAAATTTATGCCAACTTTTTTTTCCCATTACAGTAACTGCATCGTTCCACAGTGCTTAGATTTTTCCAAGCTACTGTTCACAATGATCTGAGTTTTTCTGATATTCTACTTATCTTTTCCTGCGAAACAAAAAATCTTCTGGGCCAGTCAGGAAGTATGAAACAAAAGCCCTAGTTTTCCCCTTCATTTTTGTGACTTATTTTCTGTGTGACTCTGTATTCTGCAGAATGTAAGAGTTATCTTTGTAAAACATTTTGTGAGCTCTGGATGGTAACTTCTGTACTGCATAACACTGTATGTATTCTGTCACTGTTTTTTTTCCTCTGGGATCTAGTGTTGATTCTGAAAGATCAGTTCTTTTGGCATGGTCTCAGTTAGGGGAAGCTTAAGATGAACTTAAAAGTACTATATTAATTATATAGAATTATTGTATATTAATGGCAATAAATTGAAGAATAAACATATTTTAAATTATATACAGGTGTCCTCATCTTGGGATATAAGAAAGAATTTTTTTACAGTGAGAACAATCAATCACTGGAACAACATCCCCAGGGATGTGGTAAAGCCCCCATCGCTGGAGGCTTCTAAGATGCGACTGGACAGAGTGCTAGATTATCTCATCTAGGGTCCCCTTCCCACCAGAGGTTGGACCAGATGATCTTTGGAGGCCCCTTCCAACCTGGGTTCTTCTATGGTTCTGTGATTATTGCATGATTGGACTGCAGGGAAAAATAATTTTCTTCTAATATTTTCTTTGGCAGTAAATACTGGCGGTGTTTCAACCTGATTTTTGTTGTTATTACTAGAGAATGAAAAAGCCCCATTTTGATTTTGCTCTTTAACTTAAATACCTTACAAGAATGGACAAGATATATATGCTGAAGTTTCAATACCTTGGCCTTTCCTTTAGTAGATGGAACTAGCTCTTGAGGGACATCTGAGTCTTGGGCCAAGAGCTCTGTAATGACCTCTAGCTTAATTAATTAAAGCTTAATTTCCAGAAAGAAGTGCAACAGGGGATAAACCATACTCTCACCTCCAGTCAGTGACCTGCATGCTCTAAAATTTAGAAGTCACATTTTAGTAAATATGTAACTATTCAATTACTGGGCAGGGTCTGGGGAATTTTTACCACCGCTGTTCTCAGGGTATTTCATTTCTCTTCAGTGGATATCAAGAGCAGCAAAAGCACCGTGGACTTCAGTCAGCTGCGAACACATGCAGGGTTTTGGATGCGTTGAGGTTTGCACCACTGCGGTGATTACACTGACATCAGTAATTGAATAAAAATGACCTGGGTTTTGCGTGTGGTTTACCCCCTTACTGCGCTGTAATTGGGAAGGGGGAAGAGAGAGGAGGGAGGGGGAAATCATAAGAGGTAAAAAAGAGGCTTTTATGTTAGTGGAGGGCAAATGGGCTGCTGAAGCTCTGCCAGATTTTTACTTTTGAGTTTCACTTCCGCGGAGAGACCTTGCTCCCAATGACAAAAAAGTCTAAAGCAAATAGCTACATGCCCAATCAGGGGGAGACCCTGTGCGGCAAATACGTGGCTGTTGTTCAGAGGAGCCACGTAACCAGAAGAGCACAGCGACCCACAGAATTGCATAAAACTTGCATCACACTCTGCAGAGACTTCTGGGGCTTTTAGATAATAATATCTGCAGTATGTAACTCAGAATTTGTTGCCTGCTTGTGCTACAGTTAAATAGGTTTGTAAGCCTGTGAGAGTTAAAAGTGCTGTGGAAAACTTGGTGAGATATTTGAATAAGTAATATTCAGACATTAATGAAAGACTTCCCTGCCACTTTTGAAGGTAATCAGAGTATATTGCAGCTATATTGTCTTCCTCTAGTAGTATGACAGCAGATGTGTGAACAAGATATGCCTTTTTGTAGGATAAGGCTCTTTATTTGACAAACTGAAACGGACACAAAAGCAATCTGTTTTTCATCGCTTCCTTTTTTAAATTAACCTAGCGGACATTTAGTGGAGGGGATGTATGTGAGTGAGAGGGTTGGGTATAGTGCTTGGTAAGGGGTAAGTGATTCACGAAGAGAAATCCTGCCAGCAACTCCAGAACCAGGCAAAGGTCTAGATACAGAACAAACAAGCAGTCCTGCAGCTGGAGGAAACGTCCTGCACGGATGAAACGGACACAGGGATGCGGTGGCTGGATGCTCAGTTTTGTACAGGAGTGGCCATGCCAGCCACACTGTACCCCTGGGATGGAGGGGATCACAATGGCTCAGTTGGAAGGTCCTGGATGATGCGTGGACGAAGGTGTCCTTTTTAGTAGTCACTGTCATGAGCTGGTTTTAAGAGGTTGAATCGCATAAGGGGAGAAGAGGAATTTGGAAAAGCTGTTTGTTCCTCTGCACCCATGATGGCGGAGCCCGCTGTTGGCAGTAAAAACAAATACCTCCTGCTTAAAACTTGGCATGTACTCATTACAAAAACAAACACGGAAATTCCTGACAATCTCTTCTGGTGTGCAGCTAGGAGTGTGCCAGTGCTGGGACCTGGGTGGGAACATATTTGAGTTAGGTGTCCTGGTTATCCTGCGCAGATTCTTGACTGATTTCCTGATGCACAAACATCTCCTGGCCTTTGGGCATCTCTTCCTAGGAGCAGTCCTCTTCCTCTCTGTCACCTAGCCTGTCACCTCTGTTCTCATGAAGTAAGGCTCAATGACACTTTCTCTTGCTAAAATCCCATCCAGTCCTTGTGTCCCGGTTTCAGCTGGGATAATTTTCTTTCTGGTAGCTGGTGTGGTGCTGTGTTTTGGATTTGGTATGAGAGGAATGTTGATAACACACTGATGTTTTAGTTGTTGCTAAGTAGTGCTTATTAGTCAGGGACTTTTCAGCTTCCCATGATCTGCCAGGTGCACAAGAAGCTGGGAGGGAGCATAGCCAAGACAGCCGACCCAACTGGTTTTGTCTAAAGTTAATAAGCAATTAAAGAATATCATCCAGAGATCTGCCCCAAGGCTGGATAGTTATGAGTGGCAGGGTGTGTGGGATAGCATGGGCAAATGCCTAGAATGGTGGGCACCCCCACTGTTCTGGAACTTCACCCCTGAACAAGTGCAGAATCCTGAAAAATTAGTAGAATATTTGGAAAAAGTATGCTGTCACCCTGGCCATTCTAGGGAGACACAAATCACTGCAATGTGCTGGGGCCTGGCCCATGCCTATGGAGCCCTGTTCAACACTATTCAGAACCCTCAAGGGGAAGAAAAGGTCTCTGGATCTGACGACAAAACAACAGGCACTGAGGCTACCCCAACCCCCATGGCAGGCACTACGGCCACTCCAATCTCTGTGACAGAGAACCAACACATGCCGGTATCAGTCACCCCTATACAAAAGAAGAAATACACAAGAAAATCAGCTCGTTTAGTAAGGGAGGAAGATGAACCAAGGCCATCACGAGAACAGGAGGAGGAAGAGGCAGAACCCATAAATGAGATGGTAACCACCCAATCCCTATCTCTGAGTGAGCTGCGAGATATGCGAAAAGATTTCAGTCGTCATCCAGGCGAGCACATTGTCACCTGGTTGCTCCGATACTGGGATAACAGGGCCAGTAGCCTGGAATTAGACGGTAGGGAAGCCAAGCAGCTGGGATTCCTTTCTAGGGAAGGGGGCATTGACAAAGCGATTGGACAAGGGGCACAAGTCCTCAGCCTCTGGAGGCGACTCCTGTCAGGCGTGAAGGAAAGGTATCCCTTCAAGGAAGATGTTATATGTCACCCAGGCAAGTGGACCACCACGGAGAGAGATGTCCAGTACCTGAGGGAATTAGCTGTGCTGGAAGTGATTTATGATAACCTGAACAACGAGCATTACCCAAAGATCCAGATGAATTCAAGTGCACCCGACCCATGTGGCGGAAGTTTGTACAGAGCACACCAGCATCGCATGTGTCCCAAGAGAGGAGATATCATGGGTACACGCCGCAGGGCATCCTGTGGTTTTACCTGCATGACCACAGAGAGGACATGAGGAAGTGGGATGGAAAATCTACCTCACCCTAGAGGCATGGGCACGTGAGTTGCAAAAACAATCACAAAAGGGGGTTCTTCCAGGAAAACTGCTGTTCCAGTCTCCAGTGAGCAGTTCCCCAGAGTAGAAGGGCTGATTCCTCTTCCGACCTTAATAAAGGGATTTCTGATTCGTACTTACAAGAAGTGGGTAGCGAATACGATGACCAGGACTAGAGGGGCCCTGCCTCCGGCCAGGTGGAGGAAAGGGACAACCGGGTTTACTGGACTGTGTGGATTCGATGGCCTGGCACATCAGACCCACAGGAGTATAAGGCTCTCGTAGACACCGGTGCACAGTGTACCCTGATGCCATCAAGCTGTGAAGGGGCAGAACCCATCTGTATTTGTGGAGTGACAGGGGGATCCCAAGAGTTAACTGTACTGGAGGCCAAAGTGAGCCTGACGGGGAATGAGTGGCAGAAGCACCCCATTGTGACTGGCCCAGAGGCTCCGTGCATCCTTGGCATAGACTACCTCAGGAGAGGGTATTTCAAGGACCCAAAAGGTGGGCTTTTGGTATAGCTGCCTTGGAGACAGAGGAAATTAAACTGTCTACCTTGCCCGGTCTCTTGAAGGACACTTCTGTTGTGGGACTACTGAGGGTCGTGGAACAACAGGTGCTGATCGCCACCACAACAGTGCATCAGCGGCAATACTGCACCAACTGAGATTCCCTGATCCCCATCCATGAGCTGATTCGTCAACTGGAGAGCCAAGGAGTGATCAGCAAGACTCGCTCACCCTTTAACAGTCCCATATGGCCAGTGCGAAAACCCAATGGAGAGTGGAAATTAACAGTAGACTATCGTGGCCTGAACAAAGTCGCGCTGCCGTTAAGTGCTGCCGTGCCGGACATGCTAGAACTTCAATACGAACTGGAATCAAAGGCAGCCGAGTGGTATGCCACAACTGCTATCGCTAATGCATTCTTCTCCATCCCTTTGGCAGCAGAGTGTAGGACACAGTTTGCTTTCACTTGGAGGGGCGTCCAGTACACCAGGAACCGACTGCCCCAGGGGTGGAAACAGCCCTACCATTTGCCATGGACTGATCCACACTGCACTGGAACAGGGTGAGGCTCCAGAACACCTGCAATACATTGATGACATCATCGTGTGGGGCAACACAGCAGAAGAAGTTTTTGAGAAAGGGGAGAGAATAGTCCAAATCCTTCTGAAGGCCAGTTTTGCCATAAAACAAAGTAAGGTCAAGGGAATTGCACAGGAGATCCAGTTTCTAGGAATAAAATGGCAAGATGGATGTCATCAGATCCCAATGGATATGAACAATAAAATAACAGCCATGTCTCCACCAATTAGCAAAAAGGAAACACAAGCCTTCTTAGGTGTTGTGGGCTTTTGGAGAATGCATATTTGTCCTGGTTTCGGCTGGGATAGGGTTAAATCTCTTCCTAGTGCTGTGTTTTGGATTTAGTATGAGGAGAATGTTGATAACACACTGATGTTTTCAGTTGTTGCTAAGTGCCCTCCTAGTCCAAGGACAGCTCCCGTGCCTACTGACTGAGCTAGGTACACAAGATGGGAGGGAACATAATCAGGACAGCCAGCCCAGCTGGCTAATGGGGTATTCCATACCATGTGACGTCATGCTCAGTATATGAACGGTAGGCGCGATCCAGGAAGTACCAATCGCTACTTGGTTATCGGTCAGCGCGGGTGGTGAGCAATTGCATTGTGCATCACTCATTTTGTATATTCTATTATTATTATTATTATTATTATTTTCCCTTTTCTGTTCTATTAAACTGTCTTTATCTCAACCCACAAGTTTTTCTCACTCTTACCCTTCCAATTCTTTCTCCGTCCCACTGGGGGGCAGGGGGAGCGAGTGAGCGGCTGCGTGGTATTTGGCTGCCTGCCAGGTTAAACCACAACAATATTTTAGATTACAGCCTGATTGTAAGACCTCTCCATCAAGTGACTTGGAAGAAGAACGATTTCAAATGGGGCCCTGAGCAACGACAACCCTTTGAACAAATTAAACAGGAGATAGTTCATGCAGTAGCCCTTGGGCCAGTCCGGGCAGGACAAGATGTGAAGAATGTGCTCTACACCGCAGCCGGGGGGAATGGCCCTACCTGGAGCCTCTGGCAGAAAGCACCAGGGGAGACTCGAGGTCGACCCTTAGGGTTCTGGAGTCGGGGATACAGAGGATCCGAGGCCCGCTACACTCCAACTGAGAAGGAGATATTGGCAGCATATGAAGGGGTTCGAGCTGCTTCGGAAGTGGTTGGTACCGAAGCACAGCTCCTCCTGGCACCCCGACTGCCGGTGCTGGGCTGGATGCTCAAGGGGAGGGTCCCCTCTACACATCATGTAACCGATGCTACGTGGAGTAAGTGGGTCGCGCTGATCACACAACGGGCCCGAATAGGAAACCCCAGTCGCCCAGGAATCTTGCAAGTGATCACAAACTGGCCAGAAGGCAAAGATTTAGGAATATACCCAGAGGAGGAGGTGACGCGTGCTGAAGAGTCCCCACTGTATAACAAACTGCCAGAAAATGAGAAGCAATATGCCCTGTTCACTGATGGGTCCTGTCGCCTTGTGGGAAAGCATCGGAGGTGGAAAGCTGCTGTATGGAGTCCTATACGCCAAGTTGCAGAAACTGCTGAAGGAGAAGGTGAATCGAGCCAGTTTGCAGAGGTGAAAGCCATCGAGCTGGCTTTGGACATTGATGAACGAGAAAAATGGCCAGTACTTTATCTCTATACTGACTCATGGATGGTGGCAAATGCCCTGTGGGGGTGGTTGCAGCAGTGGAAGCAGAACTACTGGCAGCGCAGAGGTAAACCCATCTGGGCTGCCGCATTGTGGCAAGATATTGCTGCCCGGGGAGAGAACCTGATTGTAAAAGTATGTCACGCAGATGCTCACGCACCCAAGAGTTGGGCCACTAAGGAACATGAGAACAACCAGCAGGTAGATCAGGCTGCTAAGATCAAAGTGGCTCAGGTGGATCTGGACTGGCAACATACAGGTGAATTATTTACAGCCTGATGGGCCCATGACACCTCGGGCCATCAAGGAAGAAACGCAACATATAGATGGGCTCGTGATCGATGGGTAGACTTGACCATGGACACTATTGCACAGGTTATCCATGAATGTGAAATATGCACTGCAATCAAACAAGCCAAGCGATTAAATCTCTTTGGTATGGAGGATGATGGCTGAAATATAAATATGGGGAGGCCTGGCAGATTGGTTATATCACACTCCCACAAAGCCACCAAGGCAAGTGCTATGTGCTCACCATGGTGGAAGCAACCACCGGATGGCTGGAAACATATCCCATGCCCCATGCCACCGCCCAGAACACCATCCTGGGCCTTGAAAAGCAAGTCTTGTGGCAACATGGCATCCCAGAAAGAATTGAGTCAGACAACAAGACTCAATCCCGAAACACCCTCATAGACACCTGGGCCAAAGAGCATGGCATTGAGTAGGTATATCACACCCCCTATCATGCATCAGCCTCCGGAAAATTTGAACGATACAACGCACTGCTAAAGACTACACTGAGAGCAATGGGTGGTGGGACATTCAAGCACTGGCATACAGATTTAGCAAAAGCCACCTGGTTAGTCAACAGCAGGGGATCTGTCACTCGAGCTGGCCCTGCCCAATCAAAACCTTCACGAACTGTAGAGGGGGATAAAGTCCCTGTCGTGCATATGAGAAATACGCTGGGGAAGACGGTCTGGGTTACTCCTGCCTCAGGTGAAGGCAAACCCATTCATGGGATTTCTTTTCCTCAAGGACCTGGGTGCACTTGGTGGGTAACGCGAAAGGATGGGGAATTCCGATATGTACCTCAAGGGGATTTAGGTGAAAATAGCCAATGAACTGAATTGTATGATGTTAATTGCTATATAATACTGCATGTCATCACTTCTATGGTTGCTATGTGTCATATCAACGGTATTGCAGTAACCATCACCCAGATTAATGACGAATGAACTTTGATGAAACCGAACAAAGTGCAATGATGATAGAACCAGACAAGCACAGCAATAATGGAACCAGAACTGGCTTCAGCATGTGACGATTCAACACCACACACCACCTCTCCTGCCCTGAAAGACTGTTATGACAGATGGAGCCCAAAGTCGTGGACTAAATGAACTCAATGGACATTTTAGAGGGATGGCACATAGACTAAGGGAATGATATCTGCGTGCATATATCAAAAGACAGGAAAAGTGGTGGTGATTAATTGGAATGTTGTCATGGTTTAACCCCAGCCAGCCACTAAACACCACGCAGCCGCTCGCTCACCCCCCACCTCTAGTGGGACTGGGGAGAGACTCAGTAGGGCACAAGTAGAAAAACTCATGGGTTGAGATAAAAACAGTTTAATAATGGAAATAAAACAAAGTAGAACAGTAATAATAACGATGATAACAACAACAATAACAGAATATGCAAAGCAGGCGATGCACAATGAAACTGCTCACTGACTGCTGACTGCATGTTGTGAACTGGGGGCAAGTCCCCCCCTGGTTTTTATACTGAGCATGACAACATATGGTATAGAATACCCCATTGGCCAGCTGGGTCAACTGCACCCGGCTGTGCTCCCTCTGCCCCCAGCTTCCCCTGCACTTGGCAGAGCATGGGAGGCTGAAAAAAGTCGCCGGTGCAAGTACCACCCAGCAACAACCAAAGCATCAATTGGCCATCAATGCTCCTCTCATACCAAACCCAAAACACATCCCCACGAGCTACTGGGAAGAAAGTTAACTCTGTCCCAGCCGGAACCAGGACAATTATATTGGAAAATGTGAGACCTGGGCATGATGTAGATGGTATAGAATAAGGGGTGGATACTGTCCTGGTTTTGGCTGGGATGGAATTAATTTTCTTTCTGGTAGCTGGTGTGGTGCTGTGTTTTGGATTTGGTGTGAGAGGAATATTGATAACACACTGTTGTTTTAGTTGTTGTTAAGTAGTGTTTACTCCCGTCAAGGACTTTTCAGCTTCCCATGCTCTGACAGGTGCACAAGAAGCTGGGAGGGAGCATAGCCAAGACAGCTAACCCAGCTGGCCAACGGGGTATTCCATATGATATGATGTCATGTTCGGTATATAAACTAGGAGGTGTAGTCTGGGAAGCAGCGATCGCGGCTCAGGGACTGGCTGGGCATCGGTCGGTGAGTGGTCAGCAGTTGCATCATGCATCGCTTGCTTTGTAAATTCTATTATTGTTGTTATTATTATTATTACTACTGTTTTACTTTGTTTTTTATTTCAATTATTAAACTGTTTTTATCTCAACCCACGAGTTTTCTCGCTTTCACCCTCCCGATTCTCTCCCGCATCTGACTGGAGGGCGGGGGTGAGCGAGCGGCTGTGTGGTGTTTAGTTGCTGGCTGGGGTTAAACCACGACACCTTGGTGTCATAGATGGACATGTTCTTTGCTGATTCAGGCCTCACCTTCATGCCCCAAATCAGGCAGTTGCTCTTTGCTACTGTGATTTTTGTGATAGGTTTCATGCAATCTTAGCTATCTTGGGGGTTTTGTCATTCCCATACACCCCATCTGGAGGCGGCAGCACCCCATTAGATGGTATGGAAGCACAGGGATGTGGATCTGAAGTTATTGGCTTGAAATTACCCCAAGTAGAACTGGGGCAAATTTATGGATTTACTTCAAAACAAAAGAGTACAAAAGTATGTATCTTTATTTTATTATTATTATTATTATTATGGGTTTCTCCTAGGATGACTCATCTCTGATGACAAGCCCCATGTTTTCATTTGTTCTGTTGCTGCCAGCTGTTGGTTGCTCTTTCTCCAGATTCCTTCAGGCACTGCTGCTGGGGAGACTCACCAGTCCCAGCCAGGACCAGTGGGGCTCCGAGAGTGCCTTTCCCAAAACCTTCATCGTCATCTCCGTTCTCCACCTTTCTCTCTTTCCTCCCTTGCCCCCAATCCCCCTTGCTCAGCTGTTGTGTCTCCAAAAGAAATAGATTGAGATGACAGGTGCAGAAGCAGCACATTTCTTTACGCTGGTCATATCCATTGCTCTCCCTACCCGTTCTTCATCCCTCGCTTGGCTCAGTTTCTGCCTCTCATAAGACTATTTGAACTGCTGTCACAGGAGTGACTACACTTCATGTAAACAGTCTTGAACTGGCTGGGTTATTCCAAATTGTTTAGCAGCCATAAAAGGAGATAGTAAAGGAAGGTGTGGTACGAAATGAGTTTTATGCTGCTGCAGCTTTAATGCTGCTATCAATAGCCAGGTTAAAGTCTAGCTAAGAGACATCCTTAGAGCAGTCTTTCCACGCACAACAGGCCTTGTGGTGTAAAAGATTATATTCACAGTGCTTGCTGTCACAGGACTGCAGTCCCAGCTCAGGATGTACTGTGCCATAATTGTTTCAAGTATATAAAGAATAACACCAGAAAATTGCTGTGGACTCTGCTGGTGGCGAACACAGGAGGAACAAAACCCCTCGTCTTGCAAAGAGCACCAGTGATTGTGTGTGAATCACTGACCTCTGCTTGTATAATGATACAGACCTCTTCTTGGAGGACTGTAAAATGCCTTAATAGACATTCAGATGGTTTACAAGTATACTAGCCTATATGATGCTGACACAGGCAAGGTTAAGCAGTCAGGCTTTAAGGAAAAGGAGTAACGGAAAAGGTAATGGGCAAGTTACATTAGACAGGAGAGATGTGAAGGGATTCTTCAGCATTAGGGCAACTAGAAGAAAAACAGTAAAATAGACATGTATCTGCTGTTAGTTGTGTTATCCTGTATTTAGTATGTGCTTAAGATTCCATTAAAACTTCTTTTAAAGCTATTATTCTGAAGTACCTGATTTCTCTGTGACATGTTTCTTGACCTCAGAAATAAACTAGGGTAAACAAGTTCATCACCAGTATTACTGCATCAGCTTTTAAAGTCAAGCAAACATCCTGAAATAATCACCCTGATAGAAGCTGCAGTTTGGATACCTCCACAAAACCACACCTAGATCACAAACTTTTGCCCTCATAGCTGCAACAGCTGGAGACATCATTTATGGTCAGTGTATTTTTGTTGACTAACTCTCTCGTGCAGGGCAGTTATACCAGGAAAAACATGTTTTTCCGTGTATTGTGTCAGGGAGCAGAAGGGCCAGCTGCTCCCCAAGGGATGGGGAGACATGGTGATCCCCAGGGGACCGGCCGGGCAGGGGCTTCTCCAGCCAGGGTCCGTTCCACTGCTCTCAGTGAGGGAGCTGGGCAGGCTGGGATGTCAGCCTGTGGGTGGGGGTCAGGATCAGGCCCGGGGAGGGGAAGCAGGGTCAGACACAGCCCCATGACTGCCGGGCCCATGTGCTGGGGGGTCACCCAGGCAAGGCTGGTCGGGGCCCATAAGGCCAGTCGGTGACCCGAGGGCCCTGACGTATGGTATAGTTTGCTGGGGTCCTCGAGGGAGAGAAAACAATGTCGATTTACCAGTTCAGGTTGTGTCAGTGTCGGGTGCATGTTGCAACTACAATAGATGCAACGCCTTCAGCTGGGAGTGAGTCTGCATCCCACCAGACGCAGGTCTCTGGTAAGACGTAGTGGTACCTGACCTGGGCTCGGCGCCGTGCTCTCAGGAGCCGGCAGATGCTGGCTGCTCAGGAAAGCAAGAGGTGTTAGAGGAGCAGCTCCCTCAAGCTCAGCACGGCTGAGGGCTTGCGACACGCGCTGCAACTCTTCTTCCTGGATGTGTTACGAAGGGTGTTCTTCCCCTCAAAGTGAGGTTTTCCCATCATTGAAAACGGAGCAGAGCTAACAAGCATGATTTCTGGCATCAGCCTTGTGCCAAGGCCCATCCCTTCCGGGCAATGGATGCACCTCCACCTGGAGCTCTGATGCACAGGGTTGTGGGGGGGGTGACAAGGGAGTGGAGGGATCTGTTACTCACTCTCCCACCCAAAAGAAATCTTTTTCCTTGGAAATGTGCCCACACCGACGCCTCTGTTCTATCGTTGCAACAGAAGGGGTGTAGGAGCTAGGCAGAAAGGGCTTTATACATCACTTTATGCTACCTTACTGGACTTTATGAGCACCTCCTCCCAGCGCTCCTTCTTCTGCGCCAAAGCACCCCGTATCAGCCAGTACGCCCAACTGCCTACCAGACTGCCTCCCCTTCCCAGTTTCTGTTCCTTCTCCACTCGTTTAGAATCGGGAAACGCAATAATTTGCAGACTCAGTAATTCACTGGCAATGTGTGTGCGTGGCAGGGATGCCGCTTTTGGCAGTATTTCCCTTGGCACGAGAAGGAAATGCCCTGTTGCACACCGGCGAAAGGCTTACAGGCTGCCAAGTTTCATTTTTACAGCTGAGTTAAAAAAAAAAAAAAAGTTTTGTTTTCCGTCTCCTGACTGGTTTGACAAACACACCCGTGGCTTGCAAACAGATGTAGCAAAGACTGTTTGTTGAGCCAGTGTTTAGGTCAGAGTCCCTTCCAGGCCAAAAAGCAGCATTTTCCACTTTCTGCACCAGAATTGAGGTGGGATGGTCCTTCGTTTCTCTGCACTGAGGTGAAACACCCCTAAATAACAGGGATAGGGAGTTCGGAGGTTACATGAAATGCCAGACACGTTAGTCCCCATCAGCCGCTCCCTCCTCCCAACATTTATACTCTGTTGATTCACACAAGCACTTTTGCCCGAGTAGGCACTGCAGAATCCCACCCAGGGACTTCGGTTTAAGTCACTTAGCAAACCAGATTACCCTGGGGAGGCGTGCAGTTTTCCTACCTCCTGTCGATGCAGCTCCAAAACAACAGGCGTGGCTGTACTTTTGACTGCTTTTTTTTTAGAGCGGCTTTGCCCCATTATTTTCATGCACTCCACTTGGAGCGAAGTGGTAAAAACACCCACGCCGAGGTTAGCATTACTTCGATTCTCCAGTCCCTAAATGGGTAGCAGGATAATTTAGGTGAAAACTCGGTGCAGAAGACGGATGGTTAGGAGAAATTCATTTTAAGATGAGAAAGGTGTGCAGACGATAATACTTGACGACAGAGGAAAACCCGATTAAATACGTGGTTCACAGAAAAGTGAATTATTGAACGATCTCTTGTGAAGTATTAATCTTTGGCTTATTGATCCGCTTTTCCTAGTGTGAAAAGACAATGGGAAATGATGAATTAGGAGACAATTACAACAGGAGAACCGTTCACTCCCGAGGTTTTCCTGAAACGGTGGAAGACCAAAGCAGCAGCTGCTCCCTCTGAGCAGGGGGCTGCCTTCACAAATCACCGGTGGCAGTGACGCGCCTCAGGATGAAGGGCTAACTGGGGCGGGGGGCGAACGCCGATTTTCCACGTATGCCGAAGGCACTGCTACGACATTTTACAACAACGGCATTTCACGCTCCCGCTGCGGTGGGAGCACAGAGCCACCGCGCAGGTTTCCGACCGCGCCGTCAGGAGGCGGCTGCCGGGGACCACCCAACCGCCCCGCCCCACCGCGACCCCCCTCCCGGGCCCCTCCGCGGGGGACACACACACCCCCCCACGCCCCCTCCCCCGGGGGGGCGGGGCGGTCTCGGTTTCGATTCCCCGCGCGCGCCCCCACTCCCGCGGTGACGCGCGCGGCGGGGGCGGGCCGCGGGGCGGAGCGGGGGCGGGTCGCGGGGCGCCCGTGTTTAGGGGCGGCGGCCGGCGCGCGCTGGGGGGGTCTCGGCGCGCGGCGGGCAGGTAGGTGCGCGCGAGGGCAGCGACCGCCGCCCCTCCCCCACCGCCCCTCCCCCGGGGTATGTGCGTGGGGGAGCGGGGGCATCGGCCGCCCTGCGCCCGCCCGCCGGCACGGCGAAGCCGGTGCGTTTGCGGCCGCTCCGTGCGGGCTTTGGGGGTGCGTCTGATCGAGCCGCCGTCGGGGTGCCCGGGCGCCGCGGCGGGACCTGTCCGCGCCGCGCAGCGCTGCCGGCTCCGCACGGCTCCGCGTGCGTGCGCGGCGCGGTTCTTCCTGCGCTGCACGGCGCTGCGTGCACCGCAATGGCCGCCGTTGCCCCTTGGGGGGTGGGTTCCCACCTTGGTCGAGCTGGCGTGAAGTTGCCGCGTACTTAAGCGGGAGGTTCCGGCGGTGCAGGAGAGGGGTGGCGCTTCCCCGGTGAGGAGCGCGGGTGCGGGGTGGCGGGCAGCGGGGGTGGCTGTGCTGGTTGGGAAGCCTGCCAGGGAATGTGTGGGGTGGTTGAAGGAGAAAGAGGGAAGAGTGCGTTCCTGCTCCTGCCAGGCATCTGGGAGCGTGTGTTGGCCTGGCACGGCTTGCGCGGAGGAGCTGGGGGAGACGCGATGATGTATCTGTGCTTGAAAAGAAGAAAGAGAGCTCCTTTGGCACAGCCCTGAGCTAAGCATTGTCTTCGGTGGGTTTGGATCCTTTCCCTGAAAAGCAAAACTGTTGTACAAGGTCGTGGAGTGGTCACTTAACAAAACGGGCTTTCTCATTTGAAAAAGGGTTTGGGCACAGTGTGCACTTCAGAAGAAAAAAAAGCAAAAAGATCTCTCATCAGTCTTTGTATTTTTTGCCCCATTTACAGAAAATGAACTTCAGATTGATAGAGTGGGTTTATTGCAAATGGGAAGAGGCTTTGCTTTCCCATGTGTCCTGGTTTCAGCTGGGATAGAGTTAATTTTCTTTCCTGTAGCTGGTATAGTGCTGTGTTTTGGATTTGGTATGAGAGGAATGTTGATAGCCCACTGATGTTTTAGTTGTTGCTAAGTAGTGCTTACACTAATCAAGGACTTTTCAGCTTCCCTTGCTCTGCCGGGTGTGCAAGGGGCTGCGGGGGGCGCATAGCCACAGCTGACCCAGCTGGCCAAAGGGATATTCCATACCATGTGACGTCATGCTCACTATATAAACTAGGAGGCGTGGTCTGGGAAGCGGCAGTCGTGGCTCGGGGACTGGCTGGGCATCAGTTGGTGGGTGGTGAGCAGTTGCATTGTGCATCGTCTGCTTCGTATGTTCTGTTGTTGTTATTATTACTACTATTACTGTTTTACTTTGTTTTTTATTTCAATTATTAAACTGTTTTTATCTCAACCCACGAGTTTTCTCACTTTTGCGCTCCTGATTCTCTCCCCCATCCCACCAGAGGTGGGGGAGTGAGCGAGCAGCTCTGTGGTGTTTAGTTGCTGGCTAGGGTTAAACCACAAGACCATGCAAACATGCAAAAGGGAGTGTTTCCTACCGGTGTTTTTACCAGCATGCAGTTAAACTTGTCAAGCGTTGGCTGTGAACTGCACAAGCTTGAAAACCTTGCTGTTAGGGGAATCTTGTTGTTTTGTTATTCCTGTCTCCCCTCCCCCCCCCCTTCCAGATGAGATATCATCTTGAGCTAATCTATACAAAGGAAATACTGGGACTGTTTGTTGCCATTGCTTTTTTACCCGGTCAGCTCTGTTTGATGACAGGAACATTGCTAGGCTAAGCAAACAACTGCAGCAGTGTAAACACCTCCCTCTTGGACTGAGTTAGGTCTTGTATGGCTGAGTAAGACTAGGGATTTCAAGATCGTTGTTGTTTCAGAGGATGGGAAGCAGGGTTAACTGTTTACGCTGTTTTGCAAGGTTTTGGTTTTTTTTTTTTGTAAAACAGTAATGACACTGTGTAGATAGAATATTGAGCATGTTTTTGCATCAGTTTTTCTGTATATAAAATGGGAGATGCAAGTACTTTCTCAGTTTATTAAAAAAGTGCTGCTGCTGGAAATCATAAGTGTATGTATGGATACACAGATTTTTTCTCAAAAATGCAACTCCACACTTGCCTTAACCATATGTTCTCTCAGGTATAACTTGTTACTGGCAGGTTACAAAGAGAGGAGAATCATTTGAAACTGAAAGCAAAAAAAGCCTGTTTTGTTTCACTTAGCAAAACAGGATGTGCTGGGGAAGAAGGCCAAATTGTCACTGGTGTAAGCTGTGAAGCTGTCTTCAACGAAAGCTAGTCTACATGTGCTTGGACTTTGCGAGGAAAGGAGGAAGGATGTTCCGAGATGCCACCTTAAATCTAGGATGATGTGTCATGGCCTTGTGTGAGGACCTGTGTTGCCAAATTAATGAGCAACGTGTTGAGATCTTGCCTATAAACTGAGAGAGCTGTGATTTTTTTTTTTTTTTTTTTTTTGTCTTTCAGCAGTGTTATTTTTCCTTGTAATTTTTCTAATTTTTTGGCTTCCCAGAATGTAGTGTAATTTCAGTGACATGAAGATACGTTATGGACAGGCTCAGGACATCGCAAGTGGTCTGTAGGAGCCAGTCTGTCCGGTTTCTATTGCCCTGGTCATGGATTTAAAACTCTGGTTTCACAGGGAGCGCTCACGGTATAAAGCAGGTACAGAGCTGGTGTCCTGGGGCGTGTGCACCCATCTTGTTTCATGGAAAGTGTTGTCTTGTTCTTGGTGACATGCTTTTGATTTCCATTTCCTTGTTATGCTGCTTCCTGGTCTAGTACCTTTCCTGTGTGCAAGTCAACCACAAATCCCTACTCTAGAGGATTTATTTGTAACATTTTAGTAGCGTCCTTGTCTTGAGGTTTTGCTTGGATTACTGCGAGTCATCAGGGCTGGCCCAGTACTTCTGGCCAGGTTTGGATCCTGTTTCTGTGGTCTTGTTTGCTGGTCATGCATCTGAAGAGGAACTGAGCTACTAAGCAGTGTCAGCTACCTGAGTCTGGTATGTGGCTAGCTGGAGACATCAGGCAGCTGGGCTTAGTTATTAGTAATAATTGCTTTATAACAGTTTGCATAAATAGAAACCAATGTACAGCGGTAATCTGGAGAAGGAGAACCTTGGGAGGTCATTCAGGCCAGGCCTGTCCAGAGCAGGGTCCTAGGCCAGAGCTTGAGTTTCCTTGTGTGTGTATTCCACTTGCTCCCCTTGTTTCACCCAGACCTTGCACACGTCTGTTCCTTATCTGGTCTGTACATAGCGTTTGAGGTATTAACAGGCCGTTGAGATGTCTGTGCTAATCATATCCTGGGATGCATTTGCCAAGTGTTCATAAGGATGTATGCCTTGTTTTCTGAGGGCACAGATGCCTGTGCCCTACAATCATCAGTTTACTACACAGCACGTTTCCAGGAGAAAGCTCAGTATGAAATGAAGAGCAGCCTGGGATGTTCTGTCTTGCTGGGTACACCAGCAGCCATCTATTATCTTGTCCTGGTTTCAGCTGGGATAGAGTTAATTTTCTTCCTAGAAGCTGGTATAGTGCTGTGGTTTGGATTTAGTACGAGAATAACGTTGGTAACACACTGATGTTTAGTTGTTGCTAAGTAGTGGTTACACTAGTCAAGGACTTTTCAGCTTCTCATGCCCTGCCAGCGAGAAGCTGGGAGGGGGCACAGCCAGGACAGCTGACCCAAACTGGCCAAAGGGATATTCCATACCATGTGATGTCATGCCCAGTGTATAAACTAGAGGAAAGCTGGCCGAGGGGGGCTGCTGCTCGGGGACAGGTTGCGCGTCAGTTGGTTGGTGGTGAGCAATTGTTTTTCATTTGCATCGCTTGTCTTTCTTGGGTTTTATTTTTCTCTCTTGTTATTGTTTTCCTTTTCATTACAAGTTTATTATTATTATATTTTATTTCAATTATTAAACTGTTCTTATCTCAACCCACAAGTGTTCTCACTTTTACTCTTCCAATTTTCTCCCCCATCTCACTGGGGTGGGGGAGTGAACAAGTGTCTCTGTGGTGCTCAGTTGCCGGCTGGGGTTAAACCATGACAATCCTTTTTGGTGCCCAACGTGGGGCACAACGGGTTGAGATAACAACAAATCTGACCAGAGCACATTAGAACAAATTTGTTAAAAACATTAATTATATTAGCTTGATAGTTGCTGGTCACAATGTTTATTAATTTGCTCTCAAAGTTGTTGTGCTTGTTCTCAGAGTCGTGTTATGTATCACCTGACTTGCAATATATGTTCCCTGTTGTGCTGTTTATCACCTTTGGGAGCTGGGTCAAGGTTATAATTTTGCTGTACTTTGTAACACTGGCTTATGATATGATAAAATGGCTGATCGTGAGACTAATCTGGTATTTGTACTCAGCATTGCTGGCATCTTCATACTTTGGGAGCCATTTCTTGGAAACTGTTAATAATTACACTTTTTACCTTTTCTCCTTGGATAGCCAATTTATGGGGGAGACACGTTCCTTCACCTTCCCCTTCTCCTCCCGGCTAGTTACAGTAGCTCTTGAGAATTTTGAATACCCTTGGGATGTTCAAACCAGCATATTCCTGTTGCTCCTACTCCTGAATGTGTTTCAGGTCTTTAATTAAAGTTAAACAACTATTTAAGAAAACCACCCAGAGATCTGGATAGTTATAAGTGGCAGGGTGTGTGGGATAGTATGGTGTCGTGGTTTAACCCCAGTAGGCAACCAAGCACCACACAGCCGCTTGCTCACCCTTCTGCCGTCAGTGGGACAGGGGAGAGAATTGGAAGAGCAAAAGTAAGAAAACTCGTGGGTTGAGATAAGAACAGTTTAATAATGGGAATAAAATATAATAATATTATTATTAATAATAAAAAATTGTAATGAAAAGGAAAACAACAAAAGAGAGAGGAACAAAACCCAGGAAAAACAAGTGACGCAGCTGCTCACCACCAACCGTCCCATGTGCAGCCAGTCCCCGAGCAGTGGCCTGCCAGCCAGCTTTCCCCTAGTTTATATACTGAGCATGACATCATATGCTATAGAATATCCCTTTGGCTAGTTTGGATCAGCTGTCCTGGCTGTGCCCCCTCCCAGGTTCTCGTGTACCTCCAGCCTTCTCAGTTGGTAGAGCATGAGAAGCTGAAAAGTCCTTGAGTTAGTGTAAGCACTATTTAACGACAACTAAACATCAGTGTGTTATCAACATTATTCTCATACTAAATCCAAAACTAGGAAGAAAATTAACTCTAATCAGGACAGTATCCACTCCTTATTCTATACCATCAACGTCACACCCAGGTCCCACACTTTCCAATACATCCCAATCAATCATCACCACTTTTCCTGTCTTTTAATATATACACACAGATATCATTCCCTTGGTCTATGGGCCGTCCCTCTAAAATGTCTGTTGGGTTCATTTAGTCCATGACTTTGGGCTCCATCTGTCATAGTAGTCCTTCAGGGCAGGAGAGGTGGTGTGTGGTGTTGGATTTTTGCATGCTGAAGCCAGTTCTGGTTCCATCACACTGCACTTTGCTCGGTTTCATCAAAGTTAATTCGTCACTAATCTGGGTGATTCTTACCGTAATACCATTGATATGGCATATAACAACTATAGTAGTGATGACATACAGTATTATGTAGCAATTAACAACGTACAGTTCAAATCATTGGCAATTCTCATCCAAAATCAAATCCCCTTGAGGTACACATCGGAATTCCCCATCCTTTCGCGTTACCCACCAAGTGCACCCAGGTCCTTGAGGAAAAGCAATCCCACGAATGGGTTTTCCCTTGCCTGAGGCAGCAATAATCCAGACTGTCTTCCCCAGCATATTTTTTATGTGGGCTGCAGGGACTTTATCCCCCTCTACAGTACGTGAAGGTTTTGATTGGGCAGGGCCAGCTCGAGTGACAGATCCCCTACTGTTGACTAACCAGATGGCTTTTGCTAAATCTGTATGCCAGTGCTTGAATGTCCCACCACCCATTGCTCTCAGTGTAGTCTTTAGCAGTGCGTTGTATCGTTCAAATTTTCCGGAAGCTGATGCATGATAGGGGGTGTGATATACCTACTCAATGCCATGCTCTTTGGCCCAGGTGTCTATGAGGGTGTTTCGGGATTGAGTCTTGTTGTCTGACTCAATTCTTTCTGGGATGCCATGTTGCCACAAGACTTGCTTTTCAAGGCCCAGGATGGTGTTCTGGGCGGTGGCATGGGGCACGGGATATGTTTCCAGCCATCCAGTGGTTGCTTCCACCATGGTGAGCACATAGCACTTGCCTTGGTGGCTTTGTGGGAGTGTGATATTGTCCTGGTTTCGGCTGGGATAGGGTTAAATTTCTTCCTAGTGCTGTGTTTTGGATTTAGTACGAGGAGAATGTTGATAACACACTGATGTTTTCAGTTGTTGCTAAGTGCCCTCCTAGTCCAAGGACAGCTCCCGTGCCTACTGACTGAGCTAGGTACACGAGATGGGAGGGAACATAATCAGGACAGCCAGCCCAGCTGGCCAATGGGGTATTCCATACCATGTGACATCATGCTCAGTATATGAAGGGTAGGCGTGATCCAGGAAGGACCGATCGCTACTTGGTTATCGGTCAGCGCGGGTGGTGAGCAATTGCATTGTGCATTACTCATTTTGTATATTCTATCATTATCATTATTATTTTCCTTTTTTTTCCCTGTTCTATTAAACTGTCTTTATCTCAACCCACGAGTTTTTTTCTCTCACTCTTACCCTTCCGATTCTCTCCCCGTCCCGCTGGGGGTGGGGGGAGTGAGTGAGCGGCTGCGTGGTACTTGGCTGCCTGCCAGGTTAAACCGTGACAGATATAATCAATCTGCCAGGCCTCCCCATATTTATATTTCAGCCATCATCCTCCATACCAAAGAGATTTAATCGCTTGGCTTGTTTGATTGCAGTGCATATTTCACATTCATGGATAACCTGTGCAATAGTGTCCATGGTCAAATCCAACCTGTCGTGGTTTAACCTGGCAGCAGCCAAATACCACACAGCCGCTCACTCACTCCCCCCACCCCCAGCGGGACGGGGAGAGAATCGGAAGGGTAAGAGTGAGAAAAACTCGTGGGTTGAGATAAAGACAGTTTAATAGGGAAAGCAAAAGCCGCGCGCGCAAGCAAAGCAAAACAAGGAATTCATTCACCACTTCCCATCGGCAGGCAGGTGCTCAGCCATCGCCAGGAAAGCAGGGCTCCATCACGCGTAACGGTTACTTGGGAAGACAAACGCCATCACTCCGAACGCCCCCCCTCCTTCTTCTTCACCCAGCCTTATATGCTGAGCATGACGTCATATGGTATGGAATAGCCTATTGGCCAGCTGGGCCAGCCGCCCTGGCCACACTCCCTCCCAGCCCCCTGCACACCTGGCAGGGCATGGGAAGATGAAAAGTCCTTGACTAGCGTAAACACTACCTAGCAACAACCAAAACATCAGCGTGTCATCAACATTATTCTCACACTACATCCAAAACAGAGCACTATACCAGTTAATAGGAAGAAAATCAACTCCATCCCAGCCAAAACCAGGACACAACCCTTGATCACGAGCCCATCTATATGTTGCATCTCTTCCTTGATGACCCGAGGTGTCATGGGCCCATCAGGCTGTAAATAATGCACCCGTATGTTGCCAGTCCAGATCCACCCGAGCCACTTCGGCCCGACTCTTGGGTGCGTGAGCATCTGCGTGACATACTTTTACAAACAGATTCTCTCCCCGGGCAGCAATATCTTGCCACAATGCGGCAGCCCAGATGGGTTTACCTCTGCGCTGCCAGTAGTTCTGCTTCCACTGCTGCAACCACCCCCACAGGGCATTTGCCACCATCCATGAGTCAGTATAGAGATAAAGTACTGGCCACATTTCTCATTCAGCCATAACCAGAAAAGTGCAGTGGTGATGGAACCGAAACTGGCTTCAGCATAAAACAATTTAACACCACACACCATCTCTCCTGCCCTGAAGGACTACTATGACAGATGGAGCCCAAAGCCCAGCTCACTGATGTGGGGGAGTGAACGAGCGGCTGTGTGGTGCTCAGTTGCCGGCTGGGATTAAACCACAACACATCTCTTGAAAGCACAGCCAGAAGTGAGAAGTCTCACAGCTGACTTTCAAAACACAGATATAGCGCTTGCACGCTAGACCCAGTGCAGGTACGAATCCCTGCTTTGCGCTGGCAAGATGCGCTGATTCAGCGTGGTACTGAACTGGTGGATCTATGAAAAGGTAGGCTGAGTTCCCCTAGTACTAGTTCTGGCTGAACACTTAGGAAGGAAGAGTATCCGGAGAAGCAAAACTCTGTAAGTGGTGTTTAGGGTTGTTTGTTTCCAGTTACAGAGATTGTGTTGAGGTCTCCAGTTCAGACTGAAACAACCTGATAAAGTTTTCTCTCTATCATTTACCTAGGAAATTGTTTTCTTTGTCCTTTTAGAGGCAAACACAACTATAGAGATGCATGCTGTCTTCACCTCTGGAGCACTGCGATACATAGGACACTGGCCGACCGTAGGGCCCAGAAGCAATAAAGAAACTTCATGTGGTCCAATTTGTGCTAAGTTCAGGGCAACATACACCGATAAGAAACTATCACTATGCTGCGCTGCTTGCCCTAATCTGTTTCAAATTTGCTGTAGAATCTCATTCTTCATTTTCAAAGTGGTGCTGGCTTTTACTGGGAGCAAAGGGTCTTTGGCACTTCCAAGCTTAGGTTCGAATCTGGCAAAGTGACTTGTTACAGAAATGTTTTTTTTGTTTTATAGGGCAGAGTGAGAATCTATCTAATGATAGGCTATCCCTATCTATCTGAATGTATCCCTAATGATAGGGATGTTTAACGAGAAGCTATCTAAATGATAGGCTTTTCATTTGAGTTGACCAGCTTCTCCAAGATGAGCTGACGTATTTTACAAGGGCTGAACACATTCTTCATGAGATGCTGGCTGAACATTTGATTAAAATGTTCAGATAATCACAAATACCACTGTGAGTTTTCCAGACTAAACAGATCCATGAGGATGGCCATGTCTAAATCTCAACTTCTTTCCTCTCTTCTGCATGAGATTTCCTAATGTGTCTACTTATGGCCTGGTCAGTTATAACATGTTCATCTGATTGCAGAACTGTATTTTCGTCTCTGCTGTTTCTCCTCTGAAAGTACAGGCAATTTCAGCATTTGATAGAAAAGCAAAGCTCCTGAAAGAGGTACATTTTTTTCTGCGTTTCACTGTCAGGGTTATGTTTATATGCATTCGAAGCAGGCTGTGTTCTGTAAATATGTCTTCGGTAGCTGCTGTTGTTGTTGTCAGGAAAGCAAATAAAACTGGCTAGCAGGCAGAGCATTGCCTCTTCAAGTTATGGCCTGCTAGAACCGTCTCATCCTATATTTTTCCTCTCTTTTCTTGGGCCTGCCCTGACATTCACATACATCTATACCAGGACATACTGAACGTGTCATTCGGAAGACCTATATGCAGTGCTCTTTTGCTGGGTGACTGCAGGACTGCCTGGACGGACGGTGCCAGTGGTGGGCATGTGGCTGGAGGGGTCCCTCTGATGTAGCAGGTCAGGGTGACACGGCAATTCCTTCTTGGTGGCACCATGCTCTCAGAGCCAGCATGCTTTTGTTGGGCAAGAGCTAACGAGAGCCCGGAGGTTTCCTGATGAGAAAATATGAATTATTCGAATGCTGATGAAATGTATTTAGTTGTCATTCAACTACAGTTTAGATGCGTTGTTGGGCGTTTTCTCTCCCTACCTGTTGCCAGTTGGTAATGTTTGCCTGTTAGGTTAAGGGGGAAGAAGGAAAGATTATTTATTCCTCTGCTTAATAGGAATGAGGAATGCACAGTCTTTAGAAGTCAGATTTCCTAGAAATAGGAGGATGCTAATTTTTCACCACTGTTTTTAATTCGGATGCAGAGCTCCCCAGATTGCTATACTTCATTTGTTGCTTGCATTATGGAAAGCTACTATGCCTCAAGAATGAAAACGTTATTCTACCACCAAGTAGTGCCATAGGGACGGAACCTCAAAGCTTAACTTTCAGTATCAACAATAATTAAAAGCATGGCTGTGTAGATGTTCCACTTTTTCTCTGTGGATAAGCAGGGTCACACAGTTTCTCTTTTAAAACGTGTAAACCAGATGCAGACAGAACAAACCAACTTCTTGGGTTCACTCTCAGATTTATAAAGGTTTTATTATTGCCAACTTCAGATGTTCAGAAAGCACAAGCTGGCCTCTTGAGACTGATAGTTGGCATAAGGAACGCAACGTTTTTCAAGAATGACAAATGGGTTTCTGGGCAGTCTCTGTGTTTTCAAGCTTATCTGCTGAAGCGAGAGGAAGCAAAACTTAGCATTGTAAACCCCCAAAACTTCTGAGCCCTGCTTCTGAGGACAGTCTGACTGAAGCAGTTCCGTGGGGCTCCGACCATCACAATAACATAAGAGTTGGCAACATGTGCAGTAAATGGGAATTTTGCCCACTGGCAGCAGTCGGGGTTGGAGCCGATTGTTTGTGACTTAATTGTATACTCTTTTGTTTTAATTCTTTGAGTAGAAATTAATATGCTTCATTTTGCTCCTGGTGGCCTCAGGAGCCATAAAAAAAGTGAAAGGAGTAGGACATGTTGTCTGTTTTTTTCTGTTTGTTTGGTTTTTTTCTTTGAAGGACAAGGTCTCAACAATGCACTGGGAAGGGTCTCCCAGACCTTAGGGTGTGTCTGCACATTTATGTGTTTTGTGGACTCCATAGCTTAGGAGAAATCCCCACTTTATGAGGGGAACCTGTCTTACTCTACTGTGTCTGGCTGGGATGGAGTTAATTTTCTTCACAGTAGCTTATATGGTGCTATGTTTTAAATTTGTGACCAAAACAATGCTGATAACACACTAAGGTTTTAGCTGTGGCTGAGCAGTGTTTGCACAGCATTGGGGCCTTCTCTGTTTCTCACTCTGTCCCCCACACTGGATAGATTGGGGGTGCACAAGAGGTTGGGAGGGGACACAACTGGGCAGATGACCCAAACTGACTGAAGGGATAGTCTGTGCCGTGTAATATCATGCTCAGCAGAAAAAAGGGAGAGGAGGGGGCATACGGAGATTAGCCATCCCTAGCTCGGGAACTGGCTGGGCATCAGTCTATGTGTGGGAGGTGGTGAATGATTGCCTTTGAAACTTGTTTTGTTTTCTTTCTCTCTTCTTCCACTTCTCTTTCGCTTATTAAACAATTTTTATCTTGACCCACAAGTTTTCTTGCTTTTACTCTTCCTTTCTTCTTCCCCCATCCCACTGGGATTGGGGGGAGGTGAGCGCTTAGCTGCCCACTGGGGTTAACTCACAGCACTCACCACGACAAAATCTTTCATTAGTTATGTTCAGATGCAGCTGTGACCTTTACCTGTGCTGGTGTCCTGGTTTTGGCTGGGATAGAATTAATTTTCTTCCTAGGAGCTGATAGAGTGCTGTGTTTTGGGTTTAGCATGAGAATAATGTTGATAACACACTGATGTTTTGGTTGTTGCTAAGCAGTGTTTATACTAAGTCAAGGACTTTTCAGCTTCCCATACTCTGCAAGCGAGGAGGTGCACAAGAAGCTGGGAGGAAGCGTAGCCAGGACAGCTGACCCAAAGCGGCCAAAAGGATATTCCATACCATATGATGTCATGCTCAGCATATATAAAGCTGGGGGAAGAAGGAAAGGGGGAGATGTTCGGGGTTATGGCATTTTGCCTACCCAAGTAACCATTACGCATGATGGAGCCCTGCTTTCCTGGAGGTGGCTGAACATCTGCCTGCCGATGGGAAGTAGTGAATGAATTCCTTGTTTTGCTTTGCTTGCATGCGCGGCTTTTGCTTTACCTATTAAACTGTCTTTATCTCAACCCACGAGTTTCCTCATTTTTACTCTTCTGATTCTCTCCCCCATCCCACTGGGGGGATGTGGGGGGGTGAGCGAGCGGCTGTGTGGTGCTTAGTTGCCAGCTGGGGTTAAACCACGACAGCCAGTTAAGCCAGAGTAATAGATGACATTTTTGTTTAATGCTCGCCACGCTCAGTAGACTTTATATAATACGTCTTCAGTTAGTCCACTGGTTTTGAGTTAAAATTATTTATGCTTCAGGAAGATGTTAGGCAATAGCAAGACATGCTGTGCTAGTCAGCACAGCGATTCTTTCGCATCATTAACTTAGATGTCAGATTTGCATGCCTGTGTATCTCTTGGGTCTGCAAACTTGGGTGAGGTTGCTAAAGCCCGCAGCAGACATCCCAGTTATTTAAATGACTACAGTTTGGAGTTTTGGCTGGAAAACTCCAGTGCTGGAAGAGGATGGGAATTTGTGTTCTGCTGGAAATCCTGCCGCCCAGAGCGGGGAGGGGATGCCGCCTCCTGATCTGAAACAGGAAATTTCTCAGCACAGGACACGTTTGAAAGTCCTTCTAAAATGTATGTTGCAATTGGGGGTGTTTTGCTGTATTGTGGGAAAAATAATCCTTTAACGTATTGTAAATACCTTTGATTTGTAATTGTACTTTAAGTAGATTCCAAGAAAAAGTAAGGTAAATATAATTCTGGGTAAAAATTTCACCCTAAGTAGAAGCATAGCCTTCTTAAAAAAAAAAAAAAGAAAAAGCTTGAAATTCAACTATGATTTAGAAAACCAGCGGTTCATGTGTATTCCTACATGAAGAAGCTCCTGTGTAGTTGAACTGTTTTGGTATTATTCTTGGTGAAAATAATTTATCTAGCCTTCTGATGCTAAAAAGTTGAAAGCTGAAAAAGTTACGAAAATACGAGGTAGAACCATCTTTCAGCACTTGCTTTTTATTTTTTGCACTGTTGCTCTATTTTTTTCCTTTTCTTCGCCTCAATAGTGCTCATACCATACAGTGTAAAAAAGTCACGCTATGAGTATACTTGATTCATTGTCTGGAAAAGTAGTATTTTTAAAATATGTACTGTATGCACATTGCTCAATGAAGTGATGATTTAATTTGCCTGGGGTAAATGTCATAATTACTCCTCTAGCATGACTGGTCGCTGTACCTCCCCCATGTAGATGGGACCTATTTTTCTCCAGTTTAGTTTATAGCCAGGAATTTCACCTGTTCTTGGTGCCTCCCTGGAATTAGCGAGGTGATGTTTGGATTTCAGGCATCATCACAGAGCGTTTGTTTGTTTAATTAAATAAGACATAACTTCCGACAGGCCTTCTCCCAGCCAGCCTGCAGCAGTCTGGATCTGAGCTTTGCGGTTGCACCTGGTTCTTCTGCTGTTGCCTCTTCGGGGTTGTGGGCTGCTGCTCCCCCGTCTGCTTAGTGCAGATGTCGTCCTGCCCAGCGCCTCTTGCGCCTGGATGGACGAGGGAGGACAGTGGCATCCGTAGCGTGCCTCTTCATAGCTCTGTCTTCGCAATACAGTACTGGTTCTCAACTTTTCAGGTTCGTCAGGAGGAGTACTATAGAGAAAATATGTCAGTAGTATTTCTTGGTTTGTCTGTAGGTTCATACACTTAAAAATATTTAGTTTGCTCTGTTGTGAAGGGATCTTGCAGATTATGTTAGCAGGTTGTGAAGTTACAGATTGTTACTGGTTTTGTTCCAGGCCTGCTAATACCTGGATAATAAGTAAATGTGTGCATTCCTTTTTGGTGAATTGATCTTATTTAATAGTACTGAGATTTGTGAGACAAATCATACAGTTTTTTGCAGGTAATGAAAATAGCTTTTAATCGTAAAATCCATCTGTGAAGAGTGATTCTACGCAAGGCTTTAGTATTGGATTTTTCTCTTGTCTGTGGTTTTGATGTGCTGTTTCTCCACATAGATGTAGCTGTTTTTCCTCCTGTGTTTGTTTCGTTATCTAGCTGCTTGACCATGTGATTAGTTTTATGTAATGAACCTGATTTTACAATTTTAATGATGAAATATTCTTTCAATCAGTTGCAGTTGATGCCTGTTTCAACCTTTGTTTTCTTCGGGTGCTTGCTATATTCATTTTAATAACTGTTTTAAATCTGATTCGAGGTCCTCGTGCACTATTAATATACTTATATTACAGTGTTTTCATGCAGTAATCAAGTTTCAATGCAGTTTTGTATACATTGGATTATTGAATGTCTAGCCAGAGAGGCTGGACAAAAAATCCATAAAGATAAATAAAAAGCAAGTAAATGAGTTTTGTGTTTAATTAATTGAGATGTATAGCTTCATGTATTTCTCAAGCATATGAACTCTGTTCTCTCGGCTATTTCCTCTCGCATTTAATGTGTGTGAACACATTTAAATAATTTTGAATCTTAATGTTAAAAATATGGTTTAAGACTTAAAAAAATGCATACCAGTGGTAGATTAGGTTAGCTGAGGTTGATTAAAAAATAGATGGGAAGTTGAGGCATCAACAGTAAAGATGAGACTATCACCTGAGTTACATTTTACTATTCCAACTGCAGCAAACAAAAAAGATGTGCTCTTTTGTCTTCCTTTTCAAATATGCAAAAACTAAGGTGAAAATTTAAGTGGATTTTAGGGACAGAAGTGTCTCATAAATGAATGCTTTTGTCCGATTCATTTTTTTTTGCTCTTAATTAGCATGGATGCCATGGAATATGCACAGCTTATGAGACAAGATGGGAACCAGGATTTTAAAAATGGAAATTACTCGTTGGCCATCAGAAAGTATGATCAAGCCCTACATATGCTCGGTTGTTTAATGCAGTGGGTCCCGTAAGTATTCTTGAATTACAAGATGTAAACCATAAGACAAGTCTGAAATTTGTACCGTACTACAGTTACCTCAGAACTGTATTTCTTGCCCTGACACCTGATCTTCTTGTATCTTTTGTCATACTCTTTAGTGTACCAATTTTATAATTAAAGAGGAATTGCTGTTCCTGACGTATATGTGGGAGATTAGTTAGTGACTGTAGTTTGAATACTTTTATATAAGTACCAGTTATAAATTAGTGTAATTAATGCTCAAATTAATTTTCCATAAATCATGTTGGTTTCTGTTAAATTACTTCTGTTTCTTAGCTGACGTGCTGTGGATTAATCTTGCTGTGATTCTGCCATATACTGTTCATGTCTATGGCCTGTTGTTACATGGGTCATCTGATTATCTTTAAAATGATTCACGCAAGTTACTTTGTTCTTGTTATTTGGTCTTTCTTAGTATTCTCAGATTTGTTAAAAAATAATTTTTCAGCAGGAGAGTTCTTTGGGTATTTCTTTCCAAATGTTAAGTGCTTGTTTTCATCAGTTAACATCAGTTGCTAATGTTATTAATGATTAAATAGTTGAGTATTATGTTAACTATTAAATATTTATTACTACCATGTATTGACACTGCTGTTAACCTAATTTAACACCAGCCATTCGTTTATTTTGACTATTAGCCATTTAGACTAAGTAGTAGAATAAGTCTGGAGCATATGCAGGGAGTAGGACCGAGCAAGGACAGAGTCGAGCAGGCTACCTCCAGCACCTGCCCCTCGCAGGCAGTGGGGCTTCGTCATACCGCAGGATGAGGCTCCTGAGCGGTAAGGCTCTCCTTTCCCCTTGCTGTAGGTTGCCTCGTCAGGATTTGCTTGCATGCATGAGTGTGCTCTCAACACATTCAGTGTAGTTGAAACAACTTTCTTGAGTGTAAATTAGTAGATGAAGGGTGCAGCTCCGTGGCACGTACTGTTTGTTTGAGCGCAGGCAAGGCAGGCTTTCCAGGCTCCCCAGTACCCCGTGGACTGTCGTCCTGTCATTTGTGTGCAGCTCTTTCCAGAAGCTCTCTTGGATCCAGCAGATGCTTTACATACTTTAGTATATTCTGTTCTCTAAAATACATTTCTTTATTTCTTAGCTGGTGTGAATGTGGATAATTCTGTTGACTTCATCAACAGTAAAATGCGTTTAGGTTGTTTTTTGGTGACCAAAATGTGTTTAGCATTCTTTCCATCTAGTAGCTTCCATTTGTGTGTCTGTTTGCTCCCATTCTTGGCCACTGGCTTTCACTGAGCCATATCTAGGTGTGTCGAGATGGTCTAAACTCTTTCCTCATACTGCATTAGTCCAGCGGGTTGGCCTTCTGCTTCAGAAGAGACAAGGGTATCACTAAGGGTATCACTAAGGTGTCATTTAGGATGTCGCCAAGAGATTTTATAGCTGATGTTCAAATGGTCTTTGTTTTCTACAACTCCATTTTTACCTTTAATTTTGTTAGGTGGGCGATACGTAGACTTTTTTCTTTTTTTTCTTGTTGCTAACTGTAAAGTATGATGCATCCTTTTTCAAGCAAATAAACAGTTATGCTAAAAACGTATTTTTAGGTGTTCCAGGGACATAGCTGTGTTACACTGCAACAAATCAACTGCCTTGTACAATCTCGGTAAATGGAGAGAAGCAGTGTTTTCAGCCTACCAGAGCTTACACTGGGATCCGGAGTATGTTAAGGTATTCAGATGTTTAAGCTGGCAGTTTTTGCATGCCTTACTTTTTAAAATAAGTGTCAATATCTGCTTTTTATTGTGTTTTAGTTTTGAGGTGTGATAAGCAAATGTAGCATAAAATTCCAGAATCAGTGTCTGACTCTGTGCATGAGCATCAGAATTACTACTGTAATAGTACTTTTAATAAAATGAAGCAGCTCACTTTTGCATGAGGAGATGCTAGTTCTTTCTGGGTCCCAACAAAAGAGGCACCAATGCTTTCAAGAAAGATAACTATTTTATTAATATCCCAGGCAAGGTGATAGCAAGTAATAAAGTCTTCTGTGCCCTTGTGATGCTGGAGACCCGGGGATGAGGCAGCACTGGCCAGGTCTCTGATCAGGCCACGGCACGCTGCGCAGATCCCATCTGTGGTGAGGTTCACCAGCTCTGTGTTCACTTGTGGTCTTACAGAGCCTGGCTCACGGTACAGGTTCATCAGTCACTGACAGCAGTCAGGTCTGGGACGGGGACTTAGCTTTGAAGGCTCTCTTGGGCAGTGTGCCCTAATATTCTTTGCGTGTTAATAAGCCTGCAGTTCCTGGGAACAGTACGTGGTGATCAAGATTATACTGTATTCCCAGTGGACAGAACAATACACTACACATACGCTTGTGATTAAGTACACATTGATTAAGTACACATTCACTCAAATACTCATCTGTTAGGAATAAGTAGCAGTTGTACAGTATTTATGATACGGAGGCATACATTTGGATTGGCTTTTACGTACAATAAATACTCACTAACCACTACAGACTCCCAGAGACTTTAGTAGAAGGTGTTTGATTTAGATATGGTAAAATTGCATGCAAATATCAATTTAACTTGCACTGTATTGCAGCATGCCAGTTATCTGATTTGAACAAATTGACTTCATTGTGACTCTGAGCCAGTACAACCTAGTTCAGTGGTGAATATAAACAAGTTCAGGTGCCGTTGGCTGAAGAATATATGCATTGTGGTAAATATTGCACAATGCAGTGACATGGGCACATAAACATATGTGCTGGACCTTGTGACAAAAAAACCCACCCTGTCCAGAGGAGGTTAAAATATAGTTGCTAACAGTATGTCTTTCATCCTGTAGTTATTTTCCAAGTTTTGTATTCCAGGATTTGTCACACTTTCATAGTATCGGTGATGACATCAGCATATTGTGAATTTCAAGGGATGTTTATTGCACTTTTTTTGGATCTGCGAGTAAGAAGCTGTAAAAATAGTACTACGTGTCATTTTTATAGCATAATTAGAGAATTTAGGAAAAAATGATAATATTTTGTTTTGTAGTAAAGATCTCTGAATATTTTCCCAACAATGGTCTTTTTTGTTCTCCTTTTTTCCTCAGGCTTATTACAGAGCTGGCCACTCATTGACCATGTTATCAGACTCTTATGAGGCGATTTCTATGTTTCATAAAGGTTTGAGTCTCCTGAATGCTTCTGCAGATCGAACTCAAGTTGCTGATTTTGTAGCAGGAATCTTCATAAGTGTCAACGGTAAACTCAAATTAAGAGATTAATTTTTCTCAGAGCCTTTCAGTAGCGATGACCACACAAGTCCTTGGTAGGGCATCCTTCATGAGATCGTTCATTTGGTCCTTAGTGCCACAGGTCTGTTTGAGGATTCTGAATATGTTGAGTGGTCTAATCAAAAGGATGTGGTGAACTTGGTCCAGTTTGTATACAGCAGATGCCAACAATCCCAAAACATTGTGCAGGGGAGTGTGTTGTCTCACAAGAACACATCAATTGTGGTATAGTTAGAAAAGGTCAAAATTGAGAGTCAGGGAGACAAGGTTGGAGATTTGGAGCTCTAGACCCCTAAGGCTTTAGTGTTTTTTGTCCAAACCACTCTGCTTTTCTTTTAGCTAAGTAGGTTTGAAAATAATTAGAAGATACTCAGCTTAAACTTGAGTTTACAGTGCAGTGTATTCCGGTGTGGAGGACTTTCCCTCAGCTAGTAATGGGCAGCAATGAAAAGAGGGAATTTGGCCTTTCTGTGGCATTGTGTAGCTTTTTTTGAGCAATGTCGACCCTATGTCTCCCTGCCCTCTCCACAGTCTCTCCTCCTCAACTTGCTTTTTTTGTCCAGTTCACAGGCTTTGACTGATGGGGCCTGCAGGTGTGCCAGGAGATTTCAGGTTGTGCCCCTGCTGCATTTACTTGAACTTATAGCCCCGTGTTAAGGACTTTGATGAGCTTTAGCAGCGTCCACACAAGTGGAAGAACCACCATGAGATTCATAATGCCTTGGGGCTTAGACGTGTTTCTTGAGGGCAGGGGTTAATTTTTTTTCCCCTTGTTTAGTGAAGACTGGCCGCTGATAACAAGGTGCTGTATCAGTTGGGTTACTGGGGATATTTAAGCCCTCATTTGGCATTCTCCTGGGTATTAATCAGTGCTAAAATTGTCACTGGGTAATGAAGTAATTTAGTTAAGACCCCAACTTTAAAAATGCTGTGTGTACTGAATGGTTTTCTTGATGGCTTATTCTTGCAGATGAACGAGTCTTTCCACCAACTTTTCCCCCTGCATATGAGTATATTTTCAGCGCAAGGTTTGACGCACTGATTTGGCAAGCGGTGATAGAAAGATTGGCCCAGAAGGGGAAGTGGCGGGTAAGTCTGTCGCTGCGTTACGTACTGCTGCGCGGCAGGCGACAATGTCTTACCTCTTCAGGGTAAGCTCGGGTTACCTTTAAAATCCAAAACAGTGGATATTTATTGTTCCCTGCTTCAAACGTCTTGATTTTTAAGACTTGAAAAATACTTTTAGTGATAAATAATTTCTGAAATTCATTTCTCAAAGGGATATAATGAACTTGAAATCCCGCTTGTCTCTTGCTGTTGTCTGTTATAATTACGGTGCCATCTGGTGTCATTATTTTTGAAAGAAATTAGAGGGAAAAAACACATTTATTTGTGGTCCCTTTTACTTTCCCTTCTGTATGACAAGCTGGACTTTTGAAACTGTCTGTGAAAGACCCACAAATAAAGGAGCATCTCAGTGGAAGTACGTGGTTATTAAACAAAACCAGAGCATTTAGAAAAATCAGAAGGTGAATCACCTGAAATTATTTTAATACTCTTTTCTATGGTGACTGTATAAAAAATTGATCATTGTCACAATTACTTGGGTGTCGGTGGCGAGGTGCTGGCGGTGGGGGCTGCAGGGGCCGGGGAGGGGCCGGGGCTGCCCCGTGCCGGACGCGGCTGGTTCCAGCGGACCCACTGCAGGGCACAGCTGAGCCCCTCAGCCAAGCGGGTGGCCCCTTGGGGAAAGCACATTTTAGAAAAGGCGAAACGCTGCCTGGCAGAGTGAGGGGAAAAAGTGAGAAACAGCCCTGCAAGCACCAGGGTTGGAGAAGGAGAGGAAGGAGGGGGAGCAGGTGTTGCCTTGTGGCCTGTGGATACACCATGCAGGAGCAGGCTCCTGACAGGAACCGCAGCCCATGGAGGACCCACGCTAGAGCAGGAGAGAAGCATAAGGAGGAGGGAACAACTGAGAGGGATTACTATGGACTGACTGCAGCCCCACATTCCCCATCCAACCGCCTGGCCATGGGCACGGCCATCTTTCACTAGATCAGGTTGCTTAAAGCCCTGTCCAACCTGACCTTGAACACTTCCAATGATGGGGCATCCACATCTTCTCTGGGCAACCTGTTCCAGTGTATCACCACCCGTATCGTAAAAAATTTCTTCCTTACATCCAATTTAAAGCTACCCTCTTTCAGGTTAAAACCGTTGCCCCTTGTCCTGTTACTACGGGCCTTGTTAAAAAGTCTCTCTTATAAGCCCCCTTTAAGTATTGAAAGGCCACAATAAGGTCTCTCTGGAGCCTTCTTTTCTCCAGGCTGAACAACCCCGACTCTCAGCCTTTCCTCATAGGAGAGGTGTTCCATCCCTCTGATAATTTTCGTGGCCCTCCTCTGGACCCGCTCCAACAAGTCCATGTCTTTCTTGTACTGGGGACCCCAGAGCTGGATGCAGTACTCCCGGTGGGGTCTCACCAGAGCAGAGTAGAGGGGGAGAATCACTTCCCTCGACCTGCTGGCCACGCTTCTTTTTAGGCAGCCCCGGGTGCGATTGGCTTTCTGGACTAGAAGCGCACATTGCCGGCTCATATCCAATTTTTCATCCACCAGTATCCCCAAGTCCTTCTCGGCAGGGCTGCTCTCAATCCCTTCATCCTCCAGTCTGTATTGATACTGGGGATTGCCCTGACCCAGGTGCAGGACCTTGCACTTGGCCTTGTTGAACTTTAGGAGGTTCGCATGGGCCCGCTCCTCGAGCCTGTCAAGGTCCTTCTGGATGGCATCCTGTCCGTCAAGCGTATCAACTGCATCACTCAGCTTGGTGCCATCTGCAAACTTGCTGAGTGATTGAGCGCACCACACAATCCCACTGCCTATGTCGTGGATGAAGATATTAAATAGTACTGGTCCCAGTATGGACCCCTGATGGACACCACTCATTACTGGTTTCCACTTGGACACTGAGGCACTGACTATAACTCTTTGGATGCAGCCATCCAGCCAATTCCTTATGCATCCAACAGTCCATCCATCAAACCCATATGTCTCCAATTTAGAGCTAAGAATGTTGTGGGGCAACTGTATCGAAGGCCTTACAGAAGTCCAGGTTGGTGACATCCTTAGTTCTTCCCTTGTCCTCTGGTGAAGCTAGGTGGGTTTTCAAGGAGCAGGGTAAAGTTTTTAGGGAAACTGAGAAGACAGAAGAAGATACAGTATGCATTTCTTGCTTTCTGCTCAGGATGTTGGTGTAGCTGGGGAGTCTCATCCCCATGAATGCAAAGGTCTATTCCTAAAGTGAAGGGTCACTTCCAAGGTGTATTGGAGAGACTTTTAGGGCCTGACCTTTCTACATGGTTTTTATTTCTGAGGAAACTTTCATCAGTCGTAGCTTCCCACAGTCCGCTCTATATTACATTAATTCAGTTGATAAATGGAAAGGGAGATTCAGTAATCTCTTACCATCTTAAAAAAGATCTGAAATGTTGTTACCCCTCGTTTGCTTTTCTACAAGATTTGATGAGGCAGTGAAAAACAAAGTTTCTAAGTGTGCTTATAAGATCACTAATATTTTTTTTTCCAGTCTTGTCTGTTGTTGTTGTCCGAGAAGAAAGAGTTGCCCACCAATCTCAGAGTCAACCAGTTATCACTGAAGAATCTCTTTGAGGTAAAGTAGCATCCTTTTTTTTTCTTGTGTCTATTTGTTTTATTCCTGTTCCTTTAGTGAGAGATTTTCCATCTTGTGTGCAAGGCTAAAACAGACCAAAGAAAAGCAGAATGGAAAATAATACATGGACTTTGTATGATTATATTAAATAATCTATTTTGTCCCTTTTCATTTGAATGTTAAAAAATCCTTAATTTGCATAACTTCTGTATGTAATTTAATGTTTCCTTTAATTTGCTCAAAAGAAATCATCTTCCTCTCAAGTACAGCAAGCAATTCATATCATGCTTGGAACCTGAGAATTTAATGCTGAAAAATGTCTGACATCAGTTAAGTTGGATATGTTTTCCAACCAGGACAATTTACGATATCCCTGGTATAGGGTATTATTATACTTGGCTAGCCTGTCTCTGGACTGCTTCATGGTGCCGAGTATGATTACAGGGAGTTGAGCTGGGTGCAGTGTTGGAATTTTCCCTTCCCTCAACGCCCCAAATTTTTGGTAGGTTGCTTTATACCTAGGCAGCAACTGCTAAACTTTCTCCCTGAAGGCTTTGACACTTTCCAAATGACTTAGAGGATTTTGGCAAGATGGAAACATGTAGTCGTAGACCAAGTAGCCACAATTCCTAATGCCTTTCACTGAGATGATGGCATCTGCAGACAGCAGAATTTGATCTTTACGTTGCTCTTCTGAAACTTGCTCTTTTCTTTATCTTGTGATTCCTCATGTTCTGCAGCATTTGAGAACCTCCCAAGCTTTCTCTGCTGGCAGGATAAAATAAAATCTTCCAGCTGTCATAAACTGCCAGGCTCACGCACACTTTGACCGCTGCTGGCTGGCTGTGCCTGCCCGGTGCATGCGCTGTGCCGTGCACGCTGGTACACCCCAGAGGCTCTGCCCACGTTGCTCTGTGAACTAGATGGCCTTGTAAGGCTCGTTGCTGCTTGCCTCTGCCTTTGTGCATGGGTATCCCACCAAAACGCTTTGGATGTATGAAGGGGTGTGCAGCCATTGCTTCTGGCCCCTTGGGAACCAGGATGTAGCCGGAGGCCAACTGTGAGCCAGGAGCTGCTGGGAGTTCACCAGCTCTGCCACACAGCAACAGCCGGAGTCCGTAGCAGTAACATACCAACTTTCTAAAGGCATCTCACGGTGTACGTGTCTGTTACCACGCAGTGGATGCCCAGCCTGTTTCAACTGCAGTTAAGTAAAGCATTTCTTATGGACCATTAAAAAATTCTTCTCTGTATGCGGTTTTTTGGTTTTATCCTTCCATTTCTTTGTGTGTGTAAGTTAATTAACTACAGTTCTGCTGTATGTAACCTACTTTTAAAAGATATGGTTACACATTCATTGAGAAATTCCATTAGGCTTTATGCTGAAGTATACTAGATTTCCTACAGCACTGTGGTTTTCCTGACGGAAGCTTTAGAAGATGTTAACTGTAGGCTACACAGCACATTTGCTTAGCAATTACTGGCTGGCAAATTAACAGTTTAGGGCATATTGATAGAATATGCCAGAATTTGCCATTTGGCTGTTACAGTGCTTGTGGTACTTTTGTCATAATAATTTCAAGTTGGGGCTTTTTCCATAAATGTATTTCAGTTAGGTGGCTGACAGAGTGAGCGGGAGTAATTCTGAAAAAGGTAACGCAAAGGAAATAAATCTACATCTGTTCATAGGCTTGTTTATAGTGATAGCAGAAGAATTAGTGAATGAATATATGGAAGCATGCCTTGGTTAGCTATCGTTAGGCAGGTATGCTGTGTTAGTGCCAGCGGAGTAGCCCATATAGGGCTGTATGCTACCTGCCATCACCCCTCGTGTGCTTGCTCAGTTTTTTGCAGGAATGGAGGGTGGGTCCGTGTTCGGTCCTGGAGCAGCCAGGCCCGTGGCCAGACAGCAGCAGGGCTGTGGTGCTAGAGCAGCATAGCTGTGGTGGAGACAAGGCATGAGAGCCTCGGATTAAAGCAGCTTCCAAGCAAAGGTGCCCACTGCCACTGCTGTGGTTTGCAGCTCTTAGCAGCACCCTGGCCTGGGGCACAGCAGCAAAGCAGGCCTGCAAGGGGTGAACATGCTTCTCGCACTGACAGTAAAGCATGGCAGTGCAGTAAAGGACACATGTAGGGTGTCTTAGCAAAAAATCTTCCTTCCTAGGCAAGCAAATCAAAATGCCTCATTGAGAGAGGAGGATAAAAGTGGGTTGCCTTTGCAAAATAGTATGCCCTTCATTGCTGAATTGGCCCCACCAGTCTTAGCTATTCTAGTGGCTTTGTTGTACATGTGGAAGACTGAAAGAATCAAGATGAAAGATCCCTAAGCACTGCTTCTCTTTTGCAAAAATTAGAAAATGTGGCTTTCTGACAACTCAGACTTCCCCTGCTGCCACTACATGCTCCCTGTATTTTGTTGTATTTTGATTTTGTAACTGTGCACAAACAGTAATTCTTGCCAGTCAAAATTTGGCATGAGGTGTTAGAAAAAGAGATTTATTTGTGGATGTTGGAAGCATGTGTGAAGACTGCTATTTAAAAAGATGACTGGCACAAATGGAGAAATTATGTCTGAACACTGTTTCCGAGCACCCCCTCATGTCCTGATCCTTCTGGCATATTGTCTCAATTTCCATCTGAGCTTCCTCTGCCCACCTCCAGAGTTCCCCATATTGCTGTACCCCTTGTAAACTGTGCTTCGTGTTCATTAAGTCCTTGCTGGAACATCCTTTTGCAGCTCAACCGCCTTCTGCTCGGGCTGTGTGCTTTCAATCTTGGTCTGTAAACTTCCCTGTAAATTCCATACTTCTATCAGATCACCTTCTAGGAATTTATCTGGCCAAAAATCTGTCTCCTAAGGCCTTTTCTTTGTGTGAACAGTCATATTACCATTGTCGTCTTAATAACGCCAGATGCTTCTGAGCTGGGTGAGAGTAGGGCTTTGCCCTGCTCTCCATCCATGGGGTTCCTGAGCTGTAAAAGGACTGGTTACCTGAGTTCCCTTCCCCCAGTCTCTAACTCCCTTTTCCCAGTTTCAAGTATTTCTTGCTTTGGGGTAACTGCCCGCATAAGCTGCCTCATCCAAGCTTAAAAGGCACAATATCCGGTTACAGCAATATTTGCACTGAGATACAGTAACATTTAATAGACAAGTGTAAGGCAGAAAGTTGCAGTCAATTACAGAGAAGAAAATATAGAAATACATGTTATAAAATAGACGTCAGGTTCAGTGCTCTTCAGGGCAGGACAAGATTCTTTTAAGATTCATTAACATCTCATAGGAGAAAAGTATTTGTTTTGAGCTTCTACTGGAATTGTTACACATATAATAAATGTTTCATTTTACAGTGGATATGGCTTGATTGTTATTGTTCTGCTGGTTCTTGTCATAAAAAACATGGAAATAGGGTTAAAAAAGAAATGCCTTTTATGTATGTAAAATAATGTGTTGTAATTGTTCTCTTTGTTATCAGACTTCTGAGTTGTATGGACATGGTGAGAAGATGCAAGAAGTAGCGGAGTTAGTCAAGTGGCTAATTTCCATTGGGGCGAAAGTTGAAACCATTGGAGTGTATCTGCTTCATGCTGTTATCAGACTCTGTATCAAAGCAAGTGAGTGACATCTGCACGTAAAATAAAACAAGGGTGGGCTTCATCAGAGAACGGACAGCTAGAGCTTTTCTAAATTTTTTTTTAAACTAATGAGATCAGATCATCTAGGTATAACCTTGCATGTGCCAATAAGGCACTATTTTAAAAATGTTGTAAACACTCTCTTTTATCATCTGTGCCCAATAGTGGTACAAACCTAATAATGGTTGTTCTCTTCCATGGTTTGAAGCGAAGTGTGATTGATGTGGGTCTTTCAGGACCAGCTTTGATGAAAATAAAGTATTTCTTCCTGTGACCTCAGTGGAGCAACAGTTTCTATACGTGCTAAAGAGTCAACCTCAGAGTTGCACATGCTGCAAGTCAGCAAGAACGTAGCACCATGTCTCCCACAATGCAGCTGGCGCTTACCATGATTTCATTTACATATTTCTTCCCTCTCCTACTCCCTGTGTTCGAGGAAGGGTTTCATACAGATGCATCTTGCCACTCCACAGGGGAAAAAAACAGGATCTGTTTCTGCTGTATCTCTGTTTACCATTTATAACAAGTGGGTTTTTTTGATCATTTCAGGAAAGAACCATCTCTTCAGGTGGTTACTGACTCAGAGGCCAGACTTGAAGGATAGGATCAACCAGCAAGACAGAGATGGATGCACCCTACTGCATATTGTGGCATCTTCCAGTGAATATTCTCAGAAACGCAGTAAATACAATTTTTTTTGTGTGTGTGTGGTGTTTTGTTTTCATACGGAAAAATGAATAATGGAAAAAAATTTCAGACCCCGGTGTTTACTATTTCATGCTAAGGAAGAAAATGAGAAAGTCCTGTTATCTGAATATAGACTTTGTAATGGTAACTAATATTTAAACATTTCAACAATTCCCTTTTAAAATTGTATACCTGATTTGTGACCATTTTCTTTGCTCTTTGGTTTGACTGGTTATGATTTTCCCACAAGTATGCTGCAGTTTTTAGAATCGTAGACGTTACCTTTTAAAGTTTGGTGTGCCCTTAAAATCATATTAGACCACCTGGAGACCTATCCTGTTCTTTTAAATAGGCAAAGATTCAAAACCTAAGTAGCAGTGTACCTTGACAGAGGAGGAAAATGAAATGCTTTCCTTCACGTTTTCTGTGGGAATTCTTTTATGTTAATTTAGCCTGGCTTTTTTTCTTGTATTTCTTACTCTGCCCACTAAGTGGCAATAGGAAATAAGCATCAATGCCAAGATAACAGCAGACTTTTAGTTCATTAAATGTGATGACGTTCTGGTGGTTCTCGTTAATAGTATAAATGAAATGAGCACAACCTATATCTAAGTAATTTCATTTTCTGGAAAGGTGTACCACATCTTTTGCAGCAGTTCCATCTGTTGCTAAATGACTCTCACATCTCCAGAAGAGACTGTGTATATATATATTTATTTATTTATTTATTAAAGTTTATTTATTTATAATTATATAGTATATATATTATAGAAAGAGTATCTATTTTATAGGTATTTATTTATTTAAGTTTATTTATATTTATGTAGTATATATTATCTATAAAGTATATATTACCTATAAAGTATATTTTTATATATTTCTTTAATAAAATTTATTTATTTATATTTATATAGTATGTATTATATAGAGAGCATATTTATAAATATCTATAATTATATATAAAAAAATAAACCCTTGCACCCATCTGTTAACGAAAAATGATCCCTAAAATAGCTTGAATGGTAAGGCTTAGACAAAGAAGGCAAGATGTTTGTGTAAGCCTGCATCATTTTTTTCCTCATCTAGGTTTTGCCTTTGGCACATGCAGTAACAGAGGCTGTGTGCTGTGGTGGTGTGCCTGGGGGAAGTGTGGTGGTCTAACGCTTGTTTGCTCACCATCGTTCAGTCTTCTCCTGCGTGACTTGGTGGTGTGGTGCCCCTGCACTCTCCCAGTTGTTCTGAGAGTATGGCTTATAGCAAATGTGCCTCTTTGAGGCAAGAGGGGTACAAGTAGCTGCTTGCAGGGCTGTAAAGTTTCCCCTGGTAGTGCAGTGTGTCATACTAAGAAGGGAGCACGTCATCTTCCAGAATATTAGATACTCTGTCAAGGCTTTAATTCACCATTATATTTGTTGTGTTTATGCGTGATCTGTAATACTTGTTGTAAAATGCCATAGAGGATAGTAGTAAGTGATGGTACCTACCGTTAGTCAAACTAGACATCTTTGTTATAAGGCCTATTACCAAGAAAATAGTGTGTTTTATGTTGCATAGGAAAGAAACTCAGTGCCTAGCTGTGTATATTCATGCCTGAATATGTGAAATATTCTGGTTTATTGAGTCACCTTCCAAACAGTAGCAAAATCCCTTGTTTCGTTTTTTTTTATGTACAGAGCAGTTTGCGTAGGGCCTGGGGAACGGGGTTGGGGCATAAGGGAGGAAGTGAATTCCACATACTGCCTCTGGCTGGTGAGATGGTCATGAGGCACCCAGTCACTTTGTATTTCTGTGCTCCCATTTCCCAATTAATAATAATGAAGATAGAGTTGTGGGGTTTTTTTGAAGGGGTTTCTTTTGGGGAAAATTACCTAGCAATACCTCATTATTATGACACTGGAAAAATTTAGATTTTTTTTTTTCTTTAAATTAAAATTATGCTACAAATTGTGCCAGGAAATTAAAAATACGAAGGAAAACAGAACAAAACCCAGGAACAATGAGAATTATTCTTCCTTTAATGTTTATTCATGTAATGTTTTAGGCCAAACAGAAGATGTGATTATGCTCCTGAATTTTGGGGTTGATCCCACTGTTCCAGATGCACGGTCAAGATATGTCGTAGATATCTTGAAAAAGAACAAAAACTTCGATGCTGTAAAAGCAGTCAGCAATCACATTGAGAAACATGCTTCCTCTGAGAAACAGACAGGTACTACATGGACTGTGTGCTTTTCCTGTTTTAAAATTATGTCCTTTAGACAGAAAATTGTTTTATTTGTAATTGGTACTAGTAGGTGTTTTTTATGTAACTTTTCCTATGAGTTGTCACCCTGATCTCCTGTCAGTCAATGATGAACGTTTTGTCCATGCCTGAAGGTGACTGCTGTCCAACTGATGTTCTTAGTACATCATGCAATTAGTAACTACAAATTGCTCTAAGTTACTCTAAGCCACTGCTTTTTTTTTTTTCCCACTCTTAACATGAGCCCCCCCCCCAGCCATAGAAACTGCTTCTTTTGATGCTTTTTTCAGTTTTAACCTTTTACCTTCACTTTAGTTTTTGGAAAATGAAACATTTTCTTGAAGTATTGGTGGCATATTTAAAATGCTTTTAATAACGAAAAATATTGACAAAAAAAGGGAAGTTCTGAAATGCTGAAAATGTGAGTGAAAAGCTGTTGACATTTTTAAAAACAAAATAACATTTTAGTAAGAGCTCTTTATTCACAAAGTTTTAGCCATTTTTGATCTATGTCCGTGATATGCAGCTAAAACTCCTCTATTAATTGGAAAATTTTAACCTCTGCACATGTTAAGAGAAAAGAGTAGCAGAGCAGACTATCAGACTAAAACTACAAGAGCCTCTCATAACCAAAGCAGGGGAGCTAAAATTGAGTTACACTCTTGGAGTATGGGGAAAATTCAAAGAACGTTTTAAAAATTATTAATGATATTTCTAGGCAGTTTGCAAAGGACCTGTTGTCATACAGGAAGACACAAATCTTAATTGTCCCAGTGCTAATACGAAATTTCATGAACTGGGCTGATAAACTGGTTTCAAGTCTGCTTTTTTATAATAGCCTGTCAGTTCTGAAAAGGATTGTGACTTGTCTATTTTTTTTATAATTTTCCATTCTGGAAACTAATGTATCAAGTGTGATTGCCCAAATAATGGAAATTTCCTCTTCCACGCCAATAAATGAGAATGAGAAAACATACAAATTGTACAATACCACGCCGGTGTGACAGTATCGAGACCAACTAACCCTCATATAGTTTCTTGTCTGCCCTAACAAATGGAGCAAGCCTGATCTGCATGTACTGCAGTATGGTCGGAGAGGTGCTAGTTGGGGCGGGAGGTGGGGAGCTGTCCACCTTCAGGGCATTTCCAGCAGAGGATCCAGTCGTAAGAGGCCATTTGGAGAAGCTCTTGTGAGTATCCACATGAGAACTGACGGATTGGCCGGTGAGGCAAGATGTTCCTGCAGGACCCTGAGGTTCAGAAACTCAGCAGGTAGATTCTGCAGCTGATCTTTTCAAGCCATGGTTTAGACTGCTGTTTAAAAATAAGTCCCAAGCGTGGACATTGTTCATCTTGAAAGCATTTCTTCAGTACAGTCTTTCTGAGATGGTTTGGTGCCTGATCTGGTTGTTTTCCTTGGCACTAACCAACCAGAACTTTAAGGTAACACCTGTATTAGCATTATTACTGTATTAGCCCAAAGCATAAACTTTCCAAACCAGAACTTGCTCATGTCGTGCAGGTCTCAAAGCACAGATGGAGCAAAAGACTGCACAGGCAAATCAAACTTTGCAAAAAGCAAAGTTGTTAAGCTACAGCCCCGGTTTTATGTGTGTTTTGCATATAAGTTTGCTGGAAAGCAGCGGGTTTCATTGCACTTCCATCTTTTGGCTACTGGCAAGCAGATTCCCGCAGTTCCTCTTTCTTTACTGTAGAGATCTCCTGCCCTGCTCTGGAGAAGGTCTTAGCCCAGTGGTTCTCAGTTAGGAGGTTAACACCAATCCCCCTGTGGTGTTAATTGTTTTGGTTGGTGTTCCAGGTAGCTTAGTCTGTCTTTTGTGGTCAATTTTTTTTTTTTTTTTGCCAATGCACAGCCCCCAAGAGTTTTCTAGGCTTAGTGCAAAATGAGAGGCTGGAGAATAAGCCACTGCTTTACACGTAACAGTCTGAGGTTAATCCTGGTTGCTAAAAAGATGACCAACCTTGTCTGTCTCTTTGTCCTAAGGGATAAAGCTACTGTTTTGTTTGGTCTTTGATGTACTTGAATACCTCAAAACTTTTAGGAAAGTCAGGCCAAGTCTTTCAGTTTTCATTTAAGGGCATTTATTAGGACATAATTTAAAATCTGCCATTGCCCATTATCTAAGTATCTCTTAAACTTGTAGGTATGATTTTGGTGTGCTGGGTCGTTTTTTGTTTTTTCTTTTAAGAGGACAAATTATTTTATGGCTGTATTTCTTAAATGCCGCTGAGGAATCAGACAAGCTCAGGAAACGTGATTAAAACTATGCTGAAAACATTACTGGTTTTAGTCCTCTACTCTAAAAATTCTGAACAATGATATCACTGCGAGCCAGCAGTGTCCTGCCTGCATGCGGATCAACTTGTGAACTATTACAATTTTCAGCTTAGTGTATTATGCTAAAGAGTGTGTTTGATGAGTGTATCAAATATCCGTTGATATTGATACACAGGGCTGGCTTTGGCAGTAAGAGTTTCATCCATCTGATTTTAACCTGCCACTAGACATTTCTCAGAGCCCTGAGATGTAACGTATTACAGTCCTGCCCTGAAAACATGCCAGCAAGGAACTGGATTTTCAATTTCTGTAATGTTTTGCAGGGGGGAATGAAAGCAGAGCCATAGCTGATACAGATTCTCTCCTGGATGTTCTTGAACAGTTCGTCCAGTTCTACAAGTTTGAAAATGAAGCACATCATAAAAATGTATTGAAAGAAGATGCAGTTAAGCAATTTCTGAAACTGCTGTCTTCTGTGAAAGGTACAGCAAGTTCCCATTTTTCCCCTTCACAAAACTTAATTGCTGTGAAAAATGTGTTTGATGCTAACATACGGTTTTTGTTCTCTTACCCTTCCTTCCCTTCCCTGTTTCTGCAACTGATATTACTGCAACAATGTGCTTTTACTTATTTTTACTGTTGTGTTTTGCACATAGCACCATCAGAATATGTGCAAAATTTCAGTATGATGAGTCAAAATGTTCAAACTTACCTGGCTGTCAGCACCAGGACAAAAAGATGCAAGTGTTGCATTTTGCTGTTCTGTACTTTGAATTTAATGAGTTCGTTATTCTGAAATTAGTTTACAATGAGATTGATTTTATTATGTGGTTTGAGTTAGTTATGTTGTCTTGACTGTCTTGCAGAAATCCCTGAAGGGGTGGTTTGCAACATCTCCCATGCCTGTGCTAACAGCTTCATAAAACAGTTGCTGGAGAAGCAAATGTGGCATAAAGTTTTGCTGCTGCTAACAGGGAAGGCCAGTGGGGAAAACACGTCAGGTGGAGGACTCTTCAAAAACTGCAATCTTTCAGATGTTGACATTGGCAACGTTATCCAACGGTGTGACAGATCGGATAAGCAAGTGCACCTCATAAGATGCTTGATTGAACGAGGAGGTGAAAAACTGTGCAATATTAATGTGTTATAATAGATCCTATATTTTATTTGGCATGTTTGGAGCAGCGTAGTTTCAGAATACCAATGCATGTTTTTTGTGGCGCTCTGTAAGCGCAGCAGCTCATTGGAGTGCAGTCCATTGGCTGCATCCGCTGCGTGCGACATGGGGAAGCTAGTAAGGCTACATGGGATGGAAGATGTTTTTCAAATGAAATTTGCCTGTCAGGGTTGGTAAAAGGTAAAAGGCCAAAGATTGTTGCTCCTTTGCTTGTAGTTTCTTCGGGTTTTAATTTCTCTGTCTGCAGCCACAATATTATCCTGACAGAAATTGTAAGCCACAGTCTTTGGGTTCAGTCTGTTGTTATGTTACAAGTAATCGGCTACTTCAGTGATTTCAAAGGCATTACCAGATGCCCCCTTTTTTTTTTTAGCTAGTGTGGACATCATACTTTTTCTTGTTTTGAATGAGGTTTATATCCTAGGATTACTCTAGCATTTTTAATTTCATCTTATAACTTGATGTTAGCTATAAATTATGGACACACAGTCCTGCTGCAGCCTTGTGAGTGCCAGAGGTGCAAGGAGGCTTCTTGTTTCGGTCAGTGACTGACTGACTTGAAGAAGATACGTTCTGGCCTTTCTGTCTTCCTATCACAACAATGGGAAATCAGAGGAGATTCTGAAGATTTTCTTAGTCAATAGCTCTTTAACACATACACGTAAAAAGCTGACCAAAAAAATAATGTCACCTGCTCAGCAATCAGCACGTACCTTCATCGGTTTAGAACTTTCTGTAGTTTGCAGATCTGGCGTATCAGATTTAACCCCTGATATTTTCACATTTTTCACACAGCTCTGCCAGATGGAATTGGAACCAACTCTGAAATACCACTGCAAATATGCCTCAAAAAGAATTATTTCGAACTGGTATATTTGCTGCTGACCAAAGGTGCAGATCCTCAGAATGTCTCCATTGCACAAGGAGATACTCCTTTGCATGCTGCAGTTTCCATCTGTTTAAATAATAGAGGTAAGGCTTTTGTGTGCCCAGGCCTAGGGGACACAAAGTGCTCTCGCAAATGTGCACCATTCGTTTTCACAGCAACTGTTGAAAACATCCCTATTTCTTACTTGTCCGGCCCACTGCCCCTTCTGCTGCTGTTTACTGATGTGACAGCAGAGGCAGCAGATCAGGATTTTTGACTGTGTCTCAGCCCCCAAAGTTTGCAGGCCGGAGGATACGCACCAGTCTTTGTTACGCTGATGTGTTCTGCTTTCTGGTTGCAGTGGCTGGGACTACGAGGAGAGTTAATGGCAGCTCAGGTGACCAGGGGAATCAAGCAGCTGTAATGTCTCTGTCAGTTACTGTACATATTCTTGTTTAATCAAGCTGATTTAGAAAGGAAGGCTCCTCTTTGAAACCCTGTAAAACGTGTACTAGGTGGGAATGAAGTAAACAGGAAGGATCTAGGAAGAAACAAAAGTAAAGGCAGAGCAATGGCAGCAGACTTTGAAAGAAATCCTACAGTGACATCTGAAATCTGTTTCCCAGTTTTTGTTCAGTCATCAATCAAGCAAAGTTTTGTTCAGAGGAGGAGTGAGTGAGAAGTGTAGGGCCTACATAAAAATGTAAGAAATTCAGATAAACTATCAAATTAAGCCCCAAAGTCAGGTTTGATTTTAAATTAAGAAAAAATGCATTTTTAAATTGAAGGATTAAAATAATTAAAAATACTGAATTTATTCATTTTTAAAGCACACACATTTCATTTAATAGTTTTAGAGAGATAAAAAGCATAGATACTGCCAGTTGTAAATTTTAAATCAAAAGATTAAGAAGTTCAATGACAATATCTTCTCTTAAGTATTTTTCACTGTCTAAAGTTTTTGAGGTGGAATTTCTTTATAATGATACTGGTGTGTCACTATTTTACAGTTAGGAAAGAAATGTTTCACATATATTATCTGGTTTAAATCACATATTATCTGGATTAAATCCAGAAAGCTGTAGAATATCTCTTTTTTTCTTCCCCAGAGAGATATTGGACTAATCTTATTTTGTAGGAAATTGCTCTAGGGACCTCAGATATCAGGAAATAATTGGGATTTGCCACAGGTTATTTTAGTAAACCAAAGTTATCTGCAGCAGATTACTTCTGGGTGGCATATTAAAATGAACCAAATGACCCCAGAACAGTACCCAGAGCTGCTGCTTGTCCAGATGACCTGAGTCACCAGCTTACCTTGGGTAGCAGTCAGGACTGACATTGGAAGATGAATTAATCTGTCTGCACCTGGAGGTTAAAAAAGGAATTAAATTGACTGATTCTCCAGGAACAGTTGCAGCTCTAGGGATTTTTAAAGCTTTGCTGCCGTTGCTTTGTTTTCCCTGGATATTAGAAAAGCTCAGTTTTGAGCCATTTCAAATAAGCATGTTTTACAAACATGAAATGTAGATTTTTTTTTTTTCTTTTGAAAGCAAATTGATTTTCATTTAATAGCTGCAGAAAAAAAGTATTAAAAATTGTTGGCCTACAAAGCAGCCTTGTAAAGCAAGTGATTTTTTTTTTTGTATGTTCTCTTGCTTTCAGATGGCACTGGTTTAAACATCCTGAACTATCTACTTGATCTCTTTGCTTCAAGACCTTCTGACTTTCCATATCTTAATCCAAACATACAAGACAAGAATGGAAATACAGTGATGCATGTTATTTTTCAGAGAGGATTTTCAAAACAGGCTAAGAGAATAATGGATTCATTGGCAAAATTTGATGTTAACTTTAATATAAAAAACAAATTAGGAAGAGATGTGAAGCATAGAATTAAAAAAAATGACCCACTGCTACTTGCCTGGAATAATGCTGCACTGGAGAAAAAGAAGTACCGGCAGGATATAGCAGGGCAGTTGGTTAAAACATCTAAGCCTGTTCCAGCCTCTGAGATTTCACAGCCAAAGAGCACAGGACGTTCTTCATCTGGGTCCTCATTAAAGGCACCATCTGGCAACACAGCACATAATGATTTAAAAACCCCGTGTTCTGTAAAGACAAAAAAAGATCAGTTGGCGAAGCAGGAAACAGAAAGAATAAATAGCCCTTTAACAC